>NC_092877.1:183620555-183936389 GCF_028372415.1 Notamacropus eugenii | reverse complement strand
AGAAATGGATGTTGCATTTTGTCAAAAGGTTTTTCTGCATCTATTGAGATAATCATGTGCTATCTAGTAATTTTATTGCTAATATGATCAATAATGCTAATAAATTTTCTAATATATAACCAACCCTGTATTCCTGGTATAAACACTACCCGATCGTAATATATTATTTTATGACAAGTTGGTGTATTATTTTTGCTAATATCTTATTTAAAATTTTTGCATCTATACTCATTAGCGAAACTGGTCTAAAAATTTCTTTTTCTGTTTTAACTTTTCCTGGTGTGGGTATCAGAACCATATTTGTATCATTAAAAGAATTTGGTAGGACCCGTTCTTCCCCAGTTTTCTCAGATAGTCTATATAGTATTGGACATAACTGTTCTTTAAATGTTTCATAGAATTCACTTGTATCTCCATCTGGCCCTGGAGATTTTTTCCTAGGGATTTGTTTCATCAATGGCTTCTTCAATTTCTTTTGATGAGATAGGGTTATTTAAATATTAAACTTCTTCTGCTGCTAATCTGGGCAATTTATGTCTTTTAGAACAATCATACATCTCATTCAGATTATCGAATTTATGGACGTGCAGTTGGATAAAGGAATTTCTTATTATTATTTTAATTTCCTCTTCATTGGAGGTTAGTTCCCACTTTTCATTTTTTATATTGAAAATTTGTTTTTCTTCTTTCTTTTTTAATCAATTTGACCAAAGGTTTATTTATTTTGTTAGCTTTTTCGTAGTACCAACTCTTAGTTTCGTTTATTAATCCAATAGTTCTTTTAACATCAGTTTTATTAATCTCTCCTTTGGTTTTCAGTATATCTAAATGGATAGTAATGGGGATTTTTAATTTGTTCTATTTCCAGCTTTTTCAGCTGCATGCCCAATTCATTGATATCTTCTTTCTTTATTTTATTTGTTTAGGCATTCAAAAATGTAAAACTTCCGCTAAGAACTGCTTTTGCAGTATCCCATAATATTTGGTAGGTTGCCTCATTATTGTCGTTCTCTTGAATATAGTTGTTGATTGTTTCTATAATTTCTTGTTTAACACACTCATTCTTTAGTATTAGATTGTTAAGTTTCCAATTAATTTTTGTTTTATATTTTTAGGATCTTTGGTGACATGTAATTTTTGTTGAATTATGATCTAAGAAGAATGCATGGACTATCTCTGCCTTTCTGCACTGGACTGTGAGGTTTTTATGGACTAGTACATGATCAGTTTTTGTATATGTGCCATGTACCTCTGAGAAAAAGGTATACCTTTCTTTCCTCGATCAAATTCCTACACAGATCCATCATTTATACCTTATCCAGATTTTTATTCACTTCCTTATCTTCTTTCTTGTTTATTTAATGTTAGATTTATCAAGTTCAAAGAGGGGATGTTGAGGTCCCCCACAAATATAGTTTTCCATGTATTTCTTCCTGTAAATCCCTTGCCTTTTCCTGTAAGAACTTGGATGCTATACCACTTAGACCATATATACTTAGCAATGATATTGCTTCGTTGTCTATGATGCCTTTTAGCAGGATATAATTTCCTTTCTTATCTAGTTTGATTGGATCTATTTCTGCTTTTGCTTTGTCTGAGATTACAATTGATACCCCTGATATTTTTACATCAGATGAGGCACAATATATCCTGCTCCAACCTTTTACCCTTACCCTTTGTGTATGCCCCTGTTTCAAATGTGTTTCTGGTAAACAATATGCTATTTGATTACGGTTTTTAATCCATTCTGCTATCTGTCTCCATTTCATGGGAGAGTTCATCCCATTCACATTGACAATTATGATTACTATCTGTGCCTTTCTCTCCATCTTCTTTCACACTGCCTGTGATTTTACTTCTCCCTTCCCCCTTTCCCTCCACAATAGAGTTTTAATTTTTGCTCCCTACCTCCTGCAGTTTTCCTTTCCTTCTTTCACCCCCCTCCCTTTTACTTCCCTTTACCCTTACCACTTCTTCCCTCCCTTTTAGCCTCCCTTCATCTTTCTTTACCCTTTCTCTTCCTATTGCTTGTAGAGGTAGTTAAGTTTATCTACTTTATTAGGTTTGTTGTTTCCTCCTTGAACCACATCAGATGAGAGTGCCTCTCAAACAATGCCCATCTCCCTCCCCCTTTTCCCTCTATTGTAATATAATTTCGTTCCACTTCCTGTGATGTAATTTGCCATCTTCTGCCTCCTTCTTTTCACATCTCCTGTTACAATCCCTTTATACCCTTCAATCAAATTTTTATCATCACTCATTTACTTTATAACTTCTCCCTATAGATATGTATATCCCTTTTATATTTCATGATACATATACAATTCTCAAGATTAACAAGTATCATATTTTCCTATATATAGTTTGCCCTTATTGAGAAGCAATTTTTCCTCCTGTTTACTTTTTTTATACCTCTCTTGAGACACATGTTTGAAGATCAAATTTACTATCGAGTTCTGGCCTTTTTATCAGGATGGTCTGGAAATCCCTTATTTCATTAATTGCCCATCTCCTTGCTTGAAATATTATGCTGAACTTTTCTGGGTAAGACTCCTTTGCCTCATGGAATATCATATTCCAATTCCTTCAGTCTTTTAATGTAGAAGCTGCAAGGTTCTCTGTGATCCCGAGTGTAGTTCCACGATATTTGAATGTTTTTTTTTTTTTTTCTGGCACAAAACTTCTGAAGTGGTCTAAAAAGAAGAAAGTATAGAAGGGTTCTTACTCCATGTACCTATGCTTGTTTATGTAGTCCAAGGTTGAATATACTTTGTTATAACATATCATACCACTTTCTTATATAATACTTGTTATCCACTAAAACACTTACATCTTTATTTAGACAAGTTATTGTCTGTTTTCTTTACCTTTGCCTTTTATTTCTGACAATATGACTCTCTCTCTTTCTCTCTCTCTCTCCACGCACACACACACACACGCACACACACACACACACACACGGAGAGATCAATAATGTTGCTATTTTTTAATCCAAACTATATATATATATATATATATATATATATATATATATATATATATATATATATATATATATATATATATATATATATATATATATATATATATATATATATGATAATGTTCTGGTTGGAGTGTTTAAGAAAAAATATTTAACATGTAGCCATAGAATGAATACACCTTTGCCTTATTTCTTTTAGGATATAAGTTCAGGTTGACAAATTTCTGTCTATAGTGAACACAATAGAAAACATTACTAAGTCTTAGAGAAATAGGCTGTGACATTCTGGATGGGATTTTGTTTCTAGACACTAATTGAGCTTTTATGTGGAATATAATATTAACCAGCTTAGCATGAGAAATGGATTATCAGTAAAGACTCTCTGTTCCCTTCTTAGTATACTTCATCAGCCCAATTTACCTAAATTTCAACATTTCCACTTCCAACCCAAGTAATAATAGGATTACAGAGAGGGATTTGACAACCATACAGTTTTTCTCTAGATACTCCCTAATTCTTCATTCGTATTAGTCAAAAATAAAAGAGTGATTTTTAAAAAGTTGGAGTTATATAAAATACATCTTTTATGACATACAATAAAATGAATGCTCTTAAGTTGGAGATATTTTTGGAAGCTTGATCACCATTTTTAATATTTTATTTCAGATTAGAAAAATCTAGCACAAAACAAGAAAGAATAGTAAGAACATAGATCATGGGAAGATTAACTAAATAATCGTCATTATTACAACAATACCTTCTTTGATTCTGAAAATCTAGTAGACAAAATGTACTAATTTATTAATAGTGTTAAGGGACCAAGTTATCCATCTCGAACAAACATTCATGTATATGTGTGAATATAAATATTCATACATATGCACATACACACATGTGCATATATGTAATACACACATATCCTTTTTTACAGGCATAGATCTACATGCAAATTTATATATGCGTTTGTATATGCCATATACATTCACACATACGTACATATACATATGTACATGCAAGTACATATCCATTTATACATCATATCTGCTTTAGACATGTAAATATAGTTTGTTTAAACTTTCTTTAAAAGTAATACAATGATATCCTTATTGAATACCAGAGAAATAAATTTGCTTATTGAGTGGAGGATCTTTTGCTTCCTGCAGAAATTTCATGGGATATAGAGTTTTTAATATTATAATATTTTCATATTCTTTCAGCTATTTCTCAGATAAGACTTTGTGCCATCAAAATTGTAATTCTTATATTTTTATGTTCTAGATTAAAAAATATATATGAACATTTTCTCATGTATTTCTTCTGGAGAGTAATCTATTTCTTCAATTTTCCAGAAGTCTTTCTAAACATATATGCAGATAATTTAAGTACGAAATTATTCAAACAACTCATTTATTCCTGCTTTTGCTAAGAAATTCTAGGAATCTTACCCTTTTGTTTCGATTGCTTCTCCCCTTCCCTTTTTTATTATTTCCCTGTTGCAATATGTTCATATTTTTAAAGAATATGAAACCACTTTTTTTTCTCAGAAGAATATGCGTAATGATCTAAAACATATTTCAATTTTTTCAGGCTTCTCCATGGTAAAGTTCAATTGCAGCCTTTAAAGTGTACACACCATATTATTGTGCTATAAGAAATGATGAACAGGAAGACTTCAGAGAGGCCTGGAAAGACTTATAAGATCCGATGCTGAGCTAAAGAAGCAGAAGCAGGAGAACTTTGTGCACAGTAAGGACCACAGTGTGGGAGGTTTTTTTTTGGTAGACTTGGAACTTCATTGCAATGCAAGGACTTAAAAAAAATCCCAATGGTCTTTTAAGACAAAATGTCTTCCAAATCCAGAGAAAGAACTATGGAATTCAATAGCAAAAATGTAGAAGATCATTTGTGTGTGTGTATTAACGTTTTGGTTTGTTATATGATTTCTCCGATTCGTTTTGATTCTTTTATACAACATGACTATAGCGAAAATATATTTAATAGGAATGTATGTGTAGGACCTATATAAAATTGTATGCCATCTCAGAGAGGGAAGGGGGAAGGACAGAGTTGGGGGGAAATCCAAGTTATATGGTACCGATAGTAGAATGCTGAAAATAAATAAAATTAATTTTAAAAATTAAAAAAAAAATTAAAAAGGGTATACCCCAGTTGATATTATGTCTTCATGGAACTTCCTGGATATGTTTTATAATAAAGAGCCATTTAAATACTGCATCTTGGTTTATGTTATTCCCAAAGTACTGTAAACATTTTTGATAATGAATCATCTGTGAGTAACCTTTGGTTGAGTGTATACTCCACATCTATTTTTTTAAACAACAAAAGACATTGAAGCTTTCATGCAAATGAATTCTTTTGATACAAAATTTATCAATTTTATCATTCAGTAAGTTTTAATTTCTCAAAATATTTAGATAAAATTAAAAATGACTTAAACTAGCCACCTGGTAATCATAATTTCTTTTCAACCTGCAAAAGGTGTCGGTGTTTTGTATTTTTTCCAACTGATCATTTTCGGAAAAAAAAAATTTTTAAAAATAAATCATCTTTTTGTTTGTGTTAAAGGAAAGTTGTCAGTACAGTACAGATAGAAAAATATTCAGTTTTTAAATATACATCTTACTTATTTTTAGATATCTATATCTGGATTCACTACATACATACATACATACATACACACATAATGTATACACACACAAACACACATGCACACACACACATATATATGTGTGTGTGTATACACACACATGTATAGATATATAGATATAGATATAGATATAGATATATATAGATGTATAACAGGGAAATGGTTTTAGCTATGATTGATATAATTTAATCAACTTTCTTTAAATCATCTTTCAATATAACCATGACTGAAGACGTTTGCTAGAAATTAACCATTTTCTATCACTCATTTTTTTTTCCCCTTAAATGACATTTCTTCTTATAGCTAATCTGGCTTCTTTCTGTTATTCTCTTTGAATGGAACATAAACTTCTTGAGGGCATGGACTATCGTTTTTATCTTTGTTATCCAAGCTCATAGCATGGTGCCTAGCACATTTACAAACTCCTTGTGACCCCACACATGATAAAATAAGCCATTTTTTTCCATAGGGTTTTCTTGGCAAAGATGCTGGAATGATGTGACGTTTCCTTCTCGGTGGATTAAAGCATATAGAAGTTAAGTGATTTGATTACAGTCACACTGTTAATAAATGTCTGAGGGCAGGTTTGAATAAAGTTCTCCCTGATTCCAGAACCTGTGCTCAGTCCACTGAGTCATCTAGTTGCCTCCAAGGCAAACAGAGGTTAAATAACTTGCCCAGGACCCGAGAGCTAGTAAGTACCTGAGGCCAGATAATTTAATCGGTTTTCCCTGACTGCAGGCCCAATGCTCTATCCACTGAGCTACTTAGTTATCTGCCTGGTATGTAGTGAAGGGTTACTAAATGTTTGTCCAATGAACGAAAAAAGCATTTATTAAGCACATTTTGCATACAACAAAATATATTAAAAACTAAATACTATAAAGCTGCAATGTGGAGACAATCTCTGCTCTTCAGGATTTCATATCTTGATATGTAAAACAAAACGCATAGCAGGTATCAGTTTTAAATCAGAATGGTTCCATGTTCCTTAAGGGGAAATTGCAAAACATATGGTAATACTTTTTCTTTCATGCCATTTCCACTTAGAAATTCATATCCCTTTTTTATGCTGAATTATTTCATGGTGTCAAGAACATTCTTTTTTGGATCTTTGAGAGCTTGGCTTACTAAATAAGAAGCAACTGCAACATCCATGGGAGCAAATATCTAAATACTTAGATAATACAGTGACATTACAACACTTGGGAAACTGTGTAGGACTATGGGAAAGAGGGATGCACTGGAATGTAAAGGTTTGTCCTGAAAGCAACTTCCAAAGTTCATTTACCTTCTGGGAAGGTATGATGGCCTATCTAACTACTATCAGTCTTTCTGTAGGATGAAAACAAAAGATATCTCCTACCAATTTTGGTATGGTACTCTAAGCTCTTCTATGTGAGGTAGATATCTAGTTTTTACTCACTTGAGAAAACAATCACAGGTAAAATGTCTGACACATTTGAAAAGTTCGTCAGTTTAACTGCAGGTGAGGGCAAAAAGCTAGAAGGCAAAAAAAAAAAAAATTTTCATCAACTACTCCTATGGAACAAACTGGGTCTATGTAATCCCTTGGTCTTGGAGAACCTGGGAAATGTTTGAATACAAAATAGTGTGTGTGGGTGTGTGTATTCACATAAGAACATCCCATACAGAGTTTAATGAAGTAATACTATCATTTAATACATATTTGTTGATTGTTAATCTTGTTTTCAAAGAGGACCCAATGACATCATGTGAAATAAAAAGGCTAAGTACTTTATCTTGATATTATCTTGTTCGTTTTTCCTTAACTCCTTTAACATTCTGATTTGGGATAATTAACTGATTTCTCAGAACTATAGAACAGAGATCAATTTATACAGCCATGTGGGAAAAACTCAGCGTATCTGTACAGTATTTCATCCTTCTAGAAGTATATTCAAAATTTTGAAATGACAAAGTATGCAGACATTGTACCGTGTTTGTGAGATGGACAACTGAAACATTCTCTGAATTCTCTTACAAAAAAAAAAAGTTTTGGATCAAATTTGTAATAAAAAGATACTCTTTCTGGAAAATGTCTTATATCTGGTTTTTGTTACAACGTCAAAATTTAAATTTTGTAAAAAAAGAATTGTTTTGTACAACTAGATAATATAGGAAAATTCTTCTGAAGGCACAAAACTTTAAGAATTTCAGAGGAAATAATGGAAAAAAAGCCTGAGAATGAACAGAACCTAAACAGTACCGCATCAGAAATAGCACTGTGAATCAACACTGTTTGAAACTTTCTGCTAAAAATCACAGCAAAATCCGTTCGCTCCTTTTATAAGTTTTCCCTAATTCCTACTCAATGAGAATATTTTCTGTAGTTATATTTAACTTACTATGTATACATTTTCTTATATATGGTTTTTGGTATGTTGAAAACCACATTCAAGGATGAGATCCTTGAGAGGAAGTATTTTCCACTTCTAACCCTAAATGCACTCTAATTCTACCCTTCTTTGTGTTATTATTGCATGGCAAAGTATAAAACAGGTTAAAATTTCTTTAAAAATTCTTTCAAAATTGAATTATTTCGTTTCATATAAAGTCACAAATATTAACTACTGAAGTAAGGATTCATTATGAAGCAACCAAACAAATAAAAATGGGACCTACTTAGGATGAAATTAGACTTAGACCAGTATTTCATATAATATGCCAATATACACGCTAAAAATACATGATCTAATTATTGCAAATTAATATTATAGACAAATGAGATAAGGAGAGAAATAAATATGCATCATAACTCTGAAAAAGAAAAGAGTTCTTGACCAACCATATGATAATAATGACCACAGAAGTTAAAATGGAAAATATTGAGAACATAAATGAAAAGTATTTGCAGAAACAGCATCAACAGAGAGATAGAAAGCAGATAGCTGAGCGAGAGGATTGTCTTAGTAGTAAATTTCTTTGATAATGGAAATGTTATCCAAGAAATTGATAGAGATAATTCAGAAAGCCATTCGATGAACATGAATGCACATTTCTCCAAAGACGCAGAAAAATGGACAACCTAGGAAGCACAGAGTGCTAGCACAAAGCAGCCCAGGAAGCGGAGAGCACACACAGTGCAGTCTATGAGGCATGGAGCACAGCCTGACGTGGCAGGGACAGGGTGCTGAACAGACCTCAGGGAGCCACTGGCAGCACCAGTTCCCAGATTTCTCAACCCACAAGCAGCTTCAAAGGTCAGTGGGAGGGCTCCTTCACTCAGGAGAGGGGAGGGCAATGTAGACTCCCAACAGTAGCCACTGCAGTGGCAGCTCCCATTTGTGGAACCCTCTGCCTATAGTCCCTGGAAGAATTGTGCAGCTAACTTGAATCTCAGCCCTGAGCTCAGCCCTGACAAAGAACTCAAAAGTGGGGAAAATGGCAACAGAAAGTTAATTTCTTGGTGAGTTGGTATTTTCTTCCATCCTTTCAGATGAGTAGGAACCATTTAGCTTTTCAAAGAAAGATTTAAAAGTGAAGGCTTCTGCATGCAAAACCTCCAAAAAAAATATGCCATCATCTGAGACCGTGGAAAAGCTCAAAAGTTGTTTTGAAAATCAAGTAATACAAGTGGAGAAAAAATTGGGAAGAGAAATAAGAGTGACGCAAGAAAACCATGAAAAGCAAGTCAACAGCTTGCTAAAGGAGACCCAAAAAATTCTGAAGAAAGTAACACGTAAAAAAATAGACTAACTCAAATGGCAAAAGAGGCCCAAAAATCCAATGAGAAGAATGCTGTAAAGAGCAGAATTAGCCAAATGGGAAAGGAGGTTCGAAAGCTCAGTAAAGAAAATAGTTCTTTAAAAATTAGAATGGAGTAGATGGAAACTCATGACTTTATCAAAAGCCAAGAAAGTACAAAACAAAACCAAAAGAATGAAAAAAATAGAAGATAATGTGAAATATTTCATCGGAAAAACAACAGGATCCAGGAGAGACAATTTAAAAATTATTGTACTATCTGAAAGCCATAACCAAAAAAAAAAAAAGAGCCTAAACATAATCTTTCATGAAATTATCAAGGAAAATTGCCCTGATATTCTAGAACCAGAGGGTCAAATCATCATTGAAAGAATCCACCAATCACCTCCTGAAAGGAATCCAAAAAGAGAAAGTCCTAGGAATATTGTAGCCAAATTCCAGAGATCCCAGGTGAAGGAGAAAACATTACATCAGCCAGAAAGAAGCAATTGTAGTATTGTGGAAATACAATCAGGATAACGCAGGATCTGCAGGTTCTACATTAAGAGATCAAAGGGTTTGGAATATGATATTCCAGAAGTCAAAGGAACTAGGATTAAAACCAAGAGTCACCTACCCAACAAAACTGAGTAGAATACTTCTAGGGAAAAAAATGGTCATTCAATGATATAGTGGAATTTCAGGCATTGTTGATGAAAAGAGCAGAGGTGAAAAGAAAATTTGACTTTCAAACACAAGAATCAAGAGAAGTATGTAAAGGTAAAAACAGGGAAGAAAAATGATAAATGACTTTCTAAAGCTGAACTGAATATATTCCTACATGAAAAATAATATTTGTAACTCTTGAGACTTTTCTCAGTATTTGGGTAGTTGGAGCGATTATACACACACACACATATACATATATACACACACACAAAGTGCAGGATGAGTTAATTAAAGAGGGATAACATCTAAAAAAATAAAATTAAGGGGTGAGATATGTTGGGAGGAGAAAGGGAGAAATGGAATGGGGCAAATTATCTCTCATAAAAGAGGCAAGAATAAGCTTATTCAATGGAGGAGAAAAGGGAGGAGGTGAGAATAAAAAAGTGAAGTTTACTCTCTTCACATTTAGCTGAAGGAGGGAATAACATGTTCACTCAACTTCATATGAAAATCTATATTGCGCTACAGGAAAGTAGAGGAGAAGGGGACAAGTGGGATGAAGATGATGATAAGAGGGAGGGCAAATGGGAGAAGGAAATAATTAGAAGTAAACACTTCTGTGGAAGGACAAGATCAAAAGAGAGAATAGAATAAATGGGGGGTCAAGACAGTATGGAAGGAAACATAGTTAGTCATACACAACATGACGATTATGAAAGTCTTTTGTAAAACTACACATATATAGCCTATATTGAATTGCTTCCCTTCTCAGAGGCAATGGGTGGGAATGAAAGAAGGGAGCTGGAGTTCAAAGTATTAGGAACAAACGTTGAGAAATGTTTTTGCATACAACTGAGAAATAACCAATACAGATGACAGGGTATAGAAATCTATCTTGCCCTACAAGAAAAGAGAGAAGTTGGAGTAAGGGACGGAAGTGGTGTGATAGAAGCAAGGGTATTTGATGGGAAAAGGTGAATCAGAATGTAAAACTTTATGGGGGGGGAGGGGAGAGATGGGGAGAAAATTTGGAATTCCAAATTTTGTGGAAATGAATGTTGAAAACTAAAAATTAATAAACATTTAAATGAAAAATAATAGAAAAATGATAATTATTGGATGACAAATATACTCACACTTTTTTGGTATATCTGTAAAATGAGCAGTGATTCTGGAAAATATTTAGAATTATGCTTCCAAATTCACCAAGCTATTTATGTTTTCTTTTTTAAAAATAAATTTATTTATTTTTAGTTTTCAGCATTCACTTCCATAAGATTTCAGTTCTTAATTTTCCCCATGTCTCCCCTACGCCAATCCCAAGATGACATGTAATATATAATAGGTTCTCTGTCTCTGTCTCTGCCTATCTCTCTCTCTCTCTCTCTCTCTCTCTCTCTCTCTCTCTCTCTCTCTCTCTCTCTCTCTCTCTCTCTCTCTGTGTGTGTGTGTGTGTGTGTGTGTGTGTATGTGTGTCTGTCTCCCTGTGTGCACACATGAACACACACATTAGTCTTGAAACTAGAGTTAGAACCACTGGGAGAAACCATGAGAAAGAAGAAACAAAGAAAAAAAGGGGAGTGAACAAATAATATGTTTCTATATGCATTCATACTCCAAAGTTCTTTTTTTGGAATGTGGACACCGTTTTTCATTGTGAGTCTTGGAGTTGTCTTAGATCCTTGAATTACTAAGATAAGAAAAGTCTGTCAAAGTTAGTCATCACACAATGTTGCTGTTACAGGGTACAATGTTGTCCTGGTTTTGTGTCACTTCATTCAGTAGCAGATCAAATGTTTTTATGAAGTTGGCATATTCATCATTTCTAACTATACCATTACATTCATATTCAGCCATTCCCCAGCTGATGGGCATCCCCTTGATTTCCAATTCTTTGCCACCACCCAAAGAGCTGCTATAAATATTTTTGTGCACATAGACACTTAACCCATTTGTACGATATCGTTGGGATACAGACCTCATAGTGGTATTTTTCAGTAAAAGGGTATGCGTTTTTATATCCCTTTGTTCATAGTTCCAAACTGCTCTCCAGAATAGCTGGATCAGTTCACACCTCCACCAACAATGCGTCAGTGTTCTAATTTGCACACATCTTCTCCAGCATTTACCATTTTTCTGTTCTTCCATGTTAGTCAATCTGATCGGTGTACCAAAGAGCTGTTTTCATTTGCATTTATCTAATCCATAGGGATATAGAACATTTTTTATATGACTACAGATGGCTTTAACTGCTTCCTGGTAAAATTTCCTGTTCATATCCTTTGACCATTTATCAATTGGAGAATGACTTATATTCTAACAAACTTGACAAAGCTGCACACACACACACACATATACTAGAAATGAGACTTTTTTCAGAGACACAGGTTGTAAAATTTTTTCCAAGTTTTCTGCTTTCCTCCTTATCTTGGTTGCATTTCCTTTGTTTTCCTGTTTATACCAATTCACCTATCACTACTGTAATATACAATAAAGAAATCATGCACAGCACAGAAATAATCATGCTATATATATATATAAACTTTTTTATTTTTACATTTTGACTCCCAGTTGTTTTCCTCCCTCCCTGTCCTCCCCTCTCACCCCTTTGGCAAGCAAAATGATAATATGATAATATCCATATGGAATCATGCAGAACATATTTCCACTCTGGATAGCTTTTTTTTAAACTGAGTCCTTTGGATTTATCTTCGATCATTGTACTGATCAAAGTAGCTAAACTTCCATGGTTGATTTTTATTTCAATATTGCTATTACCGTACAGAGTGATCTGGTTCTTCTCACTTGGCATTGCATCACTTATTGTCGTGCTATGATTTCTTCCTGTGAAACTACTCGCCTTATCATTTGGTTTTTTTGGAAATAGAATATCAGTAGTCCATTTTAATCATGTAATACGTTAGGTATTCCCCAATGGATTACTATTACTTCAATTTTTAAGTCTTCGCCACAACAGAAAGAGCTGCTATACATAGTTTTCTATATATAGATCCCTTTACTCTTTCTTTGTTTAGTTTACAGAACTACTAGAAGAACACAACTAGTAGTGGCATTGCTGTATTGAAAGATATGAACAACTTTATATCATTTTCGGTGTAGCTTCAAATTACTTCCACAGTGGTTGGACCAGTTTAAAACCCCACAAATGGTTTATTAGTGTACATATTTTCCCTCAATCTTTTTTTTGCATTTGTCATTCCTGATTGATGTGAATCAGAATCTCGAAGTTGTCTTAATTTGCTTATCTCTAATCAGGAGTGATTTAGAGCCTTTTTAATGACTAAACATAACTGATTTCTTCCAAAAATTTCTTGTTCATATCCCTTGAATATATAAATATTCAATTAATCATTTATCAGTTGAGGAATCCCTCTTTTTGTGAATTTGACTAAATCATATATAGATTTGTGAAACAAAACATTTATCAGAGAATCACTGAAATTACACACACACACACACACACACACACACACTATCTTCGTTGTGTGTGGTACTTATCAGCTAAATACAATTTCTCTTACTATCGCTTTTAATTAGGTATATTTCTACTTTCTCTGAGATCATGATTACAACATCTGCCTTTTTACTAACTTCACCTGAGAGATAATTGATTTTGCTTAACTTTTATTTTAACTTTGTATATCTTTCTGTTTAAAATATGTCTCTCATGAACAACAGATTGTTGGATTTTGGTTTCTAATGCATTTTGCTATCCACTTCTGTCATATGTGTAAGCTCGTCTTATTCACATTCATAGTTTGAATTACTGTGCATTTATCTGCATTCTATTTTATTGTTTATATTTTCGCTATTTTTATCTTGGGTTTCCTCAAAAGCCTCTTTTACTTCTGAACTCCTCCTCCATTAAGCCATGCTCCCCTTTATCATCCCCACACCATCTCTTATCATTCCCCTTCTTTTTCACTATTGGGTAAAATATGTTTCTGTTGCCAACCAAATATGAAAATATATTCTTTTCTCTTCGAGTCAATTCAGAGGATATCCCGCCTGCCCTGAAAACAAAGTCAAGTGCAAGTCATGTTATCATTTCTCTGATGGCATGGTCTTTCTTCATCAATGAAGAATGAACACACACAATTCAGAGGAAAACATACTTCACTAATTTCCCTCATTTCCCTTTTCTCTCTGTTTACCTTTTCCATGTTTCTTTTGATACTTGAGTTTTAATGTCAATTTGTCTATTCAGATCTGTTTGTTTTGTTATCAGAAATAAGTAAAAGTAATAAATTATTCAATTTAATTTCTGTTACCGCTTGTAAGCCAAACTTCTTGGCCTTCTAGGATATCATCTTCAAGCACTCATCAGCTTTAATGTGGAAACTGCTAAATATTGTGTCATCTTGACTTAGATCCTGCGCTATGAAATTGTGGCTTTATTTTCTGAGTGATTACAATATTTTCTCACTGACATTAGAATTTTGGAATTTGGCTAATTTTTTTTTTTGAAATTTCATTTTAGGATCTCATCTGGAAGGTAATCAGTGAATCCTTTTAATTTGTATTTTATCTTCTCTCTGTTTTTTAAATCTCAGAGCAGTTTTCTTCAATAACTTTTGAAATATGATGTCTAGGGTTACATAATAATTCTTAAATTTTCTCTTCTCAATCTGTTTTCCAAGTCAATGGTTTATAAGAGATATTTCACACTTTCTTCTATTTCCTTTCATTTTTAACTTTGTTTTATTGTGTCTTGATGTCTTATAGATTATCTCCAAATTCTCCAATATTTATGCATAAGTATTTATTTTCTTCACTGTGAATTTTATGCCTCTTTTCTCCCCATTTGTCTAATTCTGCTTTTTAAGCTTTTCTTCTCTGAATTTTAGTGTCCCATTTGACTTATTTTCTTGTTTATGGGGTTCTTTCCTTCGGTAATACTTGTTGCGTGATTCTTCTACCATTAGACCATTTCTTTCTTCTCATTTTTCATTTTCTACAGTATTTTTGTGCTTCGTTTAATTCTATTGTTAATTCTTTTCTATAATTTTCTTGCATCATTCTCATTTCTTTTTCCCCCTTTTCCTTTACCACTCATCTCTTTCTTTAGCTCTTCCAAACATTCTTCTTGATGTTGGGTCCATTTTTCTTTGAGATTTTCTTTTAGCTATTTTCAAATTTCTGTCTGTTTTTTTCCTTGTTTTGAGATTGTTATTTTGGTCTTCACTGCCACCATAGTAACTTTTTTGTTGTCAAATTCTTTTTACTTTTATTGGTGTTACAATTTGTTCATTTCCTGGCCTGTTTTTAAACTTTGTGTTAAACTTGGGTTCTGTTTGCCCAGGACTGAGGGAAAACTTCCCTTTTCACACAGTTTTTTCAGACCTTCTTCTGGGGGTTGTAAGTGTTTGGGGTTTCCAAGGTGCTATGATAGTTAGAGATGTGTATTCACTTTATAAAAGTGTTTTTAGAAGAATATTTTATGGTAACACGGAACTGGAAACGAAAATGTCATTAATTCATGTGGAAATTTTTGAAAAATTTCATTTGAATATAATGGAATAAAATTGAGATAAACCTAAAATTTATAAGCACTGATGCAGAGTCAGTTGAGAATAATCTAGAGAATAATTATGCAAGAATTCAGCATTACAAAAAAAAAATCCAGAAGATTCATGATAAATCATGCTTCATGCCATTCAATGAAGATATGATTGACTAAAAATGAAGGATGAGACATGCAAGTTCAATAATATAGCACACCTTGAATTCGCTTCACTCTGCTTATTTGGTTAAAAGAGAGCACTTCAAATATATGGAAGAGTTTTTAGATGTGGTATGATGAGCAAACCCATGGATCGGGAAAGAGATTCGTGATAGTAATGCAAAAACCAAAAACAAACAAAAAAAAGGGAGGAGAAAAAATTAGTAACACATTATTAATGTAAAGAGAAAACAAATTCACAAAGTGATGCAGAAAAGGCGATATTTCCATATTAACTCTGCACAAGATAAGCTGCACTTGATGGATCCATGGTTTCATATACATCCTTTTCTATCCTTTATATATAAAATGCTGGTGTTTTTTGATGATTCTCAGCTTCATGAGCTGTTTATTTAAAAACATCTTATAACAGGGCAACACTGAAAGGAAATTGAGTTCTACCGTATTCAATTGACTACATTATTCTCTCTATTAGTAGTTAGTAAATTAGTAAAGTCTTTTGAAATTATTTTGCAAAATCTTATCATAAATAATGAAGTAGTATTATGCTTTGCTTTCAAAATAATCTAGGCCCATAAACTCAAAAGTCATTTCTTACTGGATTAGTTCTATACATTCTAGATGAGAGATTTTTATTGCATTCAGGCTTTCAAAATACATTTTACACACTCACTAAAGCATTTCATAGGTACTTCCTAGTCTGATGCCAAAAGAAAAATTGTTACTCTGAATATTGTTTTTCACATTGTGTTTTGATTCTTATATTCATTTATTTTCCTAAAAAAATGCTTAAGGTCAGAAGGAAAAATTCTGGATGCAAAAGAGAAGAATAAAGTAAAATAATTTCTCACATTAAAAGGGAACTTGTGAAATAAGACTAAGGAACAGGTGATTCTGTAGTAGTATACTATGACATAAATTTACATAAAACAGAGTTGTAGGAGGATAAGAAATCAAAGCCTTACCTCTGTCAGTGAATTTTAGAATAACACTTTCCATCAAAACCTGGCCTATATTACTTCAGCTTTGGGAAAAGTAAAAGATGGTATTTCAAAAAAGTTGCTATTCTTAGGCAATTCCGATGGCAATATGAATTTTACGTAAACATTATGTGAATAATTCATTAACACCAAAATAATAGAAGAAAATCGTTCTGACATTTACTAATTCTGGCCAAGAGATTAGACTCCAACTGGATCCCTGGGAATATTTATTAATTGATCATTGCCCTGAACAGAAAAAAATAAGTGTGTTTCTGCTTTATTTTAAAAGAATAAGACCTTTTCTTCAATTGTCTTTCATATTTTTAAAATCTTACTAGTTAAGTAACTTTAGTCATATGTGTGCAATACATTTTAATAGTACCATCATTTTAGTGAGACGATAAATACTGAGGTTCTTATTTCTGTTTTCACATGCCATTTTAAATTGGTTTTGTTGTCCTAATTTTATAATATCAACTTTAGTTGGCAAGTTCACTAAGTTTCATCTTTTTTTCCCTCCTTTGTTTATGAAGCTCACTATAATGATTCATATTATTATGTTTTTGGTTTCCTTTTGTTAACCACATAAAAAATAACTGTCTGTCTTTGCTATAGTTAAATTGGAGACTGAGGACAGTCGTTCTTGTAAAAGTTAACATGGGTATTTCCTTTCAGTTAAATTCTGAGCACTAACAATATGGCTGTTGGTGAAACAGAATACTTACATCGTGGTTCAATAATGATGCTGTGCATATTGTTGCAGAGCTACTGGTTATCTTCTTCAACTTAAGATAAAAATCGCCAATATGAAGTTTGATGAGAAAATAATCAATCATAAATTAATTCCTATGAGTCAGCTATCTTTATCAATAAAATAATAAGGGTGGAGCAAAGTTGAAGAACACTAAAGTTGTTTTCCAACTGTAAATCTAAGAACGTATGCATCAGACCCTATACTAGTTAGTTGGAATATATGTATAATGAATGAAAAATGTTTCTATTTCAAAGCAGCTTATATTTAATGTGGGAGACATACATGTATATGTATGTACATATGTGCATTTGTCAATGATTTTTATATGCATTTAAAAATATAAACAAATAAATAGAAAATAGAAAAATGAAGTTTGTGTAGGTAGACAGAGTTCAGGAAAAAAGTTATGCAGAAATGCAGAAATTGGTGCTGGATTTGTCTTAAAGGAAAAGAAGATTTTTATGAGACAAAGGCAATAAGGAAGTGAATTCCAGGGGTAATAACCTGTGGCACGTTATTTACTCCCCACAAAACTGTATAGGATTTGTAGTTTTCATATAGAGATGGAGACATGAATTGCAAAGGCATGAGGACAGAGAGAAAGCCAGTTCGGTAGATCACAGAAGTCAGACAGGAGGTAGCAATATCCAATAGGACTAGTAAGATAGGTTGGGATAAGGCTGTGAATGGTTTTAAGAATAAACAAAGTAGTTTATATTTTTTATGTAAAGACAAACATGTTATTGGACTTAATAACTGAGATAGCGAAATAGTTCTACACTAATGGTCTTTCATTAAAATAGTATTCAATAAGTTAGACTGCTAAAAAGAAATAGTCAGTTCTTACATTTGAATTGAATTGAATTGAAACAAAATTTTATGACAGTATAGGTGGTTGATTTTAAAATATGATAAAGTGTGATATGAGGTGGCATAAGCATAAAAGTTGGAGTAACCCATCTGCAAATAAGATTTAGTTAATGGGATTTATTTATTATTCCTTTTAATATTAAGTTTCCATAAGTGCAGTTTTTCAGTGTACAATTTTATGCCTGCTTATGCTATTTCTTCCCCGCCAATGTCACTAAATTTGAATATATGCAAAGTATAGAAAGTTTAGGATTTGATCTCCTTCTATGCAGTGTTTAACTGTAAAGTTAGAGAATTTGTGACGCTATTTAAGTGAAATGCTGGAAGAGCTGAAACTTTCTTCACTTTTAACAACTTGTTCCTCAGAGTCCAATTTATTCCAAGAATGGACATATTTACTAACAAATTCAGAAGCCAATCATTTTGAATCCTGTTTTCTGTATTTGTTGTTTTAAAATAAATCCTTACTTAGTGCAGTGCTGTTTTTCAATGTCCAGAGTAGAAAACCCAGGGCAACTCATCACTACTCAGTGCTTTGTAGAACGTAGAAAAAGAAATTGGATAATAAATTAAAATTTTAAAGGAAAAAATAACTTTTAATAGCACGTTGATTTGTTTTATCCTCTGAAAGATCACTGGAAGTAAAACAGATTCATACTATTGCAGGGAAAGGATTAAATTTTGAATTAAGAGATCTCAGTTTGAGTTCAAAGTCTGTCACTTACTAGCAAAGTGACTATTGAATATTAATATCTCTCTGAAAGTCAACTTCTTAATCTGTAAAAGAAACAATTTTCATTAAAGTTGTTATTGTCAGAAAGATGTCTTATACTATTTAAACTAATGTATATATATGTGTGTGAATATTTGTGTATGCATATATTTTTATTACTATTGTAAGTGAAGCAAATCAACACAACATGCAATACAGTAAATCAATAGATGCAAACAAATGTAAGATGGAAGTTAAAATTCACTGCTGCTCTTTCTATTTTCTTTTTAACTTTAATAAAATCACAACAATTTCTGTCATTGATTCTGTGAAATACAGGCTATAAACTTTATGTTGAATATACTGACAACTAATGTTGTTAGGAAAGCATATTATAACCTTTAAAGTGCAATAGGTGGCACCTCACCTCGAGTAAGGAATATCTGAGTTCAAAATTGGCCTCAGAAACTTACTAGTTATATGATCCTGGAAAAGTCACATAATCCCTGTGTTCCTCAGTTTCTTCATTTTTAAAGGGGCATAATAATAGCACTGCCACAAGGAGTTGCTAAAATATTTTTAAAAGTTCTCTGAAAATCTTATAAATGTTAGTTATGCAAATGTGAGACAACATCATCATTTCTGAATAAATTAATATCAGATATGACCAAATAAACCACAGTTAAACATATACTGTCCTAGAAATCCGAATTCTAATACTGTCCATAAAATCAGTGCCATGATATTGGATGAGCCAAAGTCTCTCTGTATCTTAGGCATTTGATCATATGTCTTTCTTACACTCTTGAATGAATATTATTTTCTGACCAAAGAAATTTTTTTTCTACAATCAAAACAAAAATGTTTAAAGATCTCCTAAACTTTCTAATTTCCAAAAATAATCACTGTCCAGACGAGGGATTTTATGGTAAATGAGGATCAACACTAAAATGGAAACCAATTCAAATGAGATATATAGAGGGGTATACCCTACATTCCACTAAGGCATCAGAAAATACCAAAGACACCATAAAGTGGTTCATGTATTCCAGATTTATTTGGGGGTGGGATGTTGTGACTAGAAATGATTGTGAAGCTTTCTTTATTTTATACAAGAAGGATTCCAATATTTGACATGAGCAATTGATATTTCATAATGAATTATATTTTCAGGGCTTCAAGTGTAGTGATTAATAGGAAAGTGAAATATTCATTGTGATTCTGCTCACATATATGTACTTTAAGATCCATGTCCCTTATAAGTGTTTGAGGAAGTGAAGGAAAGGAGAAATATTGGGAAGAGTCAGAGAATGGAAGCTTGATGTAGTACATGATTGATTGATTAGATCCCTTCTCTTTAATACAAGTACCTGCTGTTTTGACCTAAATAAACTCAAATTTTTCTAGAGACAGGAGGTTCATCCTTCAAGAACAAAGACTAAATGTTTTTGTGAATGGAATTTTTATTTTATCTCAACTCTCACATAACTCTCCTTTCCTTTCTCAATTTTTCCTCTTTCTAACTTAATTTTCAAAATCATTTTAGAGCTCTTCCACAGACTGAATCAATTCATTTTTTTTCCTGGAGGCTTTGGCTGTAGGACCTTTAACTTTGTTCTGTTCTTTGATCTTTCTTGTCACCATAATGACAATAGTCAAAATGTTTCCCTATCATTTGCTCATTTTCCTAGCTTATTAGTTGTCTTTTAAGTCTTTGCTAAAGTAGAACTCAGATTCCTGGGTAGAGGATGCACTGAGCCAAGTTTCAGGGGATTTGTACAGCTATTTTCAGAGATACTTCTAGGAACCGAAATGTTTTCAGTCCATCCAAGGTAGTATGATCTAAGGAGATGTGTTTATTACTCTCCTGCCCAATGCTCTGATCTGTGAGACCACAAGCAATCTTTTCTGCCTTCAAGCTGTGAGGATGGTTCCCCCCTCTGCTGTGGCTACAATCACAAGGTAGTGTTCCTCCACACCCTAGGACTACCACCCAGGAGCCAGACCTGAGTATGAGCAAAAACAAGAGAGTCCTGTCTCAGTGTTAGCAAAATGACAACAGCAACAATAACAAAAACAACAAAATGAAACCACAGGAAAGAGAAATCGTAAGGACTTTCTAAAGCTGAACTGTTTAGATTCCTACATGGAAAGATAATATTTGTAACTCTTGAGACTTTCTTCAGTAATTGGATAGATGGAGGGATTATACACACACACACACACACACACACACACGCACACACACACATATAGACGGAGAGTACAGGTTGAGTTGAATCAGAAGAAATGATATCCATAAAAATAAATAAAAATTAAGGGATGAAGGAGAAAAATACTGGGAGGAGAAAGGGAGAAATGGAATGGGACAAATTATAACTCATAAAAGTGATAAGGAAAATCTTGTTCAATGCAGGAGAAAAGGGAGAAGGGGAGAGGGGGAAAGTGAAGGTTATCCTCTTCACCTATGGCTTAAGGAGGGAATAACATGCTCACTAAATTTGGTATGAAAATCTATCTTAAACTACAGGAGCGTAGGGGAGGAGGGGACAAGCGGGGTGAGAGGAGTGATAGAAGGGAGGGCAAATGGGAGAAGAGAGTAACTAGAAGTAAAGACTTTTGGGAAGGGACAAGGTCAAATGAGAGAATAACAAAAGGGGAGGACAGGGTAGGATAGAGGACAATGTAGTTAGTATTACACAACATTATTATTATGGAAGTATTTTTCAAAACAACACATATGTAGTCTGTATTGAATTGCTTGCCTTCACAGTGGGGGAAAACAAGGGAGGAAGGGAGGAAGGGAGGAAGAGAAGTTCTAATTCAAAGTATTAGAAACGAATGTTGAGAATTATTTTTGCATATAACTGGGAAATAAGAAACTCAGGTAATGGGATATAGAAATTTATCTTGCCCTACAAGAAAAGAAAGAAAATGGGGTGTGATAGAAGAGAAGGTACATTGAAAGAAGAGGTAATTAGAATGCAAAGTATTATAGGGTATGGGGAGGGGAGAGATGAGGAGAAAAATTGGAACTCAAAATTTTGGGGAATTGAATGTCAAAATCTAAAAATAAATTTAAAAAGATTCACTATATTCTGATTGCCTTATGAAAGAATATCCTTTATGAAACTGGAATGGAGCATGAATTCCATCCACTAACTTCATAAAAAAGAATATGTTGCGTAGAAGTCATGTCGGGTTCTCATTCTGACCTGTCTATCTTTAGTTTTGTGATCATAGGAAAGTGAATCTTCTCATGTAGACCACTCGTTTTTCTTTTGGGTCCATTTAATCCGAAGATACCCGATCATTGTTCTCCCCAGAATTATTTGGGAATCAACAGAGAGAAATTAAGGCACTGTAAAAACATTTTGTTTTTATAAAATATTAATATGAATGTAAACTGTTAATTTTTTCTGATTCATCTCAGCAGAATGGCAGGACTAAGGTCATTTGATACCCATTTCTGTTAATTCAATGACTCAACTTGCAGATTAAGTTTTTGTTGATCATTGTCTCCTTATGTATATCAACAAAAAAAAAAACAAAAAGAGGAATCTTATGTGCTCGTTTTAATATGTATTGTACCTACTCTCCTTGCTTCTTAATGCTCAAAATAATTGAGTGTACATGAAGATGTTCCCTATACACAAAATAGAAGGCATTCAGTTTATCTCTTTTTGAGATATATGAACCTATTTTCCCTTGGGAATTTAGCCTGGAAAACTTCAGCTATTCACTGATATTTTAATATGCTCAGAAAATGTCTGCTGCAATCTAGCTCCTGAACAGATATACATATTATAGTTTTGCTACAATTGTAGAAAGAACAAAAGTCAATATCTTACACATGGAAGATTCCATAGAAAATCTCTGAATTTTAGTAGATCCTCTTATCTGTGTTCTCACACACTTTCTAAAACCCACATAAACATCTTGGCCCATGAGCTTTGGGTTACTCCTATCTTGGAACTTGTCCTTTATAAAGAAAGATTCTATTTATGTTTTCCCACATCACCTACATTTCTTTCTTTATCACTCACTTTCTCTCTTTCTAGAAAGCCATCTCTTATAATAAAGAATTTTTAAAGAAAAGGTAATGAAAGAAGAGGAAAGTATTCAGCAATATCATTCATTAAAAAGAAAAACAATATGACAATATATTCAATGCTTGTAAACATTAACACCCCACTGCAAAAGAGGGAAAAGACAAGCATGGGAATCAGTTTTAACATAGTTGTAGGAAGCATATCAGAAGCTTCCTCTATGAGAAAGATGTTTGTCCATTTTATCAGGGTTTATCAGGTAACGGGATATAGAAATTTATCTTGTGGCTCATTTAATATTTCCCTTTGATTTTCTTCATATCGGGTGATTCATCGCTATATCTAAAATACCTAAAGACATTTTCTCTTGCTATTACCTTTCCTTGTTATGCAGTATTTGAGTCTTTCTGGTTCTATTCTTCTTCAACCTGAATATTGACTCAATCTTTGACCTTATTTGTGCCTGTTTTAAAACTCCTATTCACTGATTTGAATGCCAACTATGCTCTAGTAAGCCCGCAAAATTGAAATATTTTTTGTTATCCTGGAACTGTTTGCTTAGACTATTCTCTTGACTTTTATAAACACAACAATGATAACATTTTTGTTTAGACTTCTCTCGTGAAAGGTAACCACTGTAACTTAAATGCCACTATCTCCATCATGAGAATTAGTAGCTATAACATTTGCCCGAATGTTAGTAGCTACTGCAAAATTCAACAAATCTAATGGCATACTTTTGCAAATTCAAACACTTTGCCTTCTACTTAGAATCCTAATGACTGTAATGAAGGGAGACGTTTTTATTCAAAACAATAAAGATGACAGAAGTGCAAACTGTTCTCTTAAACAATAACATTGCTCACTAATTTTTCCTGTTGCAGACAAATCATGTTAGTTATGGAATCAAAGAATGTTATGGTCTAAAATGACAATAGAAATCATCTATTTCAGCTCAGGAAATAAAGGGATCACAGAAACTGTTGTCCCTAATAACAAAGAGATAGTGATATTGCTGGTACTAGAAATCTAAACTTCTGTTTCCCAGTCAAGTAGTCTTTTAACTAAGCCACAATGCTTGATAATACACATAAGATGGAACACTGTTGTGACTATCAAGGCGTTTTAAGTCCCAAAAGAGACTGTGATTTCATTGGTATGAGTACCCTCTCTGCCATTGTAAATTACTACCTTTTCATGACTCTGTAAATAACTTTTATAAGTTGCTGCTATTCAAAACTCATGACATGGTGGCCCATTCTCTGTCAGTGAACCACTCTGAACTTAAGTAGATTAGTTCTCAACAAACAATCAGAAAGCCTTTGGCTGGAGTTATATTTAGAGCATTTTCATCTTGCTAAGAACTGAAATAAATGGCTCTCCATTGCTACGTCAATCAAGAACATAGGCCATTCACATTTCACAATAAAGAACTGCTACTTAAACAATCGAGTTATAAAACAAACAAAATGCTTGAATTGCTGTATTCATAATGCATTTTTTGATTATTGACAATGCAATTTTACTTATTAATGGGAAGATCTTTCCTATGGCTTAGGAGGCCTAAGTGACCTGCCCTGGTCACATAGAAGCCAGAGTCATATGGGTCTGTGATGGGAGGAACTTGCTCAAGGGGTGGAACAGGAAAATTGGAACAGGAAGAGTCAGAACTGAGAGGAAATTAGGGAGTGAAGAATCAGAACGGAAGGATTCAGGCAATGCCACAGCTGGCTATGCATGGGAGAAGGGCACTTTGTTTAGGGAAAGCCTGTTTGTGATTTGTTTAAGAGAAGCCTGTTTGTGATTTGCTTTTGGGAGTTGGTTTGTGAGAAGCCTAGCAGAGGGAAGGACTGGGGCTGGTGTTGTCCTCTGCATTGTTATTGTGTATAGATTTCTGTTACTATGATGGATTTAACTTTCTGATGTCTGGTTCTGTCTTCCAAGTGGAGAGTCTGTGCATTTAACAATTCAGAATTGGACTAGGATATTCATGGCCGCTATGGGTGCTGTGAATATTGCATTGGTGCTATAGTTGTCCACATTATTTCTTCAATTTTTCACATCACTTTGCATTTGAATGAAATCCTAACAAAATTACTTAACAATAACTAGAATTAACACAACCCTTTATGGTTAACAAAATGATTCACATAAATTGCTCTCATTTGATCCTCAGAACTAGCCCATGATGTAGGTGTTATCATCATCTCCATTTTGCATATAACAAATCAAATGCTGAAAGAGATTAAATGAGTGGCCTTCAATCACATATCTACTCAGTTTCTAAGGTAGAATTTGAATTCAGAACTTCCTGGCTTCAAATAGGGTATTCTATCCATTATGCCTCTTAATAGGAAAGGTTATACACGTCATGTCAACACAGTTGTACAGAAAGAGTTTTATTCAATTGAATGGAACCTAATGTCAAAAATAATAGAATAACTTTCCTCCTCTTCCTTATTTTTACAGGCTTACATCATGTGAAACAATATATTTGACTGCATTTTTTTTTGATTTTTGAACAATTGCTATAGGTATGTAAAAAGATAGAATATTATTTATTGTTGCTATTTCCCCTCTTTTTGTGGATCATAAAAAGTGGCCAGGTGTTTCCAGTTAATATAGCAATGACGAACTCTATAGAGGAGTGCAGATATCCCATATATGGCCAAGCAAGTATCTGATTCAGGCCTCAAACAGAGCACTGTGAAAGAAAATCAAAGAGAATTATAGCTCCTTCACTCATTTAGAACTGCAAGAACTAACAAAAAAAAAAAACAATCAACAAAGAAAAACAACCCAAGAAGTTGGTAGAGTCCAGAAAATAATACATATCAGGGAAGCTAATAAATTCTTCAACAAATGGGTCAGAAATATGTGACAGATGTGAAAGGTCCAATCTAGAATCCACATCCGGCTCATGTAAAGGGCCTTGAAGCCAGATTGTACTCCTAACAGGAGCACATTAGGGGATTCACTAACCAAATTGTCTCTGTTAATCCAGAGCCAAATCTCTGCCTTGGCTGGTCAGAATAGAATAGAGAGAAAGAGCTCACATTTATTTATAAGTCATCATGTAGGGAAACAATACTGTTCTAAGAGTAACTTGGAAAATTTGGAATTACAATAAGAAAAGGGGGTAGCTAGGACACCACAGCAACATAAAAGGTATGAAACCACATCAGTATTCAACATCAGATTGTGACCTCTTGGTACACTAAAATAGACAATAGGGCCAACTTGTGATTTGAGATTGTACATAGGAGGATATAGACACAGACAATACCAGCACCTGTTTTGGTATACTGAGACAGAAGAAACCAAGAACTGAGGCTAGGGAGAAGAGGACATGGTGGACAGGGAGTACAATTCATATAATAACTAAATATTATATAGGAAAATATCTGTTGAAAATGTGAAAATTAAAAATGACCTGTTACAACTCCAAAAGATCTTCGTAAGATCATATGCTCCACTTCTCAGCAGAGAATTAATGCTTTCAGAAATGAAATTATATGTACATTTTCAGACACAGGCAAAGTACAAATTGTTTTGCTTGATTATAATTATTTGTTGCAAGGGAGGGTAATTATTTTTTAAACTACTACTAAAACTACTATTTTATTGTTGCATTTTAGCTATCTTTTCAGCAGTATTAGCTTCAATGAAATATGTCTTGACCATAAGGACGAGATTTGTTGTTGGAAAAAGTGAAGTTAAAGATTTTTTGAATTATATCTATTAAATGAGGACTCTGGAGGAAAAACATAAAATTAAAAACAGAAAGTGTGAAACCTTCCCCAAGAAAAGGAAAAAATATGATGTGAAAACAGGGGAAAATAGAGATCTTTTTAAGGACCATCAGCTTCAAGACGCCCAGATGAAATGCCTGACTGACATTCTATTTTAGACGTTCCACATTACTAGACTGTAGGAAAATAAACAAAAATAGCACTGAATGAGTAATTATCAAGAAAATAGATGAGAATCTATAGTAATTGACTTTATTTATGAAAGAACTACAAGACCCCCCCCCCAACATTTAGAAGCTAACATGTCATAAGAATGGGGGCCTGCTAGCAAAGACCAACGAGATGAAAATCTCTCAGGGTTGGCCTGAGAGACTAGATCTACTGGTAGCTTTCAAGTTATGTGTCCAGAGGCAGAAAAAACATAAGCCTCCTACAAGAAATATCTGAGGTAGAATAAAGTCCATGGCATGAACCTTGGAAATAAATAGGAATAGCAACAACTGTTCTGAGTTTGGCAATTCACAGATTCTCAGAATTGTACAACCCAGGTTCAGGATCCAGGAAAATGACCAGAAGTGGGAGAAGAATTCATACAATATTTAATGGATTTTAAAAGAAAACAACTTTGAAAGATACAAAATTTGTAATCAATGTCATGACCTGACAGCTTCAAAAGATTAATGTTCAATTATGTTTCCCATCTCTTAGCAGAGAGTTGCTGGATTTTAGATGCAGAATAAGACTTGCATTTTCAGACAGAGTTAATGTGAACATTCTTTTGTTTGAATGTGCTTATCTATTCCTTTTCCTCATTCTACTACTGCTATCATTATTATTTTCTTTTGGGAAAAAATTTTGGCAGAAGAGAGGGGATAATATCGTTGATAGACAAAAAGAAAAGAAAAAAGCACCAATAGAACATTAAATAAATATGTAAAAGAGAAATTAGTAAGGGAACACAAAGTAGAATAGAATTAAAACTATTCTATTAAGGTAAACATATATTTAAAAGCAAACTTGCTTTCTATGTGTGCAACTGCAACTTATGGTATCATATAGATCTTTTCTATTCTTTCATTTGATTTTTTTTATTATTTGTAAATCTCATAATTATAACCAATCATTTAAAGTGGTCAAATAATTGAAGCGTCAGTGAATTCCATTTTAATTTACTTCACTTTGCCTACTGGGCAAAGTGAGTGGGACATATGGTTAAAGCATGTTAGCATGTCCCCACTCTAAGACTTAGAATGGATAACCCATAGACCAAGTACTTCATCATCAGAATATCATTCCCTTAAGTCTTCATAAGGGAAGTGAAAGTAATTTTTCACTATAGACATGTTGAGAACTCAAAACTTTAGTCTTCTCTGAATGATTTTGATGGAAAATTTTATCTATTAAGAATTACGTTCTACTTTGGCAGCTAGGTGGTCCAGTAGATAGAATACTTGGAAATAAGTCAGAAAATCTCATCTTTTTAAGCTCAAAACTGGTCTTCTAGACTTACTAGCTGTGTGACTTTGGGCAGGTCATTTGATCGTTTGCCTCAGTTTCTCATCTGTAGAATGACTTGGAAAAGAAAATGGCAACGCTCTCCAATATACTTCTCAAGAAAAAACAAAATAAGAACATAAAGAGTCTGAAAGAACTGAACAAAAATAATCTCTTAATTAGTAGCTCTTTTCAAAGAAGTACATCTACACCCCATTAAATCAAGGCTAACTTGTGTATTCGCCTTTTCTTAAAAGTCAGTGAAACTGCCTTTGGGATTTAATGTCCTCATTGTTGCATGGGACTAAAACTCAAAAGGCAAAATGACAGTTTTTTCTTCAGGTTTCACACACACACACACACACATACACACACACACGTGTGTGTGTGTGTATGTGTGTGTGTGTGTGTGTGTATGCCTAATATACCACCACAGCAAATGTGAAGGGAGAGAAATTATATCTTATCTAATTTTGTTCCAATATTAAATCTGGACTAAGTCAAGAATGGACACTGAGCAAATCCAGTAGATTCATTTGATTGGAATTCAGGTGTTTCATTGCAAAAAAGTGCCTGACATTCTATATTTTCTAGATTTAGCTCTGCAATCTTGCCTATTGCACTGTGGTTTTATGATTTTATTCATATAATATTCCCATTAAGAAAACATCAGAATTTATGAGTTTGAACCTTCCCCACTAAAAATTACTGATATATCTCACTTCTTACCATTGATAGGTTGTGCAATAATATAACAGTGATATAATGCCACAGAGACCAGTTAGTCCCATAGGAAAAATGGTTATAAAATAGTAATTAAAAAGGTAATATCACAAAGGGCATATGGATCTTCATGATGAAGGTTAGCTATGTTACATTAATTTTGTTATTCAAAATGAAAATTTAGAGGTTTATCTGAACAATCGAGAAAAATATCTTTTGTGGAGTATATGAATAGTATTCTCCATTGTAGAATTGAATTTTTCTTTCTTTTATGTAAGTGAAAGGAAAAAAAAACAAATAATCACTGAACCATTTCCCCAACTGTGAAATCTTCAACTCATAAGATCTAGGGGATGGTAGTTTTAAGCATAAGCCACTAAATAGTTGACAGCAGTGTTTTTTCTAATATATGGGAGTGTGAAGCTCTGAGACGTAACCTTCCAGCAATTTACGTTTACATGTGTTTTTAGTGGTCATGATTATTCAGGTCTTTGGTAAAATGCCCCTAAGAAATAGTGAAACGATTCTCTGATTAAAGGCTATGGGAAAACATATATGTATATGTGGTTCTACTTGCTGGTTATGTTTTTCTTGATCTCAGCTTAAAGCTCTTTTGGCCTTTAAAACTGTTTTTTTCCTTATATCTATTTGCTCTGCTTCAGTAACCTTTAGGAAAGCTAAGTATTCTGTTGTAAGATTCATTAAACATTGGAAAAACCTTATCAAGAGTGTCACTTGGATTAGGAAGGCTTGAGTCAGATCACATTCCTCCTTGTGACAGTCTCCAACAGCTAAGTATGACATACATTAGCTCTATCAATCTCCAATTACAGCACTTTGCCAATTGCATTCTATAAGCTGAATACACAGAAAGTTTATTTTTTTCTTTTTCAGTATCTACTTTAATTTTAAAAAGTTGATGTCTGCCTGTGTTCTCAGCCTTGAGTGGCTCATGTTGGTAAGGGCATTTTATGAGAGTTGTAAACTAAATATAATATTCAGAGCCCCTTGGAGAGTGACTGAAATGACTCTCATTAATATTTTTGGCAGTTGTATCCATGTTCTTCATTGTCATTCACCTTCTACCAAGTTAAGGACTAAAAATTATTGAGTATGTATTTAAGACTGTATACCCACTCTTCTCATGTGCTCTTATAATATTGGCACAATTTTCACTGACTATGCAGTCAAGCCTCAGCCTTTTTTGGAGAATGAGGAGGTTCATTACATTTTTTTCTTTACTGCTACCAAAGTCTTTTCTATTTGCTTTAAAAATAGAATTTAGATAAATTAGTTCATTTCTTATGTATTTTCTTCAAATCTCCGTATTGGTGAACCCAAAGAAAAACAATCTTAACAGATAGGCACATGAATATTCCTTATGTGCCATCTTTTAACCAATATAAACAAAAATTATGCTGTGAAAAAAGTAGTCTCCAAACTTTAATAAGATGGCATAATTTATCTTCAATGAAATATTACATATAAGCATATGTCTTACAGCATCTGATTTTCAATCACTAATAAATAGATTAAAAAGAAGCTCTCAAAAGTTTCTCCTATAAAACAATTTAGAAAAAAAGAAATCCTTCACTTTTACTATATTCACGCAAATTTTTCCAGGTAGATATGAACACAGTTGAGGTGCTGTTTAGGAGAAAATGACAGTAAAGTTTTAGTACAATGCAAACTCCTGGTAGCGTTGGTCCCTTTTCACTGGAAAAACTTGTCAGAGTTTCTGTGCCTCTCTTGTAAATGATTTGTAGAGCAAATACTACAGGGAGAAATAAGATACATTTCACCTGTTTTATTCTTTGTCTGCACAACGTTGATTTTACATATTCAGATTTTAACCATTATTGAGTTCATTCTTTAACATATTAGCAAGTTAACCTCTCTGAAGTAGCTTGTTGGACTGTCCTGATTGTTGATTATTCAATTTTACCAAGACTGATAGGATGTTCATGATCAATGTCTTTCATTAATTTTAATCATCTTATTTTTAAAGTTTAATTACATTTCGTGATACTTTTAGTCATTAGGTTGTCAGTGTCTTGTTTGTTATTTTGATCACTATTATTATGAATTTGAAATAGGAAAGCTGCTTGGGAAATAATATTATGAATTTGAATTAGGGAAATTTCAGGTAGGGAAGTATGTAGACTGAATGCCACCTTCATTCTACTATGCCTTCACAAAATACCACACCCATGGCCATTTTTCACAAAATTTGAATATTTTTTTTTTGTTTTAGGATGTTAAAATGTGTTACAGAAGTAGAAGAAAATAATGAATGTAAGAACAAGATGAGAGAGAGAGAGAGAGAGAGAGAGAGAGAGAGAGAGAGAGAGAGAGAGAGAGAGAGAGAGAGAGAGAGAGATTTGTGTATCTATGTTCCTAACTGGAAAATCCTGTGAGTTCAAATCAAAAGAATTGTAGAGTTCCCTTTGTTTTAAGCTTTCTGAGACTTTATCCTGATCTACACCATGATAATCAGGATTTTCCCCATCTGCAACCTATACCCCCTACCCCAAACACTGCAAGTGTTACATAACTGTGGTTTATCAACTTCAAAGCTGCCAGTTGGAACCTATTCCAGCTGCCTGAAAATTCTCACATCCTTCTGTTGTGGATCCAGGACATCTTTCTTCCTATCTGCCTAGCTACAGACTCCATTTCAGTTCCTGTCTGTAAGACTACAGAAGTCAAGCTCCTCGATGTCCCTATTACCGAAGCCTTTCTGCAGCAATCTGTTTCTTTGTTCTTTGTTTCATCTTATTGCCTTATTTTTGCTAGTTTTCCTTAGGCTCTTAATTTAGCTTGTATTTTGTAAACATCATTTCATAGGTTCACCAAGAGAGAACTAAGAGTGTTTGTAAGCTTTTATGTCTCTATCATTGCCAGAAGTCTCCAGAAAACTGTTTTTCATGATCAAAATCTTATCCCAGTAAGGAAAAAACAAATAAGCCAAACTAATTAATCAATAAGCAGTTATTAAACACTTGACTATGTTCCAGTCAATATGATAAGCACTGGGGAAACAAATAAAGGCAAAAACAAGGAATTTTTATGTCATGTTATTTCCTCTTTCAATTAACTGAAAAAATTTGCTGATTATCTTCCTCATTCTCTAAAAACAAAAATTAAAGTAAAAATTTCAAATTTTGAGAAAAAATTTAAGCATTTTAAAAAAATAGAATATGACACACTTTGACTCCTGGGAAATATTCTGTTCCAAAATATCAAATCAATTTTCTTTCTCAATAAGAAGAAATGCTTCCAATATTATTTCATTAAATTATCTTCAATCATTTCAAAGCTTTAAATTATTAATTACCCAATTTCCAGTCTATCCATTCATTAACGGAAAGTGCAAAAATCATAAGACAAGTATATACCTTTCATAGGATTTTTACATGGAAGATAATTAATTTGAAATGCACACAGATACATGATGGTTTTAAGCATTTAAAATAACTAATGTTTAAAATATTTCTTTTTCACATTATGTCTTTCTTTTCATTAGGGTAAATTCTCTTTTTCCAATCATACTTTCTTTAGGATAAAGGAAGTGGAAAGTATGTTAAGAATAGTGAAATGAAACATCTGGGACTTAACCCAAAGGACACTTTTTTTGGCCTGTGAAGTAAATTTTTCACAGCTGAATAAGCCCATATTTATGACAGTTTGAAGTAGACATGCAAGGTATCATGTTGCTTTTAGGGAGGCAGCATTCTTTCAATACAGTTGTATAGCTCAAATGATTTCATACTGCTTAATGTTTAACATAATAAAGAGTTAGAAAATTTCTAATTATTTAATATGAAGAATTCTTAGTATTTAAAAATATTCCTTCATTTTGACATGCATTACAATTTCAGTAGAGAGTAAAAATATTTGTTATTTAAAGATATTTTAGGCAATTTAAAAATTATTTAACTCCAATTTGAAGGGGAAAAGTATAGGTTAAGCTAAATGCCAAATGTGAATTTCAGCACCTTGTTATTTTGGAGCAGTACTACATTAAACTGAATGAATAAGCCTGGATGCCAGGAAAGTTTGCACCAATACATTAACAATAATCCATTTGTAAATTTCAGCATGCTCTTCTTGTAACACTGTGATCTACAGTCCTGTACCTGACATTTCTGCTCACAGTTATAAAACAATACAAATATTCCAAAGCTGTCTACTACTGCACTTCTCACTTTAGTACTTTTTGTTTTCCACCCATAAAATCGTATAATAATAGAAGTTAGGGATGAAAAAGTCCTATTAGTTTAATTTGCTTCTATTTAGTCCAGTGTGTGTTGTTCAGGAAAGTAATTTGTCATTGGAGTATTTCTATCTCAACTCCACCAAAATCATGAAAATTGCATGACAATAATAATCAATTTTGGATCAGGTCAGTGATCTTATTGGGAAAAAGAACTCTTGTTGAGGAATTGCCTCGACCAGTGCAGAACAGCAATACTCAGAAACTTAGTCGTAGAGAGTTGTCCAGAGACCTTGCAACAGTAAATGACTTGCCCAGTATCACACAGACATTACTCAGACATAACTTGAGGCCAGGTCTTACTGACTTTAAGGTCTGCTCTCTAGTCATTATTGCATACTGCTTAATATGAATGATAATCATGATAACATTCATAATAATAACTGATATTTTTATCACATATAAAGTTTTTAAAGTGCTTTATACACATTATCCAATTTAATCCTTGAAACAACCCTATAGGAAAACTCCAGAGGTGATCTGAAAGCCGACTAGATTAGGGGTGAGGGACCTGCTGCTTTGATGTGGCCCTCTGTATCCTCAAGGGCAATCTTTTCACTGAATCCAAACTTCACAGAAAAAAATCACTTTTTAAAATCAAATTAGAGAGGTAGAAGAGAATTGGTACAAGAAATGAGATATATGAGAAAGTCAAAAGTTGGAAAAAGAAGGACAAAAATTGAGTGAAGTAAATCTTTTCTTAAAAAGTAGAATTAGCCAGCTGAAAAAGGAGGTACAAAATTTAACAGAAGAAAATAATTCCTTAAAATTTGAATTGGGCAATTAGAAGCTAATAACTAAATTAGACATTAAGAAACAGTAAAAAAATCCAAGAATGGGAAAAAAACAGAAGAAAACATAAACTACCACAATGGAAAAATTATTGATCTGGTAAATAGATCCAAGATGGATAATTTAAGAATTATTAGTCTACGTGAAAGCCATTAGAAAAAAACCTAGAAAAAAATTTTCAAGAAATAATCAGGCAAAACTGCCATGGTATTCAGAATCAGAGAGCAAAATGGTCATTGAAAGAATCCACTGACTACCCCTTGAAAGAAATCCCAAAATGAAAATACCAAAGAATGATGTAGCTAAATTGCAGAATTGTTAGTTCTAGGAGAAAAAATGGAAAGCAGTCAGAAGGAAACAAATTAAATATGATGAAACCACAATCAAAGTTACACAGGACATAGAACCTTCTACATTAAAGGATTAGAGGGATTGGAATATAATATTTTGGAAGGCAAAGGATCTTGGATTACAACAAAGCATCAACTACCCAGAAAAACTGAGTGTAATCTTTCAGTGAAAAACATGACCACCCAATTAAATAAGGGATTTTCTATCATTCGTGACGAAGAAAACCAGGGCTGAATAGAAATTTTTTTCTTGAAATGCAGGAATCATGAGAAACATGGAAAAGGCAAACAGGAAAGAAAAAGTGGTATTCAATAAAGTTAACCTGTTTGCATTCCTACATGGGAAGGTAATACTTGTAACTTTTGAGAAATTGATCTGTATTATGGCATCTAGAAAGGGTATACATAGACTGATGGTGTCCATGTAAGTAGACTTTGATGTGATGATAAAATCAATTAAGGGGCAAAAAAAGGCTGGGGCTGGGCTAGGAAAGTGGAAAAATAATAGGGTACATTACATGATGTGAAGAGGCGCCAAGAAATATTAAAGTAGAAGAGGAAAGGGGAGGGAGCAAGAATTGTTAGAGTCCCTGCTGTCATCATATTTGGCTTAAGGAGTGAATAATTTACACAGTTATATGGTTATAGAAAACTTTCTTACTCTCTGGGGAAGTAGGGCGTGAAACCAAAAAAATGGAGGGTAGGCAAATAAAACGCAGTGAGGAAGTGAGAAGAAGTAGAAGGGGAAAGGGGAAAGTAAAGCAAGGGGACTGATAAAAGAGAAGGGAGATTGAAGGAGGAAGTGATGAGCAGCAAAACACCGGTGAGGAGAGAAACACTGAAAGAAAAAAAGGAACATACGAATGGAGGGAGAGTTGGGATAATACAGATAGTAAAAACAACTGTGAACGTAAATGGAATGAACTCTCTCATAAAAAGAACACATAGCAGACTGGATTAAAAATCATAATCAGACAATGCGTTGTTTACAAGAAACACATTTTAAGTAGAAAAATACAGAGTAAAGGTCAAAGAAGGGTGCAGAATATATTATGTTTCCTTTGAAGTAAAAGAAAAGGAGGAGTAGCAAATATCTCAGTGGAATCTAAAGAAAAAATAGGAACAATAGGAACAAAATAGATATTGCTAAAAGTTATCATAGAAAATAAAGTATTGTCAATACTAAACACATGTTCATCAAGTACTGTATCATACGTATTTGCAGAAGGGAAGTAAGGTTACAGGAAGAAATAGACAGCCAAACGAGACTAGTGGGTCATCTCAATCTCCCTCTGTCAGAACTATATAAAGCTAACCACAAAATAAAGAAGAAGAAAAATTAAGATGGCAAACAGAATTTTAGAAAAGTTAGATATTGTAGTCCCCTGGAGAAAAGTAAATAGGGATAGAAAGGAATATATCTCTTTTATCAGCAGTTCTTGGCATCTAAACAAAATTTTACCATGAACTTCAGAGCACAAACACCTCAAAATTCAAGCAAAACTGAAGAAATATTAAAAGCATCAGTTCAGCTCATGAAGCAATAAAATTAAAAAGAAATAGCAAAGGAATGATACGATAAAAATTAATTGGAAACAAAACAATATTATCCTAAAGAATGAGTGAATCAAGCAACACATTGTGGAAGCAATCAATAACCTCATCCAAGAGAATGATAATAATGAGACAATATACCAGAACTTATTGGATGTAACCAAAACAAGTCTCAGGGAAATTTTTCTATCTCTCAGTGCTAACATGAATACAATAGAGAAAGAGGAGATCAAGAAATTGGATATGCAATGAAAACAACTGGAAGAAAACAAATTAAAATCCGCAGTTAAATGCTAATTTAGAAATTGTGAAAATCAAAGGAAAAATTGAAGTTTAAATTAAGAATCCTAACATCTGGTTTTATTTTAAAAAAATCCTACAAGACAGATAAACTTTTGGTTAATTTTTTTAAAAACAAGAAAAAAGAAAGCAAAAGCACCAGAATCAGATGAATTTGCAAATGAATTCTACCAAACATTTACAGAAGAATTAATTTCAGTATTTATATAAATGACATCTCTGTTCATCCTTCATTTCCGAAAAGACCATGACATCAGAAAAAAGATGACATGACTTGCACCTGACTTTGTTTTGAGTGGAGGAGGGCTGTGAAATGTCACCAGACTCAATTTCCTCTCCTGAGCCGTCTCCATGCAGTGACCAGATATTCATCAGAATGAGTGGAGAAGGTCTAGGATGCAATGGATTACATGAACAAAAGAAAAAAAATGAGTAAATCAAGCTGTGAGGGAAGGATCATGTGGGATTTATACCAGAAGTGAAGGGCTGATTCACTAGTAAGCAAACTATCAGCATAATTCATCATATGAAAATTAACAGAAATAATTTAATTATCTCAATTCTTACAGAAAAAGGTTTTTTCACTAAATATAATGTTCATTCCTATTAAAAACACGAGAGAGCATAATAATAAATGGATTTCTACTTAAGCTAACCATAAGCAAGTGTTATATGTAATGAGGATAAGCTACAATAGATTTCAATAAGAAAAAGAATGAAGCAAAGGTTTCCATTATCATCACTATTATTCAATATTATACTGTGGGCTTTAGCAATAAGAGAAGAACGAGTAATAAAAGGATTAGAATAGGAAATGAAGAAATAAAACTATCAAGATTTGTAGATGATTTAATGGCATACTTAGAAAATCCTCGAGATTCAACTAAAGAAAGAAAAACTTGAAATAATTAACAACTTTAGTAAATTTGCAGGATATAAAACACACCTACATAAATCATCGTCATTTCTACATATATGTTCTTTTTTTTAACTTCCAAAACTACTTTGTTTTCAACGTTCGACAATCACTTGCACATATCCTGAAGTTTTCCCTCCCTCCCTCCTTCCCCTCTATCTCCCTCCTCCCTCTCTGAAATGTCTTACAATTTTACACAGCTTCTGCACATACTTTCCTATTAAATATATTTTCACCTTAGTCATGGGGCATCAAAGAATAAAAATGAATGGGAGAGATCAGAAAACAAAACATAATACAAAAGAAAATGATCTCTTTAATTCCACCATCAGATTTCACAGGTCTGTCTCGAGATGTGGAAGCTTTTTTGCCTCAAGAGTCCATTGGGAATTTTGTAAGTCCTTGCATTGCAATGAATTTACAACTCTACCAGAAAAAATTTGCTGCTTGCTGTAGTTGTTGCTGTGTACAAAGTTCTCCTGGTTCTGTTCCTTTTGCTCACCATCAGATCATACATGTCTTGTCAGGTCTCTCTGAAGTCTTCCTGTTCATCATTTCTCACAGAGCAACAGTATTCCATTACATTCATATACCAGTAATTCGCGAATTGATGGGCATCCCCTTGCTTTCTAGTATTTGGCTATCACAGAGTGCTGCTACAAATATTTTTGTCCATAAGAGACCAACTCCCATTTTTATGACCTCTTGGGGATACAGTCCAAAATGTGATATTGCTGGGTCAAATGGTATGCATATTTTTGTAACCCTTTGGGCATAGCTCCAAATTGCTCTACAGAATAGTTGGATCATCTCACAGCTCCACCAACAATGAATCAGTGTTACAACTCTGCCACATCTTCTCCAACATTTAGAATCTTTCTGTTCTGTCACGTTTTCCAGTCTGATGTGTGTGATGTGGTATCCCAGAGTAGTTTTGATTTGCAACTCTCTAATCAATAGTGATTTAGAGCATTTTTTCATATGGCTATAGACACCTTTAATTTCTTCCTCTGAAAACTGCCTGTTTTTATCCTTTAACCATTTATCAATTGAGGAATGACTTGTAATTTTGTACATTTCACTCAGTTTTCTATATATTTTAGAAATGAGGCCTTTATCATAGACACTAGCTGCAAAAATTCTTTCCAAGTTTTCTATGTCCCTCTGAATCTTGGGTTGCATTGGGTTTGGTTGTGCAGAAACTTTTCAGTTTAATGTAATCAAAATTTTCCATCTTACACTTCATAATGATTTCTGTCTCTTCTTTAGTCAAAAATTCTTCCCTTCTCCATAAATCTGATAAATACACTATTACTTCCTCAACCAATTTTTTACATATTATCAATCTTTATACCTAGATTGTGTACCCATTTAGACATCATCCTTATGTATAGTGTCAGACCTCAGTCTTTGCCTACTTTCTGCCACACTGTTATCCAGTTTTCCCAGCAATTATTGTAGAACAGTGAATTCTTGTCTCAGAAGCTGGGTCCTTGGGTTTATCAAGCAGTAGACTGCTATATTCATTGCTTAATGTATCTTGAGTACCTAGTCGAATCCACTTGTCGACCTTTCTGTTTCTTAGACTGTACACGTGATTTTGATAATTGTTGCTTTACAATACAATATGAGATCTGGTAGCACTAGGCCAACTTCCCTAGCATTTTTTTTTTCATTACTTCCCTTGATATTCTGGAACTTTTGTTCTTCCAGATTAATATTGATATTATTTTTCCAGCTTTAGAAAATGATTATCTGATAGTTTAATTGGCATGCCACTAAGTAAGAAAATTAATTTAGTTTGAATTGTCATTTTTATTATATTGGCTCAACTTACCCATGAGCAACTGAAGTTTTTTCACTGACTTAGATCTGACTTTATTTGTGCAAAAATTGTCTTGTAATTGTGTTCATATAGTCCTTGGGTTTGTTTTGGCAGGTGAAGTACCAAATATTTTATAGTGTCTCCCTTAGCTTTAAATGAGATTTCGGTTTCTATCTCTTGCTGTTGGGCTTTGCTACCAGTACATAGAAATGAAGAAGCTTTGTGTGGGTTTATTTTTTAACCTTCAACTTTGCCAAAGTTGTTTATTAATTCAAGTAGTTTTTTAATTGAATCTCTAAGATTCTCTAAGTATATCATCATATCATCTGCAAAGAATTACTTAATTTCTCCTTTGCCTATTCTAATTCTTTAATTTCTTTATCTTCTCTAATTGCTACAGTTAACATTTCTAGTGCCATATTGAGTAATAGTGGTGATAATGGATATCCTTGTTTCACCCATGATATTACTGGAAATGCATCTAGCTTATCTCCATTGCATATAATCCTTACTGATGGTTTTAGATAGATACTGCTTATTATTCTATGGAAAGTTACCTTCATTCCTATGCTCTCCAGTACTTTTATATGGTACTTTATCAAAAAAATTTTCTGCATCTATTGAGATAACCATGTGGTTTTTCTTCATTTTGATCAATAATGTTAATAGTTTTCCTAATACTGAATCAACCCTGCATTCCTCGTATGAATCCTACTTGATCACAATGTATTATTCTCGTGATAATATTCTTTTTTTGCTAAAATCTTATTTAAAATTAGTTTTATTTAGTAGTTCAATAGTTTTCTTACTTACAATCTTATGAATCTCTCCCTTTGTTTTCAGTATTTCTAATTTGGTATTTTGGGGGGGTATTTAAAATTTTTCTTTTTCTATCTTTTACAGCTGCATGTCCAATTTATCGATCGCCTCTTTCTCTATTTTATTTTTTGTGTGGAAATCAAAGATATAAAACTTCCCCTAAGAATTTATTTTGCAGTGTCTCATAAGAGTTGGTAAATTGGCTCATTATTGTTATTTCCTTGAATGGAGTTGATGATTGTTTCTATAATTTGCTGTTTAACCCACTCAATTTTTAAGATTAGAGTATTTAGTTTCCAATTAATTTTGGTCTATCTTTCCATGACCATTTATTAGATGTAATTTTCATTATATTTTGATCTGAGAAGGGTGCATTGACAAACTCTGCCTTTCTGCACTGAAATGTGATGTTTTTATGCCCTAAAACACGGTAAATTTTTGTACATATTTCATGTAGTTCTGAGAAAAAGTTATATTCCTTTCTATCCTCAATCAATTTTCTCCAGAGATCCATTATATCTACCTTATCCAGAGTTTTATTCACATCCTTAACATCTTTTTTGTTTATTTTGAAGTTAGGTTTATCAAGTTCAGAAAGAGGGAGATTGAGGTCCACCACTAGTATCGTTTTGCTATATTTCTTCCAGTAACTCCCTTAGCTTCTCCTCTAAGATTTTTAATGTTATACCACTTGGAGCAGATATGTTTCACAATGATATTGCTTCGTTGTCTATGGTACCTTTTAGCAGGATATAGTTTCCTTCCTTATCTCTTTTGATTAGAAATAATTCTGCTTTTGCTTTGTCTGAAATTAAGATTTCTACCTCTGCTTTTTTTACATCAGCTGAAGCACAATATATTCTGCTCCAACCTTTTGTTTTACCCTGTGTGTATCCTTCTACTTCAAATATGTTTCTTGTAAACAATATATTGTTGCATTACAGTTTTTAATTCATTCTGTGTCCGTCTCTGTTTTATGGGAGAGTTCATCCCATTCACATGCACAGTTGTGAACACTATCTGTCTTTCCTTTCATCCTCTTTTCCCACATTGGTGCTTTTAGTTGTCCCTTCCCCTCCAAAGTGGAGTATTAATTTTTGAAGACCGCCCCACTCAGTCTTCTCTTCCTTCTTTTTCCTCCTTTCCCCTTTCCTCCTTTTTACCCTTACTACTTCTTCCCTCCCTTTTAGCCTCTAAAAGTCTCAATGCTGACCTCTTTGGTATTCGTGCTTTGGTCCTTGTCCCCATAGCTTTCTATTCTACAGTCTTTTCTTTTCGGCTTTGCTTCTTGTTCATGATGATGATGATGATGATGATGATGATGATCACCCTGGCTCTTAAAGATCTGTGTTTCTAAGGCACAAGGGGCTTTGTCCCACAGTTCTTGTGCTTTGAACTTGAGGCTTTGTGTGTGGTGGCCTCTAGTTCATTCAGTTAGAAGCTAAAATGCTGCAGCTTACCTGGTGCTGAACTGACTGGTTTGAGAAAGCAGAGACCAAATGAAGTCTTTCTGAGTTTTCCTGAAGTTGTCCTGGAGCTAGCTGTGGTTGGTGTGGGGGAGGGGTGGTCTGACTACAGCATATCTTCTTTCCTTAGCTAGAGCATAGGTAAGCTAAACAATTGGTGACCCTGGCTGCCTTCATATTTTCCCAATTCCCCCGGGGAACTTACACACCCCTGGTGTTTATGGTTACACACTCCACCCCCCTGGGGCTCTAGATCTCCTTCCAGGTTTGCTGAGGTGGGGCTGTTTGGCAAAGCTCCCATCCTGCACTGACCCCCACCCCCACCCCGTTTAGGGATTTTCCTAGCCTCAAGTGCTAAGACTGTTTGTCCTTTGGCTGACTCCACTGTTCTAGGATTTTTCTGGGGAAATATTTTATGGGTCTTTCAAGGCCAAAAAGGGGAGAGGGAGAGGACTTACTGATCGCTTTGCCATTTTTGCTCACAAGAGTTCAAGTAGGTGACTTACAGACATTTATTCTTGTGGCTGATAGACTCAGGAGCAACTGCTGCAAATACCTGGTGCTCTAAGGCTCTTACTCGATTGTTTCCGCTGTGCTCCTGTCCTGAGTTAATATGTCAGATTTCACAGTGTGGTCACTTCCTCAGAGCTCTCAGGCCTTCCTCCTTGGACCAGCCATAGTTGGAACACGTTGGTACAGCCTGTGCACTGTATGCTATGTGCTCCTCCAGTCCCATGCAATGGATCCCTCCTGTTGGCCTTCCAATCTGTCCTAGTTTGTGAATCTGCCACAGTCTGTCTCTTATTGAATTCTGCCCCTCCAAAATCCGCTCAGATTCTCTTTTTACAGGTATCTGTAGGAGTTTGTCAAACAGCTTAGGTAAGTAGTTGCTCTCACTCTGCCATATAGGCTCTGTCCCCATTTCTATATATTTCTAGGAAAGGTTTGGAGAAATTGATAGAGTATTGTTATATAAAACACCCGTAGACAATGTGGAATATTTGGGAATCTACCTCTGAAAACAAACCCAGAAATTATATGAACACTATTACAAAAGATTGTTCTTACAAATAAATGCAGATTTAAACAACTGGAACATATCATTTGATCATGGATAGGTTATGGTAGTATAACAGAAATGACAATTCTAAATCAATTTACTTGTTTATTGACATACCAAACACACACACACACACACGCACCACACACACACTATCTATCTCGATTAGAGAAATGTAGATTTGAGCAGTAGGAGGTACCACATCACACTTATCAGATTGGCTACCATGACAATATAAGAAAATGACAAATGTCAGAAAAGATGTGGAAGAACTGGAACACCACCAAATCATTACTGGAGGAGTTGTGAACTAATCCAAACATTCTGGACAGCAAGTTGGAATTATGTACAAAGGGCTATAAAATGTGCATACTCTTTGATGCAGCAATACCACTTCTAGGTGTATATCCCAAAGACATCCTAGAAATAGGAAAAAGACCCACATGTACACACACACACACACACACACACACACGTGTGTGTGTGTACTTATATTTCTGTATATATGTCCAGTTCTTTCTGTGATGTCCAAGAATTGGAAATTGATGGGATGCTCATCAATTGGGGAATGGTCAAACAAGGTATGGTATATTAATGAAATAAAATATATTGCTCCAGAAGAAATGATGAGCAGCCATATTTCAGAAAAAAAGCAAAGGATTTGTGTGAACTGATGCTGAATGAAGTGAACAGAATCAGAAGAACATTGTACATAGTAACAGCAACATTTTGCAGTTATAGAATTTGTTAGTCTTAGCTCTTCTGAACAATGCATGGATCTAAGACAATTCCAAAAATACTCATGGTGGAAAATGCTATCCTCATCCAGAGAAAGAACTGAGGAGTCGGATTGCAAATCATATCATACTTCTTTTTTCTTTTTTTTCTTTTTTGTGGTTTCCTTTTTGTTCTGCTTCTTCTTTCAGAATATAACTAATGTGGAAATATGCTTAATATGATTGTATATGTATAGTCGATATTACGATGTATGTCCTTTGGGGGAGTTGGAAAGGGTGATAAGGGGAAATTTAGAACTCCAAATCCTATAAAAATGAATGGTGAAAAATAAAACTATGGTTTTAATTATCAACTATTTTCTTTTAAAAAGGCTTTCAGTTTTTAATGGCTCTTTGGTCCAGTTTTTAAAAATCTTTCAAAATAGCTTCAAAATATTTTTAGAATGTAACCCAAAAAGAAAATTAGGTTTTCCCAGTTTCATTTCTACGTTTAGCATTTTAGTTCTTATCTGAGAAATTAAGGCTGACTATGCATGCATACTTGTTAATATACTTATTCTTTCTCCTATTTGAATGTAAGTTTTTCCTGAGCAGGGATTGTGGGTTTTTTCTTTGTGTTTTTGTTTTTGTAACCTCCGAATCTAGTGAAAGGAACGTGATAGCAGCTTGCTAATTGATTGAATAATGCCATAATGTGAAAATCCTTTGTTTTTTTAAACTTTAGATTCTTCATTTGCCATATGGTGATAATATTTCGTGTAGTACACATCGTAGTACATCATACCTAGTAACACCCAAATATAAGAATATATATAAAATACTTTTCCAACTTTAAAGAGATGCAAAAATGTGAGGCAATAGCAGAAGCAGAGACAGTAGTCATAATATAATGTAGGAATTGGTAAAATTTTGGAGATATGGATTTGAAGAACTTGAGAAAATTTATTTTCTAATTTGAAATGGCGGTCTAGATCTGAATAAGTAATGGGGGAAAATGGCAACTATTTTCATTCTTTTTGATGTCCCCAATTTCTGTTTCGATTTTGTAATACATGTGTTCTATATATTTTCTTCAGGTAAGTATGATCTCTCTTTCTTTTTTTCTTATACAATGTTTTCTAAATCTGTTGTGCTATTACATTCCATTATATTATATTGTATTATATTTCATCATATTATACATTATATCATATCATATTAGTAAAATCCAATTCCATCACATGTTAGATAATATATTATAATATCAGACTACAAAATATTCAATTATGTTACATTTTATTATTCTACATTATATCATATTTCATTTTATCCTATATCATTCTGAATAAGCCCTATTCTATTCCACCTCTCCTCTCCTACTGATGAAGAAGAGATGGGTGGATCTTGGTGTCCTAAAAGAATTTACTGTGACAGTCACCAAGTTAAAGAAATACATGTATTGGGGTAACATGCGCAGCAGACCCTACTTCCATGTGAGACAGATAGTGCCCCAGCCAGCTATCTCCACCTGGGATATAGAAGATCATTGTGTCTACTACATATGGGCGGTAAAAGGATTAGCAATTTTAGGTGTCTGATACAAATAGTTTGATGAGATAGAGGGAAGGGGAACATGAGAATGAAAGAGGGGCAAGCATGGCTCTGGAATGCCTCGGATATCAGGTAGTTCAGAGGTTTCTTTGTTATACAGAGAAGCATGGAGAACAGTAAAGGGGGAAAGGTTGCTCTGATATGGCACATAGTTGGGGGTGCTTTGTGAAAGCACACAAATAAATCCACAGTGGCGACATCAATGCACAGTCTTCTTTGATCATTTTTCTGACTGTTAATATCCTTCATTTTAGCTCATATCACACATTCTGCATCCTGCTTACTCCATCTGCTTCAAGCACTCCTTTCTAAGTCATCAGTACCCTATTCTATATTATCCTATTCTATCTTTTCTAATCCTATCCGATCCTGTCCTATCTTATCATTTCTTATCCAAAGCTATCCTCTCCTATCCTTTCCTGTACTACCCTAGAACATCGTGCACTTCCATGTTGCTGTGGTACATCATATTGCTGAGGTCAGGGGATCATACTGTTGAGATCAAGGAAACATATGTTGAGATTTGGAGTGCTTGGCACACCGAAAACCAAAATTCCATGCCCTTCCAAGATGAATTAAACACAAACCTTATTTTAGCTAAAATAAAACAAAGTTTATTAAAGATTTCCCACATTGGGTTGACTCTTAAGGAGCCTATGCATTTGTGATACTTGTTATTGTGTCATTGAGCCCAGAGTCTATATTGTACTGTTTTGTAAAATGAAGTACTTGAATTAGATTAATTCTAAAAATCATTTCATCTTCAAATTTCCTTTATCACATTTTTATAAGTTTAAGAGATTTGTAAACTTTTAGAATGTCAAGCCTAGCATGAGAACGTTTAAAAATGCAGTAGATCTCCAGACAATTTTACCCCATGACATCAAAGACTACAAATGGAAAGGAATGTGTAGGAGCAAATATATTAATATAATCTAGTCCAACTAACTGTATTACAAATGGGGAAATTAAGATGCAACAGAGAGGGATTATTTCCACCAAATTGCAAAGAGTTATTGTGAAGTGGGACTAGAACCTAAGTGTCTTACTCTTTGCTCAATCAATGTTCTTACCTTTTTGATATGCTATCTTTTTCCTACAACCAAAAATGAACATTCTGATGGGGCTATTATTTGGATTTTGAAGATTTTTGTGTAGTCTGTTTTTTAATCATAAATTGAAAGAGTTATTTTGTTTGTAATAAAATTTCATGTTAATAAAATAAGAGAAAAGTAGATTGTACTTAAGTTTTCATACTCTCCCTAAACCATTACATTGTATCTATTTGTCGATCATTTGCATTTATATAGCACCCCTCTTCTCCACATCACTTTACAAATCAGAACAAATTAAGAAAAGTTCAGCTCAAATATATGTCTTTAATTTGGACTTAAATTGTAACAGAGACTCAGAGAATTTGATCCTGAGAGGAATATAAATGGAAAAATTGTATACAGGCAATGCTACTTCTAATAACACAATTCTAACATGCAAACTGCATATCTTCCCACTTCAGTTGTAGGGTAAAAGGAGATGAAGAAAATTAATAATAATGATAATGATAATACATGATCCATACAAACTCCTTCTGAGGAATTAAAAACACATCATCTTATCCACCATGTGAGTTTGCCAACTTAAAAGTATTTCAGAAGGTCGAAGAAAAATAATCATACCATGCAATGGATCAAAAACATGACAATGAATGATAGCAACATGGGTAAAATAAAGTCTCTCTTATTGCTAATGTTTAACAGACTCTGTAAGCCAATGGTATACTAGGCATTGTATTTACTACCAGGATCATAGGTTTTAAGGTTATTTAATATTATACACACAGAGAGCATACTTTTCTCCTATAAATGCTACCTACTCCAGAAAACAACAATTTCATAATGACCTGTACTACACACTGGCATTCAGCCTACATCAAGGAGATGGCTGAGTTACAAATATTTATTCCGTACATGTTACCATTGTGGATATCTAGAAATCTTTGTTATCACATAAGAAAAATTCCCTTTAATGCCATATCAGTTGATCGTTAATATTAAGTTGCAATTTCCTTTTGCTTTTCTAAAGACCATTTCAAACAAGCCTATCCTCCTAAGGCATTTGCTCCTTAACTAATTTGAGCTACGTCTCACCCAAATGGGACTCTGGTTTCTTTATGCTATAAATAGACCTCAGTTTGAGGTAGACCCTCTTCATGGAGCATGAATTTTGTCCTTGCTCGCTTCATAGAATTTGAGGTGAACATGTCAGTGAAGGAGAGACTAAGACAAAAAACTCCTGATTAGGTTATCCAGATTGCTAGAAGATGCTAGAAACTCATGACTAGGCCACATTCTCAACTTTCACTACTTCTTCCAATAAGAAGAACCAAAAGCTTAGCTTACCACCTCACTAAATATCCACCAGTCAGGTAAGATCCTTCTCAAAAGGATTAAAACTTAAATAGGAGACTTAAAGTGACATGAGATGCTGTCTTTTCATCTTTGATCATGGAAAGAGATCAATGACCTCAATTTATTGATTATTTTTCAGTCTTAATTAATCATTTCATCTTTAATACTCAGAAACTTTGTCTCATTGAATTTCATGACCCAAACATAATACAATTGCTCAAAAATGTTCAAAACCAATTATTACATCAGTCCAAATTCCAATTCCAACAATGTCAGTCCAAGTTCTTCAGACTGACATTCAAGCCTTATAATATGACTCTACATATGTTTATTGGGGGCACTTAAGTGGTGCAATTAATAGATTCCCAGGCTTAAAATCAGAAATACTGCTATTCTTTGTTCATTCTGGCCTCAGACACCTATTAGCTATGAGATCCTGGGAAAGTCAACTAACCCTGTTTGCTTCAGTTCCTCAACTGCAAAAGGAACTGGAGAATGAGACAACAAAAAACTTCAGTATCTTTGCCGAGAAAACCGCAAATGGACACGGGAAGAGTCAGACATTACTGAAATGGCACAGCAAATGACAGAAACATATATAGATTTATATCTCACACTCCTTTCCATCTCTTTCCAATAGTTCATAAAATTTGCAACTTTGTAACTCACTGACCGTTTTCCATGCTTGCTTGCCTCAAAATTATGGAAGTATGAACTTTTTCTCCAGGTTATGTTGAAATGGTAACCCCTCAAAGAAGTCTCCTTTAGCTTTTAGCTCAAAATGATCAAATATCTCTCTGAATTCTTCTTTTTACCTTATTCACTTAATATATTCTGCTTTTCATGGTAATTGTTTCCATATGGCTTTCAATCCTATATTCAATCTCAATTTCTTAATGTGTGGCTCAAGGTCAAAAAATGTTTTTGCATATAGAAGGTGATGAATAAATGCTCACTAAATAAAATTATCAGTGGTAAAACAAAGATGCCTTATCATCATCATTATACAATATTATACTAGAAAAATTGGCTTTTGCAATAAGAGAAGAAAAAATAGAAGGAATTAGAAAAGGCAAAGAAAAAACAACAGTAACATTTTTTTCAGATAAAAAATTATATACTTACAGAATCCTAGAGAATCAACTAAAAAGCTACTTGAAATAATTAACAACATTATGAAAACTGCAGAATATAAAGTAAAGCCACATAAATCATCAGCATTTCTATATATTAACAATAAAGCCCGAGTGCAAACGATAGAAAGATAAATTCTATTTAAAATAACTCTAGGCAACGTAAAATATTTGGGAATGTACCTGCTAAGATGAATTCAGAAACTATATGAACAAAACTGTAAAACGCTTTTCATACAAATAAAGTAAGATTTGAAGAAAATAAAAAATATGAATTACTTATGGGTAGGCCAAGCTAATAAAGTAAAAATGAAAATTCTGTCATAATTAATTTACTTATTTAATATCATACCAATAAAATTGACAAAATTATTTTATAGAGCCATAAAAAATAGTACAATTCATCTGGAAGAAGCAAAGGTCTAGATTATCAAAAGAATTAGTGAAAAAAATCCAAGGGAAGGTGGCCTGGTTGTACTTGATCTAAAGCTATATTAAATAAGTGACAACCACCAAAACAATTAGCTTCTGGCTAAGAAACAGAGTGGTGAATCAGTGGAATAGGTTACAAGACACAGGAGTAAATGACTCTAGTAATTGTTTGATAAAGCTAAGGACTCCCAGTCCTTGGGATAAAAGCTAATTATTTGACAACAACTACTGGGAAACCTGGAAAAGAGTGATGAAGAAAATGGACATAAACCAAGATCTTATACTATATTCCAAGATAAGATCAAAATGGGTCCATGATTTAGGCATAAGGGATGAAACTGTATGCAAATTAGGAGAGCAATGAACAGTTCACCTGGCAGATCTATAGTGAAGAGAAGAATCAATGTCCAAACAAGACATGGATAACATTAGGAAATGCAAAATGAATTATTTTAATTACATCAAATTTAAAAAAAATGGCTTTGCACAAACAAAAGCAAACAAAAGTGGAAGGAAAGCAGGAAACTAGGGAAGATATTTTGCAGCCAGAGTCTCTGATAAAGGCCTCATTTCTAATATATATATATATATATATATATACGGAGAGAGAGAGAGAGAGAGAGAGAGAGAGAGAGAGAGAGAGAGAGAGAGAGAGAGAGAGAGAACCCAGTTAAATATGTAAGTGTACAAGTCATGTCCCAACTGATAAACTGTCAAAACTTATGAACAGGCAGATTTTATATGAAGTAATGAAAGCTATCTATAGTCCTGTTGAAAAGTGCTCTGAATCTCATTTGATTAGAAACATGTAAATTTAAATAATATGAGGTACCACCTCACACTTATTTGATTGAACAGTAGTTTTTCTCAGCAACACAATGATCTAAGAAAATAGAAAGACTTGTGGTGGAAAATTGTAATTACGTCCAGAGAAAACACAATGGAGTCTGAGTGCAGATTGATGCTTATTACTTTTAATGATTTTGTTTTTTTTCTTTCTTGTGATTTTTTCCCTTTTGCTCTGATTCTTCTTTCACAATATGACTAGTGTGTAAATGTTTAATTTGATTGCACATTTATGACCTTTATCAGTTCCTTTTAAGTCATGGCTTTGAGAGAAGGGAGAGGAGGGAGGAAGAAAAATTTGGAACTCAATTTTACCCAAAAGAATGCTAAAATTGTATTTACATATAAATAGAAAAAAATAAAATACTATTAAGGAAAGCACTGAAAACAAAAGAAATAAAATAAAAAAGAATAAAATTGAATTCTGAAATTTTCTTGGGGAATTTATAGTGCTGGGAGAGTGGAATGTATTAAGTTTATCTTGTCTTTTAGCAGTAAAAAGTAAGATCATACTTTTGCATCATTTTCTTGTTGCACCATGTTTCTGGGACTTAATTTTCTGGTATACTTTTGGTCAAGATACATCCTTTCAGGAAAAAAAAAGTTGGTCTTCTCAAAAAGTTGTATACTTGACCAGAATATGAGAATAATATCAAAGAAGGACACCACAATTTAATGGAGAGTGTTCTAGCAGGTTTAAGAAATGTGGCTGTTTGATTTGCAAGGAGTATTTGAATTTTGAGTTTGCATTTTGAATTAACAATATCTTCTATTAAGCTGAATAATTAAATGCATTACTTCATATTTCTTCTGGAAGTATGAGGACATTCTGAGGAATAAAAATAAGTGCAAAACTGTGAATGAATTAACTGATTTACTTCTCTGATATTTTAAATTTTATTTCCTAATTAAGAATGCCTGCATTTATTGTATATATTTTGTATTGTCTTACAAGAAATATTATATTGAATATGGTCTTGGATTTTCAGTTGCATAACTCTTTGCCCTAAACCACCACACTGAAAGAGAAGTTTGTTGTATGTGTGTGTGTGTGTGTGTGTGTGTGTTTGTCACTTCATTCCAGCTTGTTGATTTACATCCTCTTTATATGTTTGCAGTTTGGTAGGGATTATTCCAAGATCTCAAAATCAATAGCCATTTAATTTTAAATTTATTGCATTGCTTTGCTAATTTTTCAGTCAGATGGAACTTTATCTAGAACAGCTGAGGTTAAAAATGAAAAAGAAAATAAAAAGTTTAAAGACTGGTTCTATTCCATTTGAACTATTAAGTTGACAGTATACTTGAAAGTAGATATCTACCTGAAATACAGAATATTTTGGTAATATCTCCTGCTTCTTAAAACCCTTTATTGGCACCCCATTTCTAAAAGGTTAAAGTCCACATTTTAACTTCCAGATCCTTCACAATGTAGCCTCACTCTACTAAATTTTTATCTTTTACTGCCCCTTCTGAAACTATCCAACCATTCATTGACAAATCCAGTTCTGACCCCTGGAATGAATTTCTCATTTTTTTTATTTACAAAAAAACAAAACAAAACAAAAAATACTCTGCAAGTCATTCAAGTTTCAGCTTCTAAACATAACTTTCAGAGATTATTGGTTTACAATGATCTTTCCCTCTTTTAATTCCATCCTTGTAGTCAGTGTCACTCATTTGTCAATTAATTACACACTGATTAGGCATCTCTTCTATGTTTCATGCTATTACTATTTGACTATTACATTATTATTGATGCAATTACTATTGAAGAAAAATTATTTTATTCTTTGCACATGTATCTCATGTGGCTTGCATAAAATCTGGAATATAATAGGCACTTAATAAAGAATTGAGAAGAGCTAATAAATAATCATTGATTGGCACATTAATAAAATAACTTAATAATATAATTATTAACACCCTCAAAACAAATTACATCAAAAACAAAAACCACAGGCTTTGGGGGTGTTATGACCAATAAGATGACAAATTAACTACTGTCCCTAGACTCAATTAACTCTATAATCTTCCAAAAGAAAGAATCATACTATGGATATTGAAGAATTACAGCTGAATACTTAGGGGAAAGACGAGGAAAAAAGCAGGTTAAAATCCTTATGACTTAAGTCTAGACAAATCTAATTTTTAAGCCTTAACGTATCATTAGTTTCTGACACCCTGCATTTTCCTACATAGGCAAATACTTTTAATTAATGATTTTGAGACTGAATTCCATCTCGGTATGTCTTTTATTTATTTTGAATTATTTTATTTATTTTAACGTTTCTTCAATCACTTCCAAATATCCAAGATTTCTCCCCTTCCTCCACTTTCTTACTCCCTCTCTCCCCACTCTCATCCGGAGACAGCATGCAGTCTTATACAGGTTCTACACATACATTCCTATTAAATACATTTTCACCTTTGTCATGTTGCATAGAAGAATTAAAATGAATGGGAGAAATCGTAAAATAAAACAAGACATAAGACAAGTGAAAATGGTCTACTTCATTCTGCAATCCAATTCCATACTTCTTTCTCTGAATGTGGACGGCATTTTACCTGAAGAGTCCACTGGGAATATTTTAGATCCTTGCATTGCCATGCAGAACTAAGTCTACGATCAAAATTCCTCTCATACTGTGGTTGTTGCTGTGTACAAAGTTATCCTGGTTCTGTTCCTTTCACTTGTCATAAGTTCATATAAGTCCTTCCAGGCCTCTCTGAAGTCTTCCTGTTCATCATTTCTTATAGCACAATAGTGTTCCATTATAATTAAATACCACAATTCGTTCAGCCATTTTCCAATTGATGGGCATCCCCTTGATTACCAGTTCTTGGCCACCACAAAGACAGTTGCTGAAAATATTTTCCCACACTTGGGAGCCTTTCCCATTTTTAAGAACTTTGAGATACAGTTCTAGAAGCAGTACTGCTGGATCAAAGGGTATGTATATTTTTGTAGCCTTTGGGGCATAGTTTGAAATTGATCTTGAGAAGAGTTAGATAATCTCACAGCTCCGCCAACAATAAATTAGTGTTCCACTTCTCCCACATCTACTTGAACATTTGTCAGCTTCCTGTTGTCATGTTAGCCAATCTGAAAGGTGTGATGTGGTACCGCAAAGTTGTTTTAATTTGCATCTCTCAAATCAATAATGATTTAGAGCCTTTTTTCATATGAATATAGATAGCTTTAATTTTTTCCCCTGGAAACTGCCTCTTCATAACCTTGGACCAGTTATCAATTGAGGAATGTCTTATATACAGTAGACTAAGTTCTATATATATTTTAGAAATGAAGCCTTTGTCAGAGACACAAGATGCAAAAATATCTTTCCCAGTTTTCTACTTCCCTCATAATCTTGGACGCACTGGGGTTTTTTTGGGCAAAATATTTTCAATTAAATGCAGTCAAAATTATCCATTTTGCATTTCATAATGCTCTCTATCTCTCATTTGGTAAAAAAAAAAGAAATCTCTCAGTTCTCCATAAATCTGACAAATACACTATTTCTTGCTCCCTAATTTGTTTACAGTATCAGTCTTTATACCTAGAACATGTATCCATTTGGAATTTATTTTGGTGTATGGTGTCAGGCATTGGTCTGTGCCCAGTTCTCACCACAATACTATTTAGTTTGCCACGCAATTTTTATCAAACAGTGAATTCTTATCTCTGAGGCTGGGGTCCTTGGGTTTATCAAACAATAAATTGACATACTTATTGACTACTCTGTCTTTAGTACCTAACCTATTCCAGTGGTCTACCCCTCTACTTTTTAGCCAGTACCTAGTGGTTTTTGATGATTGTTGCTTTATAATAAATTTGAGATCTAGTAGGTCTAGGCCACCTTCCCTAGCATATCTTTTCATTAGTTCCCTTCATATTCTGGATCTTCTGTTTTTTTCAGGTGAATGTTGATGTTCTTTTTCCAGGTTCATAAAATAATTTTGAAAATTTTATTGGTAATGACATCGAATAAATTAATTTAAGTAGAATTGTCACTTTTATTATATTAGCTCAGCCTACCCATAAACAACTGATGTTTTTGCCACTTACTTAGATCTTACTTTATTTGTGTGAAAAATGTCTTGTAATTATGCTCATATAGTCCCTGGGATTGGTTTGGCAAGTAGACTGCCATATATTTTATACTGTTTACAGTAGCTTTAAATGGGATTGCTCTTTCTAACTCTTTCTATTGGGAGTTGTTAGAAATACAAAGAAATACAGATGATTTGTCTGGGTTCACATTGCAACCTGTAAATTATCCAAAGTTGTTCATTATTTCAAGTAGAAGAGCATAGGATCAATGGAACCTTCCTTAAAATAAAATGCAGTAGCTACCTAAAACCTTTAGTAAGAATTATATTCTTATGCTCTCCTGTGTTTTCAATAGAAATGGGTGTTGTATTTCGTCAAAAGCTTTTTCTGCATGTATTGAGATAATCATGTGTTTCCTGCTAGTTTTGTTGTTGATATGATCAATACTGTTGATAGTTTTCCTAATAGTGAACCAGCCCTGCATTTCTGGTAAAAATCTTACCTGGTTATAATGTATTTTTCTCATGAGAATTTGCTGTATTCTTTTTGCAAATACCTTGCTTAAATTTTTTATATCTATATTCATTAGAGAAATTGGTGTATAACTTTTTCTCTGTTTTCGCTCTGTTTAGGTATCAGAACCATATTTGTATCATAAAAAGATTTTGGTAAGAGTCGTTTCCCAATTTAAATGAAGAAATTATATAATAAAGAAATTAACTGTTCTTTAAATGTTAGATAGAATGCACTTGGAAATCCATATGGTCCTGGAGATTTTTTTCCTAGGCAGTTCATCAATGGATTGTTCAGTTTCTTATTCTGAGATGGAAGTATTTAAGTATTCAACTTCTTCTTCTGTTTATCTGGGTAATTTATATTTTTTAAGATATTCATCCATCTCACTCGGTAGGGCAGAGTAATTTATAATTTTTATTTTAATTTCCTTCTCTTTGGAGGTTACTTGACCTTTTTCATTTTTGATATTGGTAATTTGATTTTCTTCTTTTTATAAACAAATTGACTAAAGGTTTATGAATTTATTTTTTTCATAAAACCAACTGCTAGTTTTATTTATTAGTTCAACAGTTTTCTTAATTTCAATGTTATTAATTTTTCTTTGGTTTTCAGTATTTCTAATTTGGTATTTGCATCGATATTTTCAATTTTCTTCTTCTCAATTTTTCAGCAGCATGCCCAATTCCTTGAGCTGCTCTTTCTCTATCAAGGGGATGCCCATCAATTGAAGAATGTCTGAACGAGGTATGGTATATAATTGTAATGGAATACTATTGTGCTATAAAAAATGATGAACAGCAAGACTTCGGAGAGGCCTGGAAAGATGTATGTGAACTGATGCTGAGTGAAAGGAGCAGAACTAGGAGAACTTTGTACACAGCAACAATCACAGTGTGCAAGGAATTTTTCTGGTAGACTTAGTATTTCATTGCAATGCAAGGACTTTAAAAATTCACAATGGACTCTTGAAGCAAAATGACTTCCACATCCTGAGAAAGAACTTTAGAATTGATCACAGAATTAAGGAGATAATTTTATTTTGCATTATGTTTTGTTTTCTGATTTCTCTCCTTCATTTTAATTCTTTCGTACAACATGACTCAGACGAAAATGTATTTAATAGGAATACATGTGTAGAACCTATATAAATTTGTAAGTTGTCTCAGGAAGGCAGTAGGGAGGTAGAGGGGAAGGAGGGGGAGGGAGGGGAAAATTCTAGGATGTATACATGTGATTGTAGAACACTGAAAACAAACAAAATAGATGTAGAAGTTAAAAAAGAAGAAGAAAATATATAGAAATGACCATGATTTGTTTAGCTTTATTTTATATCCTGGAAATTTGCTATTTGGTAATTATTTCAGGTTTTTTTTCTTTACTTGAATCTCTAGGATTTTCGAAGTATGCCATTATATCATCTACAAAGCATGATAGCTTTATTTCTTCAGTGCCTAGTCTAATTCCTTTAATTACTTATTCTTCTTTTGTTGCTAAAGCCCATAGCAAAATATTGAATAATAGTGATGATAACGGAAACTTTGTTTCACTATTTACCTTATTGGAAACAATTGTTCCTTATCCTTATTACATATAATGATTGCTAATGGTTAATTTAAGGAGAACTCCATTTATTATTATGCTCCCTCGTGCTTTTTTATAAAAATGGACATTCTATTTAGTGAAAAACTTTTTCTGCATTGATTGAGATAATTAAATGATTTGTTAATTTTGTATGACGAATTATACAAAGAGTTTTGTAGCACTTACTGATCACTCCACCATCGACTCACAGAAGTTCAAATAGGTGATTTAAAGACATTTAATCTGCAGGCTGAAAATCTCAGGAGCAGCGTTGGTGGTTACCTGGGATTCTGCGGTTCTCTGTTGCTCACTTCCACTAGACTCCTATCCTAGGCTGTTATGCTTGACAATTCGCAGTTCGGCTGATGCTTCAGATGACCCCAGGCTTCCTGCTCAGTTTTGCTCTGGAAAGTATGCACTGGTACAACCTGTGCATTTTACACTCCTCCAGTCCCATGCAATAGATCCTTCCCTCAACCTTCCAGTCTGTCCTGAGCTGGGAATCTACCACACTCTGTCTCTTATCTGAGTCTTTCACACTAAAATTTGTTCAGATTCTCTTTTTAGTGGTATGCAAAGGAGTTTCTCTTATAGTTTAAGCGAATAGTTGCTCTCATTCCACCAACTTGGTTCTACCTCTTCTTTTTTTTTCTTTTCATGTTACAGCTTTTTTGAACAGCCCTGCCCCTGGTATTCGATAAACAAAAGACAAAGACAATGACCACTTATATGAAGAGGAACTTGAGGATAGAAACTGACTGAAACACTGTTTTAAAAACTTGGTGACTCTGAAACAGCTTATCCATAAGAACCCATGGAAGAAAATAAGGTGAAGAATTAGGACAGGGAGCCATAACCTAGAATAAAGAAACAAAAAGAACTGAAGGCTAAGTGAGCTTAGTACTTTGCCCCATTTTACCCACAGTATTGAGGGAAAAGATCTCGTTCAAAATCATATGTTACCTAATATATAAAGACTGAAGCAGTTTTGCCACCCAGACTAGGGGTTGCAAACCCACCACCAAAGTTAGCAAAATGATTTAATTCTATAAAGCTGAAACCTCAAATATAACAAAAGGAAGGAAAAATAACCTTTAGTAAAAATACAGATCACAGAAAATCAAAAGAGAGACATTAAAACCATGAGGAAGTATGAGTTTTAAATTATCAAAAAGAACAAACTTTCCTAAATTTATTTGCAGACTGAGGTAAGTGAATCAAATACTGATAAAATGTCTAATTCAATGAATGAAAAGCAAACAGATAAAGTTTTAAGGGACTATAGAATATTTCAGAAAAATAAAATATTACAAAAAAGTAATTGTGAATGAATGTAGGTTAAAAGACAAGTCAGAATTTGGAAGTCTCAATGCAAACCTGCTTAAAGTAACAGAATTTTTTAAAAGTAAAAGTTGAAAGAATCTATAGATTGCTTACTGGGCAGGAGGAAAAACAACCTGATTATCTAACACAAATAATAATTTAATTTGAGAATTCATTTACAAAAAGCAAATTCTACAAACCACAAAGTTTTTTCCACAACAATGAAAAATCAAAATAATTTCTAAGTTATGTTACTCATGAGACAGAAGGATTGTAAATTTTGTCCTATCCTTATAAAATCTCAAACTTTCCTAAAATAAAAATTATATATGAAAGAAAGCAGTACAACTGTCTTCACTGCCTAAGAGATCAAGAACCATAATGATGTTATAATCTACTGAAACAATAGTAAAGACAAATCTCTAATTCTACTTTGTGACCATTCAGTAATTCCCTTGTTGCTACAGTATTATCTCATAGCTAAGGACACCTCAACAACCCATTCAATCTGTCAGAGGTAAAAAAAAAAATCAACAAAAAACCCCCAAAATAAAACAGAACTACATTTTTTCCCCTGTATTGCTCTTTTTTTTTCTCCCAAAACTGGGAATATAGCTGGCTCACTACCAATAGAAGTCTTTATGTGTGACATCAATGTTCCGCCACAGAAACGAGGAGCAAAGAATATGATGAAGATCACCAATGTATGATTTGGAGCTTTCCACATTTGAAGTAAATGAGATTTAATTCCAGCTGAATCCAGGTCATCTATGATGAGACTCTGCTAGGGTGAAAAATTAATTGTCCTTGTGAAAGGAGGCTGAAATAGCTTTTAGGTCTAGCTCTCAGGTAATCTCCATCAAAGATCAGGGAGACAGGTAATAAACTTTAGTTATGTAATTGTAAAAGAGTTAGATTCAACAATTTCACATACAAGCAACATTCTGCCTACCATGAGGAAGATCTTCAAATATAAAATAATAATAATAATAATAACAACAACATAAAATTATTCTGCAATTAACACAAACTGTAGAACTGTTCTGAAGAGCAAAAGAACACAAGATATTATATAGTCAACAACTAAGTACTAATCAATAAAATAGATAAACATTCACCAAAAGAAAAACATTTGCAGTATTGCTACAGAGAAAAGCACACGTATTCAGATTGTATTCATAGAAAACTCTCTAGAAAATAGAAATACAAGGTAAGACAACAAATACATAAAACAAAGGCAATAAATAATTAATTAATAATATAATACATTATCATAGAAGAAAAACAAAAAAAAACCATAAAAACTAGAGAGACCCCTATAAGCTTAACAACTACAACAATACCAATATGAAAATTAAGATATTTCTTTCTAAAGGCATATAATGAGACAAGAGCATAAGTTGAATTTAAGCAGGAAAACTGATGGTGGATAAACACCCCTGAAATACCATAGATTACATCTTTAAAATAATTCCGCTAGTAGTTAATCAATATTTTTATGGTACAAAACTGAAAAAGGTTAAAGTATGTAAAAGAGAAGATGGGAGTGACAAGCTAAAGAGAAATGTGCAATGTATGCTAAATAGAGCTATAAATTACATTTTTGGAAAGGTCTAACAAAATTATTTAATCTCTAGTCAAACTGATTAAAAAGAAAGCAGAAAATCAAAACAATTCACATTGACCAAAGTGAAAAGATGACAGACCAGAGGAAATTATTTTAAAAATTGTGAATCCTTCTGTGAACAGTGACATACTCATAAAACTGAGAGCACAATAGAAATATAAGAATATTATGCAAAATGGCCAAATAACTTGAGGTCAAAATGTTCAATAATCTAATCTCAGATGAAGTAAATAGACATAATTATAAATACAAAAAGGATGGAAGTGCCTGATCCTGATGAGTTCATAGGAAGTTTAATTTAGATTTTTAAAGAACAATGCATATTAACATTACTGCTAATAGTAATAGCTACCTCATATACATTTCCAAGGTTGGCGATGAATCCTCAATTTGGCATATATTTTATAGTGTCTAACGTAACTTTTAATGGGATTTCTATTTCTATCTCTAGCTGTTGTGCATTGTTAGTAATATATAGGAATGCAGATGATTTATGTGGGTTTATTTTATAAACTGCAACTTTGCCAAAGTTATTTATTCTTTCAAATAGTCTTTTTTTACTTGATTCTCTAGGAATCTTTAAGTGTATCATCATATCACATGCAAAGAGTGATAATTTAGTTTCTTCCTTGCCTATTCTAATTCGTTCAATTTGTTTTTTCTTCTTTTATTACTGAAGCTAACATTTTTATTGGCATATTAACATATTGAGTAACAGTAGTGATGATGGAATCCTCGTTTCACCCCTGATATTATTAGAAATACATCTAGCTTATCTCCATTGCATATATTGCTGACGGTTTTTGGTAGATACTGTTTATTGTTTTAAGGAAGACTCCATTTATTCCTACGCTCTGCATTGTTTTCAATAAGAATGGGTGTTGCATTTCGTCAAGAGCTTTTTCTGCATTTATTGAGATAATCATAAAGTTTCTCACAGTTTTGGTGTTAATATTGTATATGGGTCACGTAAGACTGAGAAAAAGCTATAATCTTTTTCATCCCCATTATGTTTCCTCCAGAAAGCTATAATATCTCCCTTATCAAGAATTGTATTCACCTCCTTATCTTCTTTCCTGTTTATTTTAAGAGTAGATTTATCATATTCAGAGAGAGAGAGTTTGAGGTTCCCTACTAGCATAGTTTTGCTGTCTGTTTCTTCCTGTAGCTCCCTTATCTTCTCTACGAATTTGGTTGATATACAACATGGAACATATATGTTTAGTACTGATATCACTTCATTGCCTATGGTGTATTTTAGCATGAAATATTATCCTTCATTTTCTCTTTTGATTATATCTATATCTGATTTTCCTTTGTCTGAGATTAGGATTGTTACCCCCTTTTTATATCAGGCAAAGCATAGTATACTCTAGTCCACCCTTTTACCTTTATTCTGTGTATATCCCCTCTTCCAAAGTTATCTCTTGTTAAAAACATATTGTTGGATTATGGTTTTCAATCCATTCTCATGTCTAACTCCGTTTTATGGCAGAGTTCATTCCATTCATATTCACAAGTATGATTTCTTTCTGTATCTTCCTCTTCATCCTATTTCCCCCTGTTTATATTTTTATTTCTCCCTTCTACCTTCCTGTTTACAATAGATTTATTTTTTTTAATTTTTTTGTATGATCAAGCTGTTATTAAGTCCTTCCATTAAGCCAAGAATAGCATCCACAAACAGGAAGACCTCACCATCTATTAGCGACTCTTCCATTTTGACTATTAATCAGGAATGCGCTGAGTACGTTTGGAAAACAAAACACTCTCTGTTTCATTTATTAAATGAGTTTAATATTAAGAAGCTGATAGGACATAGTTATTTCTATGATTACATTTATCAAGGAGTTTCATATGATTTTAATGTGTTCATGAAAAACACTTGGTTAAAAGAGTATTTGTCACAGAGTACTGGGTCAAAAGATTTGAATTCTATGTTACTTTTCTTAACCTGTAAAACTGTACAGATGTAGTTTTCTTTGGAAAGTGATTGGCAAATCACTTGATGACTTCATATATTTTCGTCAAGGACACCTTAGATATTTGTTTAGACCTCTTTCCTAATGATTTTATTAAGAAAATATGTGTATGTTTATGTAGTTATTGATTTTTTCTCGTCGATTATTTTGAGGATAACAAAAAAGTTCATTATTTCCCTACTTATTTCTAAGGGAGCTTTTCCCCAAAGAGATATAAAATGGTTCTTTAATACATTTAAGATTGTGCTTCCAGTACAGTTTTTCTCAATGAATAGTTCGGTATGTCCACTCCTTTAGACTTCATATGCTTAAACAGCATCTTATCAGATACACTAGTGCCTTATGTATTACGCTTCAAAGATCATAATTCCTCTGTCATTGACAATAAAAATAGAGTGTTATAGAAATGTGGACAACTGTGTTTGCAGGCTGAAACATAGTTTTTCTTTTGCTTCATTTTTTGTATTATATATTTTCTTTTTTATGTGTGTTTATTTAATTTTCGTTTTAAACATTCATTTCCACAATATTTCAGGCTCCAAATTTTCTCCTCATATCTCCCCTTTTCCCACCCGAAAAGCCGTACATTCTCATTGCCCACTCCTCTAGTCTGCCCTCCCATCTATCAAAACCCTCCCTTCCCTTATCCCAATCTTCTCTCTTTATTTGTAGGGCAAGATAGATCTCTATACCCCATTCCCTGCATTTCTTATTTCCCAGTTGTATGCAAGAACAATTCTCAGCATTTGTTCCTAAAAACTTGGAGTTCCAACTTCTCTCATTTCCTGCCTCTTCAGTGATCCCCACTGACAATATCAGCAGTTGAATATAGGCTATATATGTGTATTTTTGCAAAAGACTTGCACAATAATCTTATAGTGTAAGACTAACAATATTTCTCTCCATCCTATCCTGACCCGCATTTATTCTATTCTCTCTTTGGACCTTATACCTCTCCAGAAGTGTTTACTTCTGATTAATCCCTTCTCCCATATATCCTCCCTTCTATCATGCTCTCCTCAACTCATTACCTTCTCCCCTCCACTCCTGTAGTGTAAGACAGATTTTTCATACCAAATTGAGTCCGCATGTGATTTCATCCTTAAGCCAAATGCGATGGAAGTAAGCTTGACTTTTCGTCTCTTATCTCCCCCCTTTTCCCTTACTTGGAAAAGTTTTTTCTTGCCTCTTTTATGAGAGATAATTTGCCCCATTCCATTTTTCCCTTTCCGCTCCCAATATATTCCTCTCTCACCACTTAATTTCATTTTTTGAGATATCATCCCTTCCTATTCAACTCACTCAGTGCTCTCTGTATACATACATTTATACATACATATATATACACATACACACATACAAATATACACACACATATAACATACATATACACATATATACACACGTGTGTAATCCCTCCAACTACCCAATTACCGAGAAAAGTTTCAAGTATTCAGAATATGATCTTTCTGTGTAGGAATATAAACAGTTCAACTTCAGTATGTCCCTTTTGATTTCTCTTTCCTGTATGCCTATTCAAGTTTCTCTTCATTCTTGTGATTGAAAGTCAAAATTTCTATTCATCCTTGGTGTTTTCATCAAGAATGATGGAAAGTCCTCGATTTCATTGAATGAAGATTTTTTTTTTCCCATGAAGTATTATACTCAGTTTTTCTGGGTAGGTGATTCTTGGTTTTAATCCTACTTCCTTTAACTTCTGAAACATCTTATATCAAGACTTTTGACCCCTCAATGTAGCATCTACTAGATCTTGTGTTTTCCTGACTGTGTTTCCACAGTACTCAAATGGTTTCTTCTAGTTGCTTGCAGTATTTTCTCCTTCACCTTGGAAATCTGGAATTTGGGTACAATATTCCTAGACAATTCCTTTTTCGCATCTCTTTCAGGATGTGATTGGAAACATCTTTCAATATTTATTTTGCCCTGTTGTTCTAGAATATTAAGGCAGTTTTCCTTGATAATTTCATGAAAGATGATGTCTAGGCTTTTTTTGATCGTGGCTTTCAGGTAGTCCCATAATTTTTAAATCGTCTCTTCTGGATCAATTTTCCACTACAGTTGTTTCTCCAATGAGGTATTTCATATTATCTTCTATTTTTTCATTCCTTTGGTTTTGTTTTGTAGTTATTTAGTTTCTCATAAAGTTATTAGCTCCATTCTAATTTATAGAGAACTATTTTCTTCGGTGAGCTTTTGAGCCTCCTTTTCCATTTGGTTAATTCTTTTTAAAGTGTTCTTCTCCGCGTTGGCTTTTTGGACCTCTTTTACCAATTGATTTAGCCTATTTTTAAAGGTGTTATTTTCTTCAGCATTTTTGGCATCTCCTTTTGCAAGCTGTTGACTTACTTTTCACGATTTTCTTTCATCACTCTCACTTCTCTTCCCAATTTTTCCTCCACCTCTCTTACTTGATTTTCAAAATCATTTTTGAGCTCTTCCATGACCTCAGGCCACTGCATATTTATTTTGGAAGTTTTCGATGCAGAAGACTTGACTTTTAGGTCTTCCTCTGATGATGTGCATTGTTCTTCCTTATCTGAAAGGATAGAAGAACATACACGTTCACCAAGAAAGCAGCCTTCTATATTGTTATATTTTCCCTTTTTTGTTCATTTTCTCAGCCAGTTACTTGACTTTTGAGTCCTTTGTCAAGAGGAGTTATCCTGTGGGGACCTATAATTCCTCAGTTCCTGCAAGATGGCACAATTACTTGACAAGGTTTTATTCCTCTCTTAGACTGTGCTCTGGTCTGGGAGCAACCACAAACAATCTTCTCCCCAAGATCTGTGAGTATGATCCCCTGTCCAAAACAAACTCCTCCTACTCTGGCATGCCAGTGTTCCTCCTCACCCCAGGACTGCCACTCAGGACTGAGATCCATATGGGCTTCTCAATTCCCTCAGCGTCTTTAGGCCAAGGGCTCCTGAAATCGATGCTGCCCCTGCAGTGGCTGCTGCCTGCTGGACGCGACTTTGTTCCTTTTTCACCAAGTGACAGCTTTCTCACCGGCCTGCGAAGCTGTCTTCGGCCTTTTGGGGTTGAACAATATGGGAATGGTAGTTTCTGCCAGGCATTCTGTCCCATGAGGTCAGCTCTGATCCTGTCCTTGCAGGTTGGGCTATGCCTCCGTGGACTGCACTCTGCTCTGAGACTGGTGTGATAGACCTTTCCTGTTGGCCTTCCAGGCTTTCTTGGGATGGAAATCTCTTTCATTCTGTCTCTTTTATCCTTGTCCTGCTGTAGAATTTGTTTGGAGTCACTTTTGCAGGTATTTTATGGGATATTGCAGGGATGGGGGGAGGTTTCTACAGGTTCATTTTTTTACTCGACCATCTTGGCTTCGCCCTGTATATCAATAGTTTTATTTTTGATCACTCAGTATTCCTTCCCTTCTATCAATCCTTCATATTAACCTCCTTTTCCCTTCCTACATTCTCCTCCCTTTTTACCTTTCTTCCCTTTTCTTTCCCCTTTCCCCTACTACTGCCTACAAATTAAATCACATTTTCAACAACTCATAAGTTAATTTTTACCCACACATTCTATGTATGTATATCCATTTTACGTCATAATACTTAATTCTCAAAAATAACAAGTATCATCCTCCTATGTAGAGATGAAATCATTTTGCCCACATTGAAAAAGAAGTTGGCTTTTTTCTGCACCCACTGTTTTTCTTTTTTGTGCTTCTATTGAGTCGTGTACCTGAAGATTAAATTTTCTATTGATCTCTTGTATGTTTTTATCAAAAAGGTCTGGAAATTTGTCACTTCATTGAATATCCATCTCCATCCCTGAAATATTATGCTCAATTTTGCTGAATAATTGATCATTTTTTATATTCCAAGCTCCTTTGCTTTGCGGAATATCTTATTCCAACCACCCTGTTCTTTTTTTTTTTTTAATTCTAATTTGTTTATTAGTTGCTAGTGGTCAACATTAATTGCCACAAGATTATCTTCCCATCTCTCACCTCTGCATACCCCAATGCAGCATACATCCTGATTAACCTTTCCCCCAGTCTACCCTCCCATCTATCACACCCCTCACTTTTCTAATCTTCATTTCCTCTAATTTCTGGTAGGGCAAGATAGATTTCTATTCCTCATTGACTGTTTATTTTATTTCCCATTTGGATGTAAAAATAGTGTTTAACATTCGTTTTTAAAACTTTGATTTACAACTTCTCTCCCTTCCTCCCACCCCACACATCCCCACTGAAAAGGTAAACAATTTGATTTACTTTATAGACGTGTAGTTATGCAAAATTACTCCACAACATTCATGTTTTGACAGACTAACTATATTACCCTCCATCCTATCCTGACCCCCTCTTATTCTATTGTTTCTTTTGACCCCAAGTCTCCTCAAATTATTTACTTCTAATTATGTCCTCCTGCCATTTGCTCTCCCTTCTATCATTGCCCCCATCCCCTGCTTATCCCCTTCTCCCCTACTTTTCTGTACTGTAAGATAGATTTTCATAGCAAATTGAGTATGCATTCCCTCCTTAAGTCATATGTGATGAGAACAAGGTTCTCTTCTTCCCTGTCACCTCCCCTCTCATCCCTTCCATTGAAAAAGCTTATTGTTGCCTTTTTTACGTGAGAGATAATTTGCCCCTTTCTATTTTTTCCTTTCTCCCCCCAATATATTTCTCTCTCACCCTTTAATTTTTCTTTATACATATCATCCCTTCCTACTCAAATAATCCTGTACTCTCTACCTATATGTATATAATCCCTCCAACCACCCTAGTACTGACAAAAGTCTCAATAAAGAAAATATTTCCATGTAGGACGGCACGCAGTTCAACTTTATTTAAGTCCCTTTATTTTTTTTTTCTCTTGGCTTTTTCATGCTTCTCTTGATTCTTGTGTTTGAAAGTCAAATTTTCTGGTCTTTTCATCAAGAATTATTGAAAGTCATCTATTTCACTGAATGACCATTTTTTCCCTGAAGGAAAAAAAAATTTCTGGGTAGGTGATTCTTGGTTTTAATACTAGTTCTTTTCACTTCTGGAATATTATATTCAAAGTCCTGCAATCCTTGAAAGTAGAAGCTGCTAGGTCTTGTGTTGTCCTTACTGTATTTCCACAGTACTCGAATTACTTCTTTCTGAGTACTTGCAATATTTTCTCCTTGACCTGGGAGCTCTGGAATTTGGCTATATTCCTGGGAATTTTCCTTTAGAAATCTCTTTCAGGAGGCAGATGGTGAATTATTTAAATTTTTATTGTAGCATCTGGTTTGAGAATATCAAGGAAGTTTTTCTTGATAATTTTATAAACGATGATGTCTAGGTTCTCATTTTGTCCATGTATTTCTGGTAGTCCCATAATTTTTAAATCGTCTCTCCTTGAGCTATTTTCCAGACCAGTTGGTTTTCTAATGAGATATTTCACTTTGTCTGCAGCTTTTTTCATTCCTTTGGTTTTGTTTTATAATTTCTTGATTTTTCAAAAAAACATTAGCTTCCATCTATTCCATCATAATCTTTAAGGAATTATTTTCTTCAGTGAGACTTTTGACCTCCTTCCACATATGGTCAATTCTTTTTAAAGGTCATTCTACTCTTCATTGGCTTTTTTGACCTCTCTTGTCATTTGGGTTAGTCTATTTTTTACAGTTTATTTTCATCAGAATTTTTGGGTCTCTTTTAGCATGCACACTCATTTCTCATAATTTTCTTACATTATTCTCATTTCTCTTCCCAAATTTGGCTCTACTTCCCTTACTTGATTTTCAAAATTCTTTTTGAGCTCTTCCAGGGTCTGAGACCAATTCATAGTTGTCTTGGAGGCTTTAGATGGAGGAGCTTTGACTTTGTTGTCTTCTGATTGCATGTTTTCTTCTTTCTTGTCAACAAAGTACGATTTTAATTTTTTTTTGGGGGGGTTGTTCATTTCCTGAACCACTTACTTGACTTTGTAGCTTTTTGTTAAGGTAGATCACTGTTTCCCCAGGGGGTGGAGCTGTCAGCAGCTCGTTTCTCCCACAACCTATGGGCCTACGGCTCTAGAAACAAGTCTTGCCTCTGCCCCTGATGTTACTGTGGTTGATACCAGTTTTTCTGCCCCCTACTTCGTCTGCCACCCTGGGGCTGGAGTAATATCACTCTACTCTCTCAGACTCGTCACCTTTTTCCACTGACCTTCAAATTTGTCCTTGGGGTTTTGGGGTCCAGAAGTCTGGAAACTGACAGAGGTGGGAGATATTCAGTCCCCTAAAAGCCTGCTTGGGTACTGTCTGTGCGATCAAGAATTGTGCTCTGTTCACAGCAGGGTATGATAAATACTTTCTTGTCACCTTCCAAATTGTGTTGGGCTGGAGATTCGCTTCACTCTGTCATTCTGTGAGTTCTGCAACTCTAGAAATTATTTAGAACAGTTTTTACAGGTATTTGGCTGGGCTTGGAGGAAGTGCTCTAGAAAGTGCATGCTGTTACACCGTCGTGACTCTGCCTCCCCAATGACCTTTTAATGTAAAAGCTACTTTTGGGAGCAAAGATAGCAGAGTCAAAGCAACTACTCACCTAAGCTGTTAAACAATCTTTGTCAGATACCTCTAAGGAGAGAATCTGACCAAACTTTGAAGGTGAAGAATCCAATAGGAGACAGACTGTGGCAGATTCATAGCTCAGGATAGACTAGAAAGTGGATGGCAAGGATCTGTTCCGAGGGGGTGAGCCCACAGCACACAGCACAGCATGTCCAGAACAGCAAAAGAGCGGGAGGGCCCCAGGGAGACCTGAGACAGCAGCAGATGGAATAGTGAATCAGCAGCCTAAGGCAAGAGACAAACAAAGCAGAGTGATAGCAGCTGACACCCAGATATCAGCCCCAGCAGCTCCTTACACTTTCATCCTGCAGTTGAAATGCCTGTGAGTCACCTATTTCAACTATCAGGAGCCAGGATGGAGGATTGATCAGTAAATACTCTCTTCTCCTCCCTTGAAGACCTCAAAAGAACCATAAAATATACCCCCAGAAAAATCAAGAATCAGTGGGAACAGTAGAGGGGGCAAATTGTCTCATAACATCTGAGGCTACGAAAATAGCTAAGGGGAATTCCTCCTACTGTGGCAGAGGAAAACAGAAGGACAGAGCAACAAGGTCTGTGCAAACCAATACTAGGACCCAGGTATGCCTCATCGCTAGGAGAGGAGCCCCAGGAGGGGTGGAAACCTGCAGTAGGGTCCATGCAAGCCTCAGTGCTATGAAAGGAGACCCAGAAGTGGTGCAAACTCGCACTAGGATCCAGGTGTGTCTCAGAAGTCCAGGGGAAAAGAGAAGAAAATTGGGTAGCTGGGACCATCAACCCTTGAGCTTGCCTTTGCCACAGCTCAGTTGAGGAGAGCTCCACTGACCAGACCACCCATCCCCTACACTTAACAAGCTAGCTCCAGGGCTGATCGGGGAAACACTAAAAAAAAAATAAAAAAAAGATACTTGCCCTTGGTTTTTTTCACACAAGTCAGCTCAACACCAAGGTCTGCAGTTACTGCCTGAAAAAATCAGAAGCCACAACACAAAAACAGCATCATGAGCAAGAAAAAGCAAAACAAGGGCAAAAAATACCATAAAATCATTCTATGGGGACAAAGACCAAAATACAAATACTAAAGAGGTCAGTAGTGAGACTGTACTTACAGCTGAAACTTTAGAAGGGACTATGAACTGCCTGCATGCACAAAAAGCTGTGCTGGAACAATTGAGGAAGGAAATAGAAGAGAAACTGTCCAACGATTTTAAAAGTATGAAAAAAGAATTCCAGGAATAGGACAACTCTTTAAAAAGGAAAATTGAACAAATGGAAAAGGAAGTTCAAAAACTAATTGGAGAAAATAATTCCTTAAAAGGAAAAACTGGACAGATGGAAAAGGAGATGCAAAAGATAACTGAAGAAAACAATTTGATAAAAATTGAAATTGGGCAAGTAGAAACTAAGGACTCTATGAGACAGCAACAATAGTCAAACAAAATCCGAAGAATGAAAAGATAGAAGAAAACGTAAAATATCTAATTAGAAAAATAACTGACCTGGAAAATAGACCCAAGAAAGAAAATTTAAGCATTATTGGCCTGCCAGAGAACCACGACGAAGAAAAGAGTCTGGACAGTATCTTCCAGGAAATCATCAAGGAAAACTGCCCAGAAGTACTAGGTACAGAAGGCAAAATAGTCTTGAAAGAATCCACCATTCACTTCACAAAAGGGATTCCAAACTCAAAACTCCAAGAAATATTGTTGTCAAATTCCAGAACTATCAAGTGAAGGAGAAAATACTATAGGCAGCCAGAAAGAAACCGTTCAAATATCGAGGAGCAACAGTCAAAATCACATAGGAACTTTCAGCTTCTACATTACAAAGAACAAAGCAATTGGAATCCGATATTCGGTAAGGCAAAGGAGCTGGGAATACAATCAACGATCAACTACTTAGCAAAGTTCAGCATAACATTTCAGGCAAGAAGATGGTCATTCAATGAAATAAGGGATTTCCAGACCTTTCTTTCAAAAACGCCGGAACGTAATAGAAAATTCAAACTTAAAATGAAGGTTTCAAGAGAGGCATAAAAAGATAAACACGGGGAAAAAAACAAACAAAAAAGCAAAACTTGTTACTGTATTTGGCTAAACTGTTTACCTCCCTACAAGGTTAAGATGTTACCTGTTAAAATTGAGAACTGTGCATTTATTATGAAATATAAAAGGGATATACATAGAGGGAACCGGTATGAAGTAAAAGATGTGATGATGAAAATATGATTCAAGCATGCAAATGGATTGTAACAGGAGGTGTGAAAAGGAGGAAGCAGAAAATGGTAAAGTATATTACAGGAAGAATTACAAAATTATAGTAGAGTGAAAGAAGGGAGGCAGATAAGCATTGTTTGAGAGGTACTCTCATATAATTGGGTTCAAGGAGGAAACAATAAATTTAACTAAGTATATAATTCTAAGTAACTGTATAGGCAGTAGGAGGGGCAGGGAGAAGATAGGGGAAGGGAAACTGAAAGGGAGGAAAAAATATAGTAAGAGTAAAGGGGAGTAAAAGGGAGGAGTCTAAATGAAGGAAGGGAAGGGTGCAGGAGGTGGTGCTGAAAAGTGAAAAGTATTGAGGAGGGGAAGGGAGAGGGGAGAACTAAAAGCACAAACAGTGGGAAAGAGCATGGAGGGAAAGACACAGACTGTAATCCTAACTCTGAATGTGAATGGAATGAGCTCTCCCACAAAATGGAGAGAGCAGGATAGATTAAAAGCCATAATCCAACAATGTGTTGTTTAAAAGAAACACATTTGAAATGGGAGGATACACACAGGGTGAAGATAAAAGGTTGGAGCAGAATATATTGTGCTTCAGTTGATGTAAGAAAGGCAGGGGTATCGATAGTAATCTCAAACAAAGCAAAAACAGAAATAGATCTATTCAAAAGAGATGAGGATGGAAACAATATCCTGTTAAAGGCACCATACACAATGAAGTAATATTATCACAAAACATGTATGCTCCAAGTGGTATAGCATTGAAAGACTTAGAGCAGAGTTTGGGGGAGATCAAGGAAGAAATGGACAGTAAAACCATAACCGTGGGAGATCTCAACCTCACCTCTCTGGTAAATCTTTTTTTTTTTTTAATTTTTATTTATTATTTATTTATTTATTTATTTTTTAATAAATTATTTAACTTCTAATATAAATATTCACAAAATTTTGGGGTCCATATTTTCTCCCCATTTGTCCCCTCCCCCACCCGAAAACCCCCATCATTTTAATTGCCCCATCACCAATCTGCCCTTTCTTCTGTCATCCCTCCCTTTCCTTGTCCCCATTTTCTCTTTTGTCCTGTAGGGCCAGATAACTTTCTATATCCCTTTACCTGTATTTCTTATTTCCTAGTAACAAGAACAGAACTCGACAGTTGTTTCTAAAACTTTGAGTTCCAACTTCTCTTCATCCCTCCCTCCCCACCCATTCCCTTTGGAAGGCAAGCAATTCAATATAGGCCATAACTGTGTAGTTTTGCAAATGACTTCCGTAATAGTCATGTTGTGTAGGACTAACTATATTTCCCTCCATCCTATCCTGCCCCCCATTGCTTCTATTCTCTCTTTTGATCCTGTTCCTCCCCAAGAGTGTTGACTTCAAATTGATACCTCAACCCATTGCCCTCCTTTCCATCCTCCCCCCCACTCTGCTTATCCCCTTCTCCCCCACTTTCCTGTATTGTAAGATAGGTTTTCCTACAAAAATGACTGTGCATTTTATTTTTTCCTTTAGTGGAATGTGATGGGAGTAAACTTCATGTTTTTCTCCCACCTCCCCTCTTTTCCCCTCCACTGAAAAGTCTTTTGCTTGCCTCTTTTATGGCAGATAATTTCCTCCATTCCATTTCTCCCTTTCTCTTCCCAATATATTTCTCTCTCACTGCTTAATTTCATTTTTTTAAGATATGATCCCATCCTATTCCATTCACTCTGTGCTCTCTGTCTCTGTGTGTGTGTGTGTGTAATCCCACCCACTACCCAGGTACTGAAAAGTATCAATAGTTACAAATATTGTCTTTCCATGTAGGAAAGTAAACAGTTCAACTTTAATAAGTCCTTTATTACTTCTCTTTGCTGTTTACTTTTTCATGCTTCTCTTCATTCTTGTGTTTGAAAGTCAAATTTTCTTTTCAGCTTTGGTCTTTTCATCAAGAATGCTTGAAAGTCCCCAATTTCACTGAAAGACCATTTTTTCCCCTGAAGTATTATACTCAGTTTTGCTGAGTACGTGATTCTTGGTTTTAGTCCTAGTTCCTTTGACTTCTGGAATATCATATTCTATGCGCTTCAATCCCTTAACGCAGAAACTGCTAGATCTTGTGTTATCCTGATTGTATTTCCACAATACTTGAATTGTTTCTTTCTAGCTGCTTGCAATATTTTCTCCTTGACCAGGGAACTCTGGAATTTGGCCACAATGTTCCTAGGAGTTTCTCTTTTTGAATCTCTTTGAGGCAGTGATCTGTTGATTCCTTGATTACTTATTGTTCCCTCTGGTTCTAGAATCTCAGGGCAGTTTTCCTTGATAATTTCATGAAAGATGATGTCTAGGTTCTTTTTTTGATCATGGCTTTCAGGTAGTCCCATAATTTTTAGATTGTCTCTCCTGGATCTGTTTTCCAGGTCAGCTGCTTTTCCAATGATATATTTCACATTATCTTCCATTTTTTCATTCTTTTTGTTTTGTTTTGTGATTTCTTGGTTTCTCATAAAGTCATTAGCTTCCATCTGTTCTATTCTAATTTTGAAAGAGCTATTTTCTTCAGTGAGCTTTTGGACCTCCTTTTCCATTTGGTCAACTCTGCTTTCTAAAGCATTCCTCTTCTCATTGGCTTTTTGAACCTCTTTTGCCAATTGAGTTAGCCTATTTTTCAAGGTGTTATTTTCTTCAGCATTGTTTTGGGTCTCCTTTAGCAAGGTGTTGACCTGCTTTTCATGTTTTTCTTTCATCTCTCTCATTTCTGTTCCCAGTTTTTCCTCCACCTCTCTTACTTGATTTTCAAAATCCTTTTTGAGCTCTTCCATGGCTCAGGCCCATGGTATATTTATTTTGAATGTGTGGGATACAGAAGCCTTGACTTCTGTGTCTTTCCCTGATGGTGAGCCTTGTTCTTCCTCATCTGAAAGGAAGGGAGGAGTTATCTGTTCACCAAGAAAGTAACCTTCTATAGTCTTATTTTTTTTTCCCTTTTCTGGGCATTATCCCAACCAGTGACTTGACTTCTGAGTTTTCTTTCCACACCGACCATGGCTCCAGATCCGCCCAGCCAGTGCTTGGGGTCTGAGATTCAAATGCTGCTTCCCAGACTCAGGGCTTTTGGATGGAGCACGGCTGCTATTCAGTGTGAGATTAAGTTCAGGTGTTTAGGTGGGGGCAGGGCAGCCTCACGGGGCTCACTTCCTTCAGAGGGTTTATCATGAGACCTTCAAAAATGTATCTGGGCTCCTGCCTCCTTTCGGAGCCCCTGACCACCACCGCCCCTGCTGCTGCCACCCAAAGGGGCCTGAGTTATGGGGACACCCCACTCACCTCTCGACCAGCCAAAGAGACCCTCTCACTGACCCTTGTTACCAGTGGGTGGAGGGACCTGCTCGGCCCCTGGAGATTCTGTCCCTAAAGTCCACTCGGATCTGCTCCTCTCAGTGGCACGTGGCCAAGGCAGGGCTGGGCTCTGCTCTGGGTCAGGTGCACCATGGCCCTTTCACATCAGGTTTTCAGGTCTCTCTGGAACAGAAATCTTGTCCGCTCCATTGTTCTGTGACTTCTGCTGCTCCAGAATTTGTTGGGAGGTCTCCTTTACAGATATTTTATGGGCTGTGGGTCCGGAGCTAGCATATATGTGTCTTTCTACTCTGCCATCTTGGCTCCTCCTCCTGAACTTGGTAAATCTAACCTCAGAATAAACAAGAAAGAGGTTAAGGAGGTAAATAAATCTCTAGATAAGGTAGGTATGATAGATGTCTGGAGAAAAATTGAATGGGAATAGAAAGGTATATACCTTTTTCTCAACAGTACATGGCACATATTCAATAAATGACCATGTACGAGGATATGAAATCCTCAGAATCCAGTGCAGAAAGGCAGAGATAGTCAATGTATCCTTCTCAGATCACAATGTAATAAAATTTATATGTAATAGAAGGCCATAGAAAGATAAACCAAAAATCAATTGGGAACTAAATAAGCTAATCCTAAAGAAGGAGTGGGTTAAACAACAAATCATAGAAACAATCAACAACTTCATTCAACAGAATGACAATAATGAGACAACCTAACACATGTTATGAGATATTGCAAAAGCAATTCTTAGGAGAAGTTTTATATCGTTGTGTGCCTATAGAAATAAAATAAAGAAAGAGGAGATCAATGACTTGAGCATACAGCTGAAAAAACTAGAGAAAAAAACAACTGAAAATCCCCAAGTAAATACCAAATCAGAAATATTGAAATCCAATGGAGAGATTAATAAAATTGAAATTAAAATAAGTGTGGAATTAATAAATAAAGCCAAGCGTTGGTTTTATGAAAAAAAAAACTAATAAAATTGATAAACCTTTCATCAATTTGATTACAAAACAGAAAGAAAAAAATCACCTTGCTAATATCAAAAATCAAAGGGGTGAACTCACCACTTTAAAAAAAATAATAAAAATAAATTAAAAATGTTTTAAAATAAATAAAGAATAAAAAAATATTTCCCCAAAATTTATTCCCATAAATCCTACAATCTAGATAAGATGGATGAGTATTTTAAAAAATACGAATTTCTCAGATTTATAGAAGGGGATGTTGAGTACTTAAACAACCCCATCTCAGAAAAAGAAATTGAAAAAGCCATCAATGAACTCCCTAAGGAAAAATTTCCATCAACAGATGGATTTACAAGTGAATTCTATCAAACATTTAAAGAAAAGTTAATTCAAAAACTGTATAGACTCTTTTTGAAAATTGGGACAGAAGGAGTCCTCCTGAATTCTTTTTGTGATATAAATATAGTTTTTGTTCCTAAACCAGGAAGAGACAAAACAGAGAAAGAACATTATAGACCAATTTCTTGATTGAATATAGATGCAAAAATTTTAAATAAGATTGTAGCAAAATGAATACAGCATTTTTTCACCAGAATAATGCATTATAATCAGGTATTATTCATACCAGGAATGCACGGCTGGTTCAATATTAGGAAAACTATTAGCATTTTCGATAATATCAACAACAAAATTAAAAGAAACCACATGATTATCTCAATACATGCAGAAAAAATATCGACAAAACACAACACCCATTCCTACTGAAAACACTGGAAAACATAGGAATAAAAGGAACCTTGTATAAAATAATTATCAGTATCTACCTAAAACCTTCAGCAAGCATTATATGCAATGGAGATAAGGTGCAATAAGAGTAAGATCAGGGGTGAGACAATGATGTCCACACAAGTCATTCCCTAACTGATAAATGTTCCAAGGATACGAACAGGCATTTTCAGAGGAAGACATTAAAGATATCTATAATCATACGAAAAAAATTCTCTAAATCACTTTTGATTAGAGAGATGCAAATCAAAACAACTCTGAAGCACCACACCACACCTATCAGAATGGCAAACATGACAGAACAGGAAAATGATAAATTTTGGAGAAAATGTGGGAGAGTTGGAACACTAATTCATTGTTGGTGAAGTTTCTAAGACTGTATCCGCAAGATATCATAAAAATGAGAAAGGGTCTCACATTTACAAAAATATTTATAGCAGCACTCTTCGTAGTGTCTCAGAACTGGAAATCAAGGGGATACCCATCAATTGGGGAATGGCTGAATAAATTATGTTATAGAAATGTTACAGAATACTATTGTGCTATAAGAAATGATGAACAAGAAGACTTCAGAGAGACCTGGAAGGACTTAAAAGATCTGATGCTGAGTGAAAGGGGCAGAATTCCAGAACTTTGTACAGAGCCACGACTACAGTGTGTGAGAGTTTTTCTGGTAGACTTGGATCTTCATAGCAATGCCAGGACTTAAAAAAAAGTCCTAATTCTGTCCTAAGGCCAAATGCTTTCCACATCCAGAGAAAGAAATATGTTATTCAATCACAGAATGTAGTAGATCATTTTTTTGTGTGTGTGTTTAATGATTTGGTGTGTTTTATGATTTCTCCCACTCATTTTAGTTCATCCACACAGCATGACTATAGTGAAAATATATTCAATAAGAATGTGTGTATAGATCCTATTTAGAATTGTATGCCATCTCAGAGAGGGAGGGCGGTGTTGGGAATTAGGTGGAGGGGAAAAAATCTAAATTTTGTGGAAGTGATTGTAGAACACTAAAAATAAGTAATATATTATATATACATATATATTATACACATATTACATATTTACAATATATATATACATATATATGATATATTATATATATGTGTGCATATATATATATATATATATATATATATATATATATATATATATATATATATATATATATATATATATATATATGTAGCTGCTTTTAATGTAAAAGGTCCTGCGTGATTCTGACTAGTTCTTCCACATTTAATTTTTTTCTTTCTTGCTGCTTTCAGTATTTTCTGATTAATTTCTAGTTCTGGAATGTGGCAACAATATTCTTTGATGTTTTTAGTTTGGGATCTCTTTCAGGGGGTGATCAGTGAATTTTTGATTACTCTTTTGCTCCCTTCAAGTATAATCTCAGGACGGTTTTCCTTGATTATTTCTTGTAAGATATCGTCCAGGCTCTTTTTTTCATCATGGCTTTCCAGGAGACCAATAATTCTTATATTGTCTCTCCTGGAACTATTTTCCAAGTCAGTTATTACTTCAATGAGATACTTTATATTTTCTTCTATTTTTTTCATTCTTTAGATTTTATTTCACTCATTCTTGATTTTTCATTGTCATTAGTTTTTACTTTCCCATTTTAGTTTTAATACATTTTTCCTTCAGTTACGTTTTGTGTCTCCTGTTCCATTTGACTATTGACAGGTTTTGTATCTCCTAATCCATAATCCCAATTTCCTTTTTTAATTTTTCAGGCATTAAAAAAATATTTTTAAAATCACTGGCCAATTATTCTTCTATGTCTCGCATTTGCCTTTTAAAATGCTTCTTGAGCTCTTCCAAGTATGTTCTTTGAGATTCAGACCAGTTCATTTTCCCTTCTGAGGTTTCAGAAGTGAATAAAATCCTAATTCTGCACATTTCTATATTCATGTTTTGGTGTTTGTTCCCGTATTTAGAGTCAATGATTTTTGCTTTTCTGGTTTGTTTCTTGCTCATGATGATTGCATTTTGTCAGGCTTTTAAAGTGAATCTCTGCTTATGGGGGACAGGTGAATTTGTCCCACGTTCCTTGTGATACAAATTTCAGGAGCATATAAGTAAGTTGCATTTTTACAATGTTGCTCCCCCAAAGATACACAGCTAAAGGTATGAAGTTGTTTAATAGACTTATTGTATCAAAGGCTTTGATCAGATCTATAAAAGTTGTATACTGAACTCTTTTAAACTTTTTTTTGAACTTCTTTTTTATTTTTAATTAATTTATTACTTTTTTAATGTTCTACAATTACTACCATAAACCCCAGATTTTTACCCCCCTCACCTATCCCCCATCATCTCCCTCCCTCCCCAAGACGGCATACACTTCCATATAGGATCTGCACATACTTCCCCATTGAATACGTTTTTACTATATTCATGCTGTGTAGACGAATCAAAATAAATGGAAGAAATCATATATCAAAATTATATCAAAATATAATACACACAGAGAGAGAGAAGCATGATCTACTATATTCTGCGAATGAATTCCATAAATCTTTCTCTGAGTGTGGAAGGCATTTTGCTTTAAAAAACCACTGAGAATTTTTTTTTTTAAGTTCTTGTGTTATTACGAAGTTCCAAGTCTATCAGAAAAAACTCACGCACACTGTAATTATTGCTGTGCACAAAGTTCTCCTGGTTCTGCTCCTTTCTCTCAGCATCAGACCATATAAGTCCTTCCAAGTCTCTCTTAAGTCTTCTTGTTCATCATTTCTTATGGCACAATAGTACTCCATTACATTCATATACCATAATTTATTCAGCCATTCCCCAATTCATGGGCATCCCTTTAATTTCCAGTTTTTGGCAACTACAAAGACTGCTGCTATAAATGTTTTTGTACATGTGGGACCCTTCCCCATTTTTATGATCTCTTGGGGATGCAGTCCTAGTAACGATTTTGTTGGGCCAAAGGGTATGAACATTTTTGTGGCCCTTTCGGCATAGTTCCAAATTGCTCTCCAGAATGGTTGGATGAGCTCACAGCTCCACCAGCAATGAATTAGTGTTCCACCACTACCACATCCTCTCCAACATTTACCTGTTCTGTCTTGTTTGCCAATCCTATACGTGTGACGTGGTACCTCAGAGTTGTTTTTATTTGCATCTCTCTAATCAAAAGTGATTTAGAGCATTTTTTCTTATGCTTATACATATCTTTAATTTCTTCCTCTGAAAACTGCTTGTTCATATCTTTTGACCATTTATCAATTGGGGAATGACTTGCATTGTTGTACATTTGAATCAATTCCTATGTATTCTAGAAATGAGGACTTTATCCCTGAGATTAGTTGTAAAAATTCTTTCTCAATTTGCTACATCCCTCCGAATTTTGGTTGCATCGGGTTTGGTTGTGCAAAACTTTTCAGTTTAATGTAATCAAAATTAGTCATCTTGCATTTTGTAATGCTTTTTATCTCTTTTTCACTAAAAAATTCTTCCCTTCTCCCTAAATCTGATAAATACACTCTTCCTTGCTCCTACAGTTTGTCCATGATATCAGTCTTTAGACCTAGTTCGTGTACCCATTTGGATTTTTATTCTTGTGTACGTTATTAGGCATTGGTCTATGCCTAGTTTCCGCCACACTGTTATCCAGTTTTCCCGGCAATTTTTGTCAAACAGAGAATTCTTATCTCAGAAGCTGGGGTCTTGGGTTTATCAAACAGGAGGTTTTCTCTCTTACTTGCCTACTGTATATTGAGTGCCCAGATTATTCCACTTGTTCACCCTTCTTTTTCTTAGCCAGTACCAAGTGGATTTGATAATTGCTGCTTTATAGTAAAATTTGACATCTGGTAGCGCTAGGCTACCTTCCTTAGCATTTCTTTTCATTAGTCCCTTTGATATTGTAGACCTTTTGTTCTTCCAGATGAATTTTGATATTATTTTATCCAGCTGTAGAAAAAAATTGTCTGGGAGAGCAGTTAGAGTGGAGGGAGAGAGAGAGGACACAGATGAGCAGACAGAATTGGAGGGGCGGAGCCAAGATGGCGGAGTGAAAGCAATGACTCACCTGAGCTCCTGGACAAACTCCTCTGGATATCTCTGAAAGGAGAATCTGACCAGACTTTGGAGGTGTAGAATCCAGTGGGTGACAGACTTTGACAGATTCGAAGCCCAGGTTGGACTGGAAGGTCCACGGGAAGGATCAGTTCCGCGGGGGTAAGCCCCCAGCGCACAGCGCAGTGCGGTCAGCGCAGCAGGGTGGAGGGGACCTGAGAAGCCCGAGAGTGGCGGGCGAAACCAGCGGAGCAGGAGACAAACCAAACCGAGCCGGTGAGAGCCGCTGAGCGCCAGACATCAACGCAGCAGCCCTTGAAGCCTTCAGCCTGAAGACTAAACTTTGGTAAGTTAACTACTTGAACTTCCAGAAGCTAGGATGGTGGAGGGATCAGTAAATGCTCTCTCCTCCCCCCTGATGACCGTGAAAGAACCATAAAATTCTTCCCCAGATAAATTCTGGATCAGCGGGAACAGCAGAAGGGGGCAAATAGTCTCATAACACCAGAGGCTAGAAAAATAGCAAAGGGGGATTCTTTCTACTGTGGCAGAGGCGATCTGGAAGGACAGACGACCCAGGGCAGAGAAAATTCGCACTGAGACCGAGGCAAGCCTCAGAGCTGGGAGACAAGCCCCAGGAGGGGCAGGAACACGCATTAGCTTCTAGGCATGCCCCAGCCCTCCAGGGGAAAAGGGAAGACAATAGGGAAACTGGGATCACCATACCCTGACGTTGCCTTAGCCTCACGTCAGCTGAGGAGATCTCCTGAGACCAGACCACCCCTCCCACACACCTAACAAGCTAACCCCAGGGTTGATCTGGGAAACAACAAAAACAACAAAAAAAACCCTGCTTTTAGCCTAGACACACATCAGCTCAATTTAAAAGATCTGTATCTTCTGACTGAAAGAACCAGAAGCTACAACACTCAGCCAACATCATGAATTGGAAAAAGCAGACGAAAAGTGAAAAAACCATAGAATCTTTCTATGGGGATAAGGACCAAAACACAAACACCAAAAAGGTCAGAGCTGAGACTGTACTTCCATCTGAAACCTCAGATGGGACTATGAATTTCTCGCAAGCACAACTAGATTACCTGGAACATCTGAAGGAGGATATAAAAGAAAAACTGCCCAATGATTTTAAAATTATAAAAAAAGAATTCACTGATGAGAACATCACTCTGAAAAGGAAAATGGAACAAATGGAAAAGGAAGTTCAAAAATTAACTGGAGAGAATAATTCCCTAAAAGGAAGAGTTAATCAAACGGGAAAGGAAACCCAAAACCTAATTGGGAAAATGGATCAGATGGAAAAGGAAACCCAAAACCTAACTGGGAAAATTGGTCGAATGGAAAAAGAAGTACAAAAATTAAATGGAGAAAATAGCTCCTTAAAGGGAAAAATTGGTCAGATGGAAAAGGAGATGCAAAAGCTAACTGAAGAAAACAATACGATGAAGATTAGAATTGGGCAAGTAGAAACTAATGACTCAATGAGGCAACAAGAATCAGTCAAACAAAATCTAAAGAATGAAAAGATAGAAGAAAATGTAAAATATTTAATTGGAAAAACAACTGACATGGAAAACAGATCCAGGCGAGAAAATTTAAGAATTATTGGCCTGCCAGAAACCCAGGATGAAGAAAAGAGTCTGGACAATATCTTCCAGGAAATCATCAAGAAAAACTGCCCAGAAGTACTAGACTCAGAGGGCAAAATAGTCATCGAAAGAATCCACCGTTCCCCTCCCGAAAGGGATCCCAAACTCAAAACCCCAAGAAATATAGTTGCCAAATTCCAGAGCTATCAAGTGAAGGAGAAAATACTACAAGCAGCCAGAAAGAAACAATTCAAATATCAAGGACACACAGTCACACAGTCACACAGGACCTTGCAGCTTCTACATTAAAAGATCAAAAGAATTGGAACCCAATATTCCGTAAGGCAAAGGAGTTGGGACTTCAACCAAGGATCAAATACCCAGCAAAGTTCAGCATAACATTTCAGGCAAGGAGAAAGTCATTCAACGAAATAAGGGATTTCCAGAGCTTCCTCACCAAAACACCAGAACTCAATAGACAATTTGATCTTCAAATGCAGGTCTCCAGAGAATCATAAAAAGGTAAACAGAGGGGAAAAAACAAAAACAAAAACTTGCTACTCAGTTAGGGCAAACTGTTTACCTCCCTATAAGGGAAGATGATACCTCTCAATCTTGAGAACTGTGCAGCTATTATGATAAAAGGGATATATGTAGAGGGAACGGGCATAAAGTAAATGATGTCATGTCAAAAATATGATTTAAGTATGAGAAGGGAATGTAACAGGAGGTGTGGAAAGGGGGAAGCAGAAAATGGCAAATTATATCACAGGAAGAAGTACAAAACTATAGTAGAGGGAAGGAGGGGAGGGAGATGAGCATTGTTTGAGAGGTACTCTCATCTGATTTGTTCAAAGGAGGGAACAATAATCTTAAGTAGATAAGCCTAACTAGCTCTATAGGTAGTAGGAGGGTAAGGGGGAAGAAAGGGGAGGGTGGCTAAAAGGGAGGAAAGAAGCAATAAGAGTAAAGGGGAGTAAAAGGGAGGGGGGTTAAAAGAAGGAGGGGAAGGCTGTAGGAGGAGGGGGAGAAAAGTGAATAGTATCAAAGAGAGGAAGGGAGACGGGAGAGCTAAAAGCACAAATGGTGGGAAAGAGGTTGGAGGGAAATACACAGATTGTAATCATAACTGTGAATGTGAATGGAATGAACTCTCCCATAAAACGGAGACGGATAGCAGAATGGATTAAAAGCCATAATCCAACAATATGCTGCTTACAAGAAACACATTTGAAATGGGGGGATACACATAGGATAAAGGTCAAAGGATGGAGCAGAATATATTGTGCTTCAGCTCATGTAAGAAAGGCAGGAGTAGCAATCCTAATCTCAGACAAAGCGAAAGCAGAAATAGATCTAATCAAAAGGGATAAGGATGGAAACTATATCCTGCTAAAAGGCACCATAGACAATGAAGCAATATCATTACTAAACATGTATGCTCCAAGTGGTATAGCATCCACATTCTTAGAGGAGAGGTTGGGGGAGTTGAAGGAAGAAATTGACAGCAAAACTATACTAGTGGGGGACCTCAACCTCCCCCTCTCTGAACTCGATAAATCCAACCTCAAAATAACCAAGAAAGAGGTTAAGGAGGTAAATACAACTCTGGATAAGGTAGACATGATAGATCTTTGGAGAAAATTAAATGGGAATAGAAAGGAATATACCTTTTTCTCAGCGGTACATGGAACATTTACAAACATTGACCATGTACTAGGACATAAAAATCTCACAATCCAGTGCAGAAAGGTAGAGATAATCAATGCATCCTTTTCAGATCATAATGCATTAAAAATTACATGTAATAAAAGGCCATGGAAAGAGAAACCAAAAATCAATTGGAAACTATATAATCTAATTTGAAAGAAGGGTTGGGTTAAAGAAGAAATCATAGAAACAATCAACAATTTCATTCAAGAGAATGACAATAGTGAGACAACATACCAACACTTATGGGATACTGCAAAAGCAGTTATTAGACGAAGTTTTATATGTTTGAATGCTTACATAAATAAAATAGAGAAAGAGGAGATCAATGACTTGGGCATGAAGCTGAAAAAGATAGAAAAAGAACAAATTAAAAATCCCCAAGTAAATACCAAATTAGAAATACTGAAAACCAAAGGAGAGATTAATAAAATTGAAATTAAGAAAACTATTGAATTAATAAATAAAGCCAATAGTTGGTTTTATGAAAAAACTAATAAAATTGATAAACCTTTGGTCAATCTGATTAAAAAAAAGAAAGAAGAAAATCAAATTGCTAATATTAAAAATGAAAGGGGTGAACTCACCTCCAATGAGGAGGAAATTAAAACAATAATTAGAAACTACTTTGCCCAACTTTATGCCCAGAAATTCTATAATCTAAATGAGATGGATGAATATTTTAAAAAATACAAATTGCCCAGATTAACAGAAGAGGAAGTTGAATACTTCAACAACCCCATCTCAGAAAAAGAAATTGAACAAGCCATCAATGAACTCGCTAGGAAAAAATCTCCAGGGCCAGATGGATTCACAAGTGAATTCTATCAAACATTTAAAGAACAGTTAATTACAATACTATATACACTATTTTTGAAAATTGAGGAAGAAGAAGTCCTCCTAAATTCTTTCTATGATGCCAATATGGTTTTGATACCCAAACCAGGAAGAGACAAAACAGAGAAAGAAAATTATAGACCAATTTCCCTAATGAATATAGATGCAAAAATTTTAAATAAGACTTTAGCAAAACGAATACAGTATCTTATCACGAGATTAATACATTATGATCAGTTAGGATTCATACCAGGACTACAGGGCTGGTTCAATATTAGGAAAACTATTAGCATTATCGATCACATCAACAACAAAGCTAACAAAAACCACATGATTATCTCAATAGATGCAGAAAAAGCTTTTGACAAAATACAACACCCATTCCTACTAAAAACACTGGAGAACCTAGGAATACAGGGAACTTTCCATAAAATAATAAGCAGTATCTATCTAAAACCTTCAGCAAGCATTGTATGCAATGGGGATAAGCTAGATGCATTCCCAATAAGATCAGGGGTGAAACAAGGTTGTCCATTATCACCACTATTACTCAATATGGTACTAGAAATGTTAGCTGTAGCAATTAGACAAGATAAAGATATTCAAGGAATAAGAATAGCCAAAGAAGAAACTAAGTTATCACTCTTTGCAGATGATATGATGATTTACCTAGAGAATCCCAGAGATTCAAGTAAAAAATTACTTGAAATAATAAACAACTTTGGCAAAGTTGCAGGTTACAAAATAAACCCACACAAATCTTCTGAGTTCCTTTATATTAGTAACAATGTCCAACAGCAAGAGATAGAAAGAGAAATCCCATTTAAAGCTAGGGTAGACAGTATAAAATACTTAGGAGTCTACCTGCCAAAATAAACCCAGGGATTATATGAACACAATTACATGACACTTTTTGCACAAATAAAGTCAGATGTAAGTAAGTGGAAAAACATTAGTTGCTCATGGGTAGGCTGTGCTAATATAACAAAAATGACAATTCTACCTATATTAATATACTTATTTAGTGCCATACCAATTAAACTATCAGACAATTACTTTCTAGAGCTGGATCAAATAATATCAAAATTCATTTGGAAAAATAAAAAGGTCCAGAATATCAAAGGGACTAATGAAAAGAAATGCTTGGGAAGGTGGCCTAGCGCTACCAGACCTCAAACTGTACTATAAAGCAGCAATTATCAAAACCACTTGGTATTGGCTAAGAAACAGAGAGGTAGACAAGTGGAATAGACTTGGCACTCAAGATGCAGTAGGCAAGGAATATAGCAACCTTCTGTTTGATAAACCCAAGGACCCCAGCTTCTGGGATAAGAACTCATTGTTTGACAAAAATTGCTGGGAAAACTGGATAACAGTGTGGCGGAAATTAGGCATAGACCCATACCTGACACCGTACACAAGAATAAAGTCCAAATGGGTACATCATTTAGGTATAAAGATTGATACCATGAATAAAGTAGAAAAGCAAGGAATAGTGTATTTATCAGATCTGTGGAGAAGGGAAGAATTCTTTACTAAAGGAGAGATAGAAAGCATTATGAAATGTAAAATGGATAATTTTGATTACATTAAACTGAGAAGTTTTTGCACAACCAAACCCAATGCAACCAAAATCCGGAGGGATGTAGTAAATTGGGAAAAAATTTTTACAGCTAAGCTTGGGGATAAAGGCCTCATTTCTAGAATATATAGAGAACTGACCCAAATGTATAATCATAGAAGTCATTCCCCAATTGATAAATGGTCAAAGGATATGAACAGGCAATTTTCAGAGGAAGAAATTAAAGCTATCTATAATCATATGAAAAAATGCTCTAAATCACTATTGATTAGAGAGATGCAAATCAAAACAACTCTGAGGTACCACATCACACCTATAAGATTGGCAAACATGACAGAACAAGAAAATGATAAATGCTGGAGAGGATGTGGGAGAGTTGGAACACTAATTCATTGTTGGTGGAGCTGCGAGCGCATCCAACCATTCTGGAGAGCAATTTGGAACTATGCCCAAAGGGCTACAAAAATGTGCATACCCTTTGACCCAGCAATATCGCTACTAGGACTATATCCCCAAGAGATCATAAAAATGGGAAAGGGTCCCACATGTACAAAAATATTTATAGCAGCACTTTATGTAGTTGCCAAAAACTGGAAGTCAAGAGGATGTCCATCAATTGGGGAATGGCTGAATAAATTATGGTATATGAATGTAATGGAGTACTATTGTGCCATAAGAAATGATGAACAAGAAGACTTCAGAGAGGCCTGGAAGGACTTATATGACCTGATGCTGAGTGAAAGGAGCAGAACCAGGAGAACTTTGTGCACAGCAACGACCACAGTGTGCGAGAGTTTTTTCTGGTAGACTTGGATTTTTGTAATAACGCAAAAACTTCTTATAAAAAAAAAAATCCCAAAGGTGGCTCTCAAGGTAAAATGCCTTCCACACTCAGAGAAAGAAATATGGAAGTCACTCACAAAATGTAGCAGATCATGTTTGTGTATGTGTATGTGTTTGTGTATCATGTTCTGATTTGTTATACGATTTCTTTCATTTATTTTAGTCTGACTACATAGCATGACTATAGTGAAAATATACTCAATAGGAAAGCATATGTAGAATCTATACAGAATTGTATGCAGTTGTGGGGAGGGAGGGGGGTAGTGGGGGGTAGGTGGGGGAGATAAAATCTCAATTGTATGGCAGTGATTGTTAAACATTAAAAAATAAAAATAAAATTAAAAAAAATTATAGAAAATAATTGTCTGATAGTTTAATTGGTATGGCACTAAATAAGTAAATTAATTTAGGTATAACTCTCATTTTTCTTATATCAGCTCAGCCTACGCATGAGCCACTGATGTTTTTCCACTTGCTTAAACCTGACTTTATTTGTGCAAAAAGTGTCTTGTCATTGTGTTCATACAGTCTCTGAGTTTGTTTTGGCAGGTAAACTCCCAATTATTTTAGAGTGTCTACCCTAGCTTTAAATGGGATTTCTCTTTCTATCTCTGGCTGTTGGATTTTGTTTTACTATACAGGAATGCAGACGATTTGTGTGGGTTTATTTTGTAACCTGCAACTTTGCCAGAGTTGTTTATTATTTCACCTGTTTTTTAACTTGAATCTCTGGGATTCTCTAAGTATATCATCCTATCATGTTCAAGGAGGGATAACTTAGGTTTTTCTTTGCCTGTTCTTATTCCTTTAATTTCTTTATCTTGTCTAATTGCTACAGCTAATATTTCTAGTACCGTATTGAATAATAGTGGTGATAATGGACTTCCGTGTTTCACCCCTGATCTTAATGGAAATGCATCTAGCTTACCCCCATTGCATATAATGCTTGCTGAAGGTTTTAGGTAGATATGGCTTATTATTTTATGGAAAGTTCCCTTTATTCCTATGTCCTCCATTTTTTTAATAGGAATGGGTGTTTTATTTTGTCAAAAGCTTTTTTCTGCATCTGTTGAGATAATCACGTGTTTTTTGTTAGTTTTGTTGCTGATATGATCGATAATGCTAATAGTTTTCCTAATATTGAACTAGCCCTCCATTCCTGGTATGAATCTTACCTGATCATAATGTATTATTCTAGTGATAAGATGCTGTATTCGTTTTACCAAAATCTTATTTAAAATTTTTGCATCTATATTCATTCGAGAAATTTGTCTAAAATTATCTTTCTCTCTTTTGTCTCTTCCTGATTTAGGTATCAAAACCATATGTGTATCATAGAAAGAATTTGGGAGAACTCCTTCTTCCCCAATTTTCAAAAATGGTCTGCATAGTATTGGAATTAACTGTTCTTAAAATGTTTGATAGAATTTACTTGTAAGTGTATCTGGACGTGGACATTTTTTCCTAGGGAGTTCATTGATGGCTTGTTCAATTTCTTTTTGTGAGATGAAGTGGTTTAAGTATTCACCATCCTCTTCTGTTAATCTGGGCAATTTGTATTTTTTAAAATACTCATCCATCTATTTCAGATTATCGAATTTGTGGGCATAAGGTTGGGCAAAATAATTTGTAATTGTTCTTTTAATTTCTTCCTCATTGGAGGTGAGTTCGCCCCTTTCATTTTTAATAATAGTAATTTGATTTTCTTCTTTCTCTTTTTTAATCAACTTGACCAAAAGTTTAACAATTTTATTAGTTTTTTTCATAAAACCAACTATTGGTTTTATTCATTAATTCAATAGTTTTCTTAATTTCAATTTCATTAGTTTTTCCTTTGATTTTCAGTATTTCTAATTTGGTATTTACTTGGGGATTTTTAATTTGTTCTTTTTCTATCTTTTTCAGCTTCATGCCCAAGTCATTGATCTCCTCTTTCTCTATTTTATTTATGTAGGCATTCAAGATATAAAATTTCCCCTAAGAACTGCTTTTGCATTTCTTACCAGTTCCTACCATATTTAGTTGGTTCTCTCATTATTGTTATTCACTTGAATGAAATTGTTGATTGTTTCTATGATTTCTTCTTCAACCCATTCCTTCTTTAGGATTAGATTATTTAGTTTCCAATTGATTGTACGTTTATCTTTCCATGGTCTTTTATTACATACAATTTTTATTGCATTAAGGTCTGAGGAGGATGCATTGATTATCTCTGCCTTTCTTTGTTGGACTGTGAGATTTTTATGTCTTAGTACATGATCGGTTTTTGTAAATGTGCCATATACCGCTGAGAACAAGGTACTTTCCTTTCTATTCTCATTCAGTTTTCTCCAGAGATCTATCATTTCTACCTTATCCAGAGTTGTATTTAACACCTTAACCTCTTTCTTGTTTGTTCTGAGGTTAGATTCATCAACTTCAGAGAGGGGGAGGTTGGGTTCCCCCACTAGTATAGTTTTTTTATCAGTTTCTTCCTTCAGCTCCCCCAACCTTTCCTCTAAGGATCTGGATGCTATACCACTTGGAGCATACGTGCTTAGTAATTATATTCCTTCATTGTCTCTGGTACCTTTTAGCAGGATATAGTTTCCATCCTTATCTCTTTTGATTAGATCTATTTTTGCTTTTGCTTTGTCTGAGATTAGGATTGCTACTCCTGCTTTTCTTACCTCAGCTGAAGCACATTATATTCTGCTCCTCCCTTTGACCTTTATCCTGTGTGTATTCCCCCGTTTCAAATAATGTTTCTTTTACACAATATGCTGTTGGAATATGGCTTTTAATCTATTCTACTATCCGTCTCTCTTTTATGGGAGAGTTCATTCCATTCGTATTCACAGTTATAATTGCAATCTGTGTATTTTCCTCTGTCTTCTTTCCCACCATTTGTGCTTTTAGCTCTCCAGTCTCCCTTCCCCTCCTCAATGGTTTTCACTTTTCACCACCTCCTCCTGCAGCCTTCCCTTTCTTCTTTTATCCCCATTCCCTTTTACTCCCCTTTACCCTTACTGCTTCTTCCCTCCCTTTTAGCTTCCCTCCCCTAGAACTAGTTAGGATTGTCTACTTAAATTTATTGTTCCCTCCTTGAAACAAATCAGATGAGAGTACCTCTCAAACAGTGCTCATCTTCCTCCCCTCTTTCTCTCTACTATAATTTTGTAATTCTTCCTGTGATGTACTTTACCATTTTCTGCTTCCTCCTTTTCACACATGCTATTACAATCCATTCACATACTTAAATAATATTTTAACATGGCATCATTTACTTTGGACCCTTTCCCTATACGTATAACCCTTTTATATTTCGTAATAGATTCACAATTCTCAAGATTAACAGGTATTATCTTCCCTTATAGGGAGGTAAACAGATTACCCAAATTGAGTAACAATTTCCCCCACCACCACTTCCCGTTTACATTTTTATGTTTCACATGAGACCTGCATTTGAAGATCGAATTTTCTATTAAATTCTGGCGTTTTTGTCAGAAGGGTCTGGAAATCCCTTATTTCATTGAATGACCATCTCTTTGACTGAAATGTTATGCTGAACTTTGCTGAGTAGTTGATTCTTGATTGTAGTCCCAACTCCTTAGCCTAACAGAATATTGGATTCCAATTCCTTCGATTTTTTAATGTAGAAGCTGCAAGGTCCTGTGTGATCCTCACTGTAACTCCTCGATATTTGAATGGTTTCCCTCTGGCTGCCTGTAGTATTTTCTCCTTCTTGGGGTTTTGAATTTGGGATCCCTTTTGGGAAGTGAATGGTGGATTCTTTCAATGACTATTTTACCCTCTGTATCTAGCACTTCTGGGCAGTTTTTCTTGATGATTTCCTGGAAGATATTGTCCAGACTCTTTTTTTCATCATGACTTTCTGACAGGACAATAATTCTTAAATTTTCTGTCCTGGATCTATTTTTCAGGTCAGTTGTTTTTCCAATTAGATATTTTACATTTTCTTCTATCTTTTCATTCTTTGGATTTTATTTGACTGGTTCTTGCTGTCTCATTGAGTCTTTAGTTTTTACTTGCCCAGTTCTAATGTTTATCAAATTGTTTTCTTCAGTTACTTTTTGCTTCTCTTTTTCCATCTGTACCATTTTTCCTTTTTGAGGTTATTTTCTCCAGTTCATTTTTGTACTTCATTTTCCATTTGTTCAATTTTCCTTTTCAAAGGGTTGTTCTTATCAGTGAATTCTTTTTTTTTATAATTTTAAAATCATTGGCCAGTTTTTCTTCTATTTCCTTCTTCAGCTTTTCCATGAGAGCTGTTTGTGCATGTGAGCAGTTCATAGTCCCTTCTGAAGTCTCAGATGGAAGTACTGACCTCTTTAGTATTAGTGTTTTGATCCTTATCCCCACAGAAAGATTCTATGGTTTTTTGGTGCTTGTTTTGCTTTTTCTTGTTCATGATGATGGTTATGTGTTGTGGCTTCTAGTTCTTTCAGTTAGAAGCTGCAGATCTTGGTGTTGAGCTGACTTCTGTGAAAAAGCTAAGCGCAGGTTTTTATTTTGTGTTTCCCTGATGAGCCCTGGGGTTAGTTTGTTATGTATGTGGGAGGGGTGTTCTTGTCACGGGAGATCTCCTCAGCTGAACTGAGGCAAAGACAAAGGAATGATGATCCCACCTGCCCTATTGTCTTCCTGTTTCCCCTGGAGTGCTGAGGCATGCCAAGATGCTAGTGTGAGTTCCCACCCCTCCTGGGGCTCCTCTCTTGGTGCTGAGGCTTACCTGTATCCTAGTGTGAGTTTCCTCTGCCCTGGGTCCTCTGTCCTTCCAGTTTCCCTCTGCCATGCTAGGAGGAATTCCTCTTGGCTATTTTCCTAGCCTCAGGTGCTATGAGTCTACTTGCCCCCTCTGCTGTTCCCACTGATCTAGGATTTTTCTGGGGAAATATTTTATGGTTCTTTCAAGATCATCAGGGGGGAAGGAGAGAGCATTTACTGATCTCTCTGTCATTCTGGCTTTCAGAAATTCAATCTGTGGGCTGAAAGTCTCAGGAACTGCTGCGCTGGTATCTGGCACTCAGCAACCACCACTCTTTTGGCTCTGCTTGCCTCCCACCCTCCGCTGCTGCTCTGCTGGTTCCACCTGCTGCTGTCTCAGGTTTCCCAGGGCCCTTCCCCTCTGCTGCACTGGCTGCGCTGTGCTGTGTGTTGTGAGCTCATCTCCATGGAACAGATCCTTCCTGTTGACCTTCCAGTCTGTCCCAGGCTCTGAATCTTCCACATTCTGTCTCCCACTGGATTCCTCACCTCTAAAATTTTGTCAGATTCTCCTTTCAGCGGTATTGGAAGGAGTTTGTCCAAGAGATTAGGTGAGTTGTTGCTCTCATTCCGCCATCTTAGCTCCACCTCTTTTAAACTTTTGTCATTTCTCCTGGAGTTTTCAAGCAACTAACAGCATATTAACCATTCTTTGACCCTTTCTGAAGTTGAACTGTCTCTCAGGTAGGTGGACATTTGGCAGGTTAAAGATCAGTCTTTTAAGGAGGATTCTGGAAATAATTTTGCCAATAATGACCAAGTGGGAGTTACTCCTTTCCACTGTGATTGTCACAAATTGCTTTGTACTGATTCTATTCCAGCTGAGATTTACAAGTTGGGGGATACATATGGTCCATAGATTCACAGGAAAAAGTAAGTTTTTTAAAGGAATTAGCTGTTTAATATATATATATATATATATATATATATATATATATATATATATATATATATATATATATATATATATATATATATATATATATATATATATATATATATATATATATATATTATATATAACTAGGGAGAATAAGAATAGTTCATCATTGCATACCTTGTATTTGGTGAATTACTTATATTCAAGATCTGAGAAAAATGTAAAAAATAGATGTGATTGATATATTTTGGAATATTCTGGTCAAGGACATCTTTATGTTTATTGATTTCACAAGAGACCTGATAATGAAACCTCCATCAATAATGAGCAGATTAGTATTTTCTATTAAGCAACAGGAAAAATGACTTTTTAATCAATAAAGACCCACATGAGTTTAGATAAGGAATGGTTGTTGTCCTTAGTTTTTAAAGAGGACCAAAATGACACACTAGACAATGCTACAGTCAAGTTGCAATTGATCCAATCAATAGGAACTTGTAGTGTTCTACCGCAGATCAGGTACAAATAGTCCATGTGAACATTTGGAGTGGTTTCCCTAAATTTATGCATCTCATGTTTCTTTTGAATTTCTTCTTTTCTGTTTTTCTTACAGAGCACAATGTGTTCTCTGAGGAGAGCATTCAATGTTGTGTGATTCTGTGCTAGTGTTTCACATGTCACACAATCAGTTCTAAAGTTCTTGTGAGAGACTTTGATACTGTCCTTTTACTGCTTCTTCTGAACACCATGTGATCACCTGCCCTATGTGAGTTCTCTATAAACTCATCTTTTTGGCAATTGTTATATTTTGCATTTAAACAACATGGAGAGTGTATCGGAGTTGCTAACTGAAGTAGAGTATGAATGCTTAGCAGTTTAGTTTGGAAAAGGATTTCAGGTTATAGTATTTTATCCTGCCAGATATCAGAATCTTCCTAAGATCATTCAAATGGAAGTGATTCACTTTCCTGGCATAACACTAGTCAGCTTTCTATTGGGTATTCAATCTTCTCTCCCACAACTTTTTTCAGAGTTTTCCAAACACTGAACTAGCTCTGGTAACGTGTCTGTATATTAGCCCCATTATCAATATGTAACTCATTGGAAAGTACATTATCAAAGCAAGAGAACTTGTGCACGACATTCAAAACTCCATTTACTGTAACCAATGGTTCCACATATGAATGGTGTGGTGGTGGCAGCTGATGAAATTTTCCTGGTGTTGTGTGGCCAAAACTAGCTGAAGCAGCAGAAAGTGAAAACACACTTTGCTGCACCTCCGCTTCATAAACTGCATTGAGTACACAATCATCAGCAAATAGAAAACCATCCACCGACACTCCCTTCACTTTCCTCTTGGCTTGCAGGTTTTCAAGTTAAAGAATTTACGCTCATTGCCACAGCTGATCTTCTTGCCATATTGCTCCTTATTGAAGGTGTTTGACATCATGTCTGTAAAAATCACACTAAAAGCACAGAAGCAAGTACACAGCATTGTTTCACTCCATTGGCAGTGGTAAAGCATGAGATAATTGTCCATTATGCAGAATCTGGACAAGCATGGTACCAAGCAATCAATGTACAATGCTGATGAACTACCTGTTTTTGACATAATTTTCCATAAGCCCTCACAACTGACACTATCAAAGGCATCGGTAAACCGTTTTGGCAGATGGTCTAAACCAGGTTCAGGATAACCAAAAGGTCTCAAACTTGTTGGTTATTTAGGTGGTGTCTACCCCAATCATGTGAAGACTTCCCTTGGTAGACTGATGACGACAATCTGTTCCAATGGCCATGGAAGACAGTTGAAACAGACACTGTGCAGTGTCTAGAGTTTGGTTAAACATAGAAGATAACAAGTTCATCCACTGTAGCTTGAGCCATCACAAGATGTCTTGATTTTGTTTTGCCACTGGACTATGATGACTCTGGAGGAGAGCGTGAGACCAAGGACTGTGCGACTCTACCTCAGTGAAATTCAATTTTTACATGAATCAAAAGATACCCATACCATTTTACCATTTTTACCTATCTCAAAGTCTTGTGTTGCAAGGCAAGTGAGAATGCAGTAGCGCAGATCCATTGGGAGCTGTAGTCACAATTCTGCACACAGCCACCCAAGGATATACGTTATTCCACATTGGAAGCATAATGATTCAGAAAACCCTGCGTATAGTCTGAGCAGACTTTTAAAAATCACAGTCCTCAACAACTGTCATGAAGAAAGGGCTAAAAAATGTGCAGTAAAAATTTTCTGCTTACCCATTCCTAGCCTCATCACTGCAGCAGGCTGGGATCCCACCCTGCATTCAAAACACACACACAAAATGTACAAAATATTCTGCAGAGACAATTCTAATCTCCGTAGGCCCATGAAATGTGTGCCCACTTACAGACAACAAAAAATTCTGTATAACTGAAAGACAAACAGCTCTTGTTGTAAAAGGACTCAGAAGGCATCTCTTTAAAATAGTAGCCCTGAGAGAAACAAGACTGGCAAATGAAGATCAGTTTACTTAAGCTGAAACAGGACACTCGTTTTTTCCTGGAGGAGGTAAAATGAAGGGGAGCATTAGGAATGTGGTGTAGGTTTTTGCGATCAAAAGTAATCTCATCAGCAAACTTGTGTGCCTATAAAAGGAGTGAACAACAGGCACATGACTATACATTTGCCATTTTCAGGAAAACTTCACATCACCATCATCAGTACTAATGTTTCAAAAATGACAAACTGATGAAGGCAAGCAAAAAAATCAGTGAATAGCTGGAGACCCTTAACTTCAGTATGCAAAAAGAGGACAAGCTTAGGACAACAATGAGGTTGCTCAGGAAGAGCTGTGCAGTAGATCCAGAAGGCAGACAATTCTGTAAGATACTACAGCAACGTGAGGATTTTTAGTATGTTCTTTTTTAAAGTAATTATTATTATTCATTGCAAACTTAATTAATGGGTCTTCTCTTTCTCTGCTTTATTGATGTCAACACTTAGAGATGTTAATTCTCTTCTAGTTAATGTTTTTGCTGTATCTAATATCTTTTATATGTTGTCTCGTTATTGTCATTCTCTTTAGTGAAATAGATTGTATCTATGATTTGTTCTTTATCCCACTCATTCTCTAAGATCAGGTTGTTTAATTTGCAATTAGTTTTTGGTCTATTTTTCTGATGTTCTGTATTAAATATATTTTATTGGGGAGCCAAGATGGTGGAGTGAGAGCAGCTAGTCATCTAAGCTCTTAGAGAAACTCTTTCAGCAACCTCTAAAACAAGAATCTGACCAAATTTTGGAGGTGCAGGATCCAATAGGAGACAGCACGTGGTAGATTCATAGATCAGGAAAGATTGGAAGTTCGACAGGAAAGATCTGTTCCGTGGGGGTGGAGGAGCATACAGCATGCAGCACAGTGAGTTCCTGCGGCAGCAGCGCCAAACAGAAAAGCCCTGGGGAAGTCAAAGCCAGCAGAGCACATCAAAATCTCGAACAAAACACCCAAGGAGGGGAGTCCAGGAGAACTGAGCAATGGAGAGCCACAGAGCCCCAGGTATCTGCAACAGCTGCGCCTGAGACTATCAACCAGCAGATCAAATGCCTGTAAGTCACCTACTTGAACTTCTGGGAGCCAAAATTGTGGAGGGCTCGGTAAATACAATCTCCCTCTCCCCATGTTGACCTTGAAAGAACCATAACATATTTCCCCAGAAAAATCTTGGAAGAGTGGAATCAACAGAAGCAAGAAACAGTCTCATAGCATGTGAGACTAGGAAAATCTTGCTCTCCCAGACAGACCCACCTCAGCAAACCAGGAGGCAATCTGGAACTCCAGGGTGGTGGGTCCTCAGAAGCACCAAGACCAGGAACCCAGTTGTTCCTCCAGAGTCCAGAAGAAACGGGAAGACACTAGGGCAGTCAGGATGACTAACCACTAAGCTTACCCTTTCTCTAGCTCAGCTGACGAGATCTCCTTTGACAGGACCAATCCTCCTCCACACTTAAGAAGCTAGCTTCAGGGCTAAACCAGAGAAACACAAAACAAACAAACAAACAAAAGAATTCATTTGGCATCTGTTTTCTCACACAAGACAAATCAGCACATTTCTTTAGCTTCTAGTTGAAAGAACAAGAGGAAACAATACACAAAGCAACATCATCATGACTAAGAAGCAAAGCAGGAAGAAAAAGATCATAGAATCTTTCCATGGGGACAAGGACCAAAACAGGAAGGCCAAAGAGATCAGTATTGAGGCTGTACTCCCATGTGAAACTTCTGAAGGGACTATGAAATGGTCGCATGCACAAGGAGCACTCGTGGAGAAGCTGAAGAAGGAAATATAAGAAAAACTGGACAATGATTTTAAAAGTTTGAAAAAGTATTCACTGAAGAGAATAGCTCTTCCAAAAGGAAAATTGGAGAAAGGGAAAAAGAAGTACAAAAAACTAACTGCAGAAAATAATTCCTTAAAAGGACTCTATGAGACACCAAGAATCAGTCAAACAGAATTCAAAGCATGAAAAGATAGAAGAAAATGTTAAATATCTAATTGGAAACACAACTGACCAGCAAAATAGATCCAAGAGAGAAAATTTTAGAATTATTGACTTACCAGAAAACTGTGATAAATAAAAGAGCCTGGACAATTTCTTCCAAAAAATCATCAAGGAAAACTGCCCAGAAGTCCTAAATCCAGAGGGCAAAATAGTCATCAAAAGAATTTACCTTCCAATTTCTAAAAGAGATCCCAAAATAAAACACCAAAGAATATTGTTGCCAAATTCCAAAACTATCAAGTGAAGGATAAAATTCTACAGGTAGCCATAAAACCATAGAATGTCGAGGAGCTACAGTCAGCATTTCACAGTACCTTGAAACTTCTACATTAAAAGATCGGAGGAACTGGAATCTTATATTCTGTAAGGTAAAGTAGCTGATACTACAACCAAGGATCAATGACCCAGCAAATTTCAGCATAACATTTCAGGAAATGAGATGGACATTCAATGAAATAAGGTATTTCGAGGGCTTCCTGATGAAAAGGTCAGAACTCAACAGAAAATTCAATCTTCAAACATAGGTCCCAAGAGAGGCACAAAAACGTAAACAGGCAAAAAGAAAAACTTGTTACTCAATATGTTCAAACTGTTTACCTTCTTATAAGGGAAGATGATACTTGCTAATCTTGAGAACTGCACATTTATTATGAAATACAAAGGGATATCCATAGATAGAGGGAGTGGGTGTAAAATAAATGATGTGATGATAAAAATGTGACTAAGGATGTGAATGGATTGTAATAGGAGATGTGAAAAGACAGATGCAGAAAATGGTAAATTACATCAAAGGAAGAAGCACAAGATTATATTACAGTAGACTGAAGGAGAAGACGGAAATGAACATTGTTTGAGAGGTACTCTCATATGATTTGTTTCAAGGAGATAACAACAAACTTAATTAAATATAGAAATTTAACTACCTCTAGAGGCAGTAGGAGGGGATGGGAGAAAGAAAGAGGAGGGGAGGCTAAAAGGGAGGTAAGAAGTAGTAAGGGTAAATGAGAGTGATAGTGAGGGAGCCTGAAAGAAGGAAGTGAAAACTACAGGAAGTGGTGGTCAAAAATTTAAACTCTATTGTGAAGAGGAACAGAGAACTAAAAACACAACCGATGGGAAAGAGGACACAGGGAAAGACACCGATAATAACCGTAACTGTGAATGTGTATGGTATGAATTCTCCCATAAAAAGTAGACAGATACCAGAATCAATTAAAACCATAATCCAACGATATAATTTTTTTACAAGAAATACATTTTTAATGGGAGGATACGCAAAGAGTAAAGGTATAAGGTTGGAGGAGAATATATCGTGTTTCAGCTGAAATAAAAAAAAAAAAGCAGGTATAGCAATCTTAATCTCAGACAAAGCAAAACCAGAAATAGATATATTCAAAGGAGATAAGGAAGGAACCTACATCCTGCTAAAAGACACCATAAACACAGAAGCAATATCATTACTAAACATTTATGCTCCAAGTGGTAGAGCATCCAAACACTTAGAGGAGAAATTAAGGGAGTTACAGAAAGAAATAGATAGCAGAACAATACTAGTGGGGGTCCTCAAACCTCGCTCTCTGAATTTGATAAATCTTACCTCAAAATAAACATTGAAGAAGTTAAGGAGGCGAATAGAACTCTGGATATGATAGAGCTCTGGAAAAAACTGAATGGGGAGAGAAAGTAATGTACATTTTTCTCAGTGGTACATGGCACATATACAAAAATTGGCAATGTACTAGGGCATAAAAACCTCACAATAGAGTGCAGAAACGAACAAATAGTCAATGTATCTTCTCAGATCATAATGCAACAAAAATTTTATGTAACAAAAGGCCACGGAAAGATAGACCACAAATTATTTGGTAACTAAATAATTTAATCTTAAAGAAGGAGTGGATTAAACAACAAATCATAGAAACAATAAACAAATTCATTCAAGAGAATGACAATAATGAGACAGTGTATCAAATCTTATGGGATACTGCAAAAGCAATTCTTAGGGGAAGCTTTGTATCATTGAATGCCTACATGAATAAAATAGAAAATGAAGGGATCAATGAATTTGGCATGCAGCTGAAAAAGTTCAAAAAACAACAAATTGAAAATCTCCAAGTAAATACCAAATTTGAAATAATGAAAACCAAAGGAGAGATTATTAAATTGAAATTAAGAATACTATTTAACTAACGAATAAAACTAAGAGTTGCTTTTATGAAAAAAACCCAATAAAATTGAAAAATTTTAGTCATTTTGATTAAAAGAAAGAAAGAATAAAATCAAATTTCCAATATCAAAAAATGAAAGGAATGAACTCACCTCCCATCAGGAAGACATTAAAACAATAATTTGGAATTACTTTGACAAACTTCGTGCCAATAAATTCGACAATCAAAATGATATGGATCATCATCTTTAAAAATAGAAATTGCCCAGAATAAAAGAAGGGGAATTTGAATACTTTAATAACCCCATCTCAGAAAAATAAATTGACCAAGGCCTCGATGAAATTCTTAGGCAAAAAAAATCTCTGGGACAGAATAGATTTAAAAGTAAATTCTATCAAATATTTAAAGAACAGTTTATTCCAATTCTATATAGACTATTTGAGAAAACTGGGGAAGGAGTCCTCCAAAATTCTTTTTATGATAACAAATATAGTTTTGATTCCTAAACCAAAAAGTGTCAAAACAGAAAGAAAATTATAGACCTATCTCTCTAATGAATATAAATGCAAAAATTTTAAACAAAATTTTAGCAAAAAGAATACAGCAAATTATCATGAGAATAATACATTTTGACAAGGTAGAATTAATACCAGGAATATCGGGCTGGTTCAATATTAGGAAAAGTATTAGCATTTTGGATCATATCAACAGCAATCCTTACAGAAACCACATATTTATCTCAATATATGCAGAAAAACTTTTGACAAAATGCAATACCCATTCCTATTAAAAATACTGGAGAATATATGAATAAATGGAATTTTCGGTAAAATAATAAGCAATATATACTTAAAACCTTCAGGAAGCTTTATATATAATGGGAGACAAGCTAGACACGTTTCCAATAAGATCAGGGGTGAAACAAGTATGTCCATTATCACCACCGTTATTCAATATGGTTCTAGAAATGTCAACTATAGCAATAAGAGAAGAAAAATAAATTTAAGCAATTAGAATAGGCAAAGAAGGAACTAAGCTATCACTCTTCACAGATGATATCATGATATACTTAGAGAATCTCAGAGATTCAAGTAAAAAACTGCTTGAAATAATTAACAACTCTGGCAAAGTTGAGGATTGCAAAATAAACCCACTCAAATATTCTACATTTCTACATATTAAAACAAAGCCTAACAACAAGAGATAGAAAGAGAAATCCCTTTTAAAGGTAGAGTAGACAGTATAAAATATTTGAGAGTCTAACTGCCGAAACAAATTCAAAATTCAAATTCAAAACAGATATGAACAAAATTACAAAATACATTTCACACAAATAGTCAAATCTAATTAAATAGAAAAATATCAGTTTCTCGTGGGTAGGCCGAGTCACTATAATAAAAATGACAATTCTATCCAAGTTAATTTACTTATTTAGTGCCATATTAATCAAACCATCAGATAATCATTTTTTAGAGGTTGAAAAAATAATATCAAAATTCATCTGGAAGAACAAAATGCGCAGAATATCAAGGGACAAATGAAAAGTAGGGCTAGGGAAGGTAGCCTAGCTCTACCAGATCTTAAATTGTATTATAAACCAGCCATCACCAAAACCACTTAGTACTGGCTAAGAAACAGAAGAGTAGACCAGTAGAATAGGTTAGGTACGCAAGACACAGTAGTCAATTAATATAGACATCTACAATTTGAGTCCAGCAGAACTGGGTGATAGAGAAGCACAGGGTCTATGGCAGCTGCAGCAACCTAGAGCTATCAGAGTGCAGTCCAAATGTTTGAAAATCAGCTACTTGAATTCCCTGGAGCCACTATTGTGGAGTAAACTGTAAGTGCTCTCACATTCCTTTGTTAACCTTGAAAAACCCAGATAATATTTCCACAGGAAAAAATCTGGAATAGTGGAGTTAGCTGAAGAGGTAAGAAGACTTTTAGTTTTGGAGGCTAGGGAGATCACCAGGAAGGTTTCCATTTGATATGACTGAAGGGGGCTAGCACAAGTCCAGAAGTATCCCAGTGAGCTGTACCTGAGAGAGTCAGCAGGAGATCCTGGACCCCTGGGGTATGGAGCCAATAAGCATCAAACCAGGACCTCAGGCATGCCTTAGGGAAGCCAAGGGAGTGGGCGGACATCAGTTCAGATGGGATTAGTCCAGCCCTAGGGGAGGTGGAGACTTCCTGTAGCCATACTACCCCACCCCCACACCTCACAACATGAGTTTAAGTGTAACCCTGGGGAAACTCATACCTCATCTGGCCTTGACCTTGGTACACACCAGAGAGTTCAGTAACAGTTAAGCCATGGCATTATAAAGCTTTAAGTGGAAACAGAAGCCACAGAAAATAAAGCAATAACCAGGACCCTAATTCCAAGCACAATAAAGGTGGGAGAGAGCCCCATGTACCCCCAAAAAGGAGATACTCTTAAAAGCCAGGGAAAAGGCAATAACTATGAGCAAGAAGCAAATAAGAAAACCAAAGGTCATAAAATCTTATTACAGGCACAGGGAAGAAAAAAATACGAATTTAGAAGAGGATAGCACTGACACTGTACTCACGTGTGAACCCTCAAAAGGGAATATAAATTGATCTCAAGTCCAAAGAGCATTCTTGGAAGAGCTCCAAAGGGATTTTAAAACTCAAATTAAAGAGGTTAGAAGACAAGTTGACCAATGATTTACAAAAATACCATCACCTCTTTAAATGTGATATTGGTAAAATGGATAAGAACAAACAAAACTTAACTGGAGAAAATAATAATTTTGGAAAGGGGGTACAAAGCTAACTGAAGAAAATAATTCTTTACAAACTAAAACTGAGCAAGTAGTAACTAATGACTCTATGATACTTCAAGAATCAAATAAAATCTGAAGAATGACAAAATGCAAAAAGTCTCATTGGAAAAGTAAGTGACTTGGAAAATAGATTGAGGAGAGAAAATATAAGAATTATTGGTTTACCAGAAAGCCATGATAAAAAATGGCCTAAAAAGTATCTTCCAAGAAATCATCAAGAAAACTGCATGGAAGTCTTAGATTCAGAGGGTAAAATAGTCATAAAAGCAATCCACCAATAACCTCCTGAAGGAGATCACAAATTGAAAACATGAAGGAATATTGTTGTGAAATTCCAGAATTATCAGGTCAAGGAGAAAATATTGCCAAGAACTAGAAAGAAATAATTCAAATGTTGAGAATGACCTAGGATATTTCAGCTTCTACATTAAAATATCATAAGTATAGGAATAAGATATTGTGTAAGGCAAAGGAGTTTGGAATACAATCAAGGTTATCCAGCCAAATTGAGCATAATCTTTCAGGGGAGTTGAGAGATATTCAAAGTAAGAGATTTCCAGAACTTCATGAGAAAAAGAGCAAAGCTCAATCTAAAATTTCATCTTCAAGAGCAAGACTCAAGACAGTCATAATATGGTAAACGGAGAGGAAAACAAAACTTGTCATTCCATATAGGCAAACTGTTTACAGCCCCCTATGGAGGGATGATATTTGTTAATATTGAGAGCTGTGTATTTATTACAACATTTAAAAGGGATATACATAGACAGAAGATGACTGTATAAATTAACTGATCTAATAATAAAAAATCTAGTTAAAGTGTGTGAATGAAGAAGAGGAAAGCAAGAAGAAAAGGGTAAATTGTATCTCATGAAGAGGCACAAAATATTATTGTAAAGGGAAAGAAAGGAGGGAAAAGAACATTGGTGGAACTTTACTCTCATCAGATTTGTTTCAAGGAGGGAATTACACAATCAGGTAAGTATAGAAATAACTTTCACTACAGGTAGTAGGAGGGGAAAGGGGAAAGAAAAGGGAGTGGGTGCTTAGAAAGGAGGGAAAAAGGAGTAAGGGAAAGGGAAAGAAAAGGAAGTGTGGCTGATCAAAGGGAGGGAAGACTGACAGGGCAGTGGCCAAAATTAAAAAAAAAAACTTGTGGAAGGGAAGGGAAGGGAGAAAGGAGAAATAAAAGCATAAATGGGCGGAGGTATAGGATGGAGACAAAGACACAGATATTAATCATAACTGTGAATGTGAATGGGATGAACTCCCCCATAAAACGGAGGGGCATAGCAGGATGGATTAAAAACTGTAATCATACCACATGCTGTTTACTAGAAACACATTTCTAACAAGGGGGATATACACAGGGCAAAGGTAAAAGGCTGGATCACAATCTATTACGCTTTAGCAAAAATAAAATAAATTAAAGCAAGGGTAGCAATACTAATCTCAGATGCAGAAAAAGTAAAGCAAAGAAAAGCTAAATCTTATCAAAAGAGATAAGGAAGGAAATAATGTCCTTGTAATAGGCACCCCAGATAAAGAAGTAATATCATTACTACACATATAAATCAAAGTAGTAAGCATCCAGATTCTACGATGAGAAGTTAAGGGAATTACAGGAAGAAATAGACAGCAAAACTACAGATGTTGGGGATTTCAACTTTGTCCTACCTGAATTTGATAAACCTAGACACAAAAAAGGCAGAAGTTAAGAAGCTGAATAAAATTCTGGAAAAGGTAGGTAATACAGACCTGTGGAGAAAATGGAATGGTGATAGAAAGGAGCATTCTTTTCTCAGCCAGAACATGAGACATACAGAAAAATTTGTCATGTAGTAAACCGCAAAATCGAGTGCAGAAATGTTGAAATAAATAGTCAATACATTCCTTTCCAATCATGATGCAATAAAAATTATACGTAACAAAGGACCGTGAAAAGATAGACCAAAAAATTGTTTGAAATTTATATAATCTAATCCTAAAGAATGAGTGAGTCAAAGGACAAATCAAAGAAATAATTATTAACTTCACTCAAATAAGTGAAAATGAGATAATATACCAAAATTTTCTGGAAAAATCAAAGGAAATTCTTAGGGGGAAGTTTTATACCTCAGAATGGTTATATTAATAAAGTAGAGAAAGGGGAGATCAAAGAATTAGGATTGCAACTGAAAAAGCTAGAAAAAGAATGACTTGAAAGTCCACAATTAAATACTAAGTTAGAAAGACTGAAAACAGGGAATGAAGCCAAGATAGCAGAGTGGAAAGATGCATATACTCTAGCTCTTCCTGTACAACCCATAAAATACCTGTAAAAAATCACTCTTAACAAATTCTAGAGCATCAAAAGTCACAGAACAACAGAGTGAAAGAGGTTTCCAGCCAAAGGTAACCTGAAAGGGCGACAGGAAAGGTCTGTCTCACGGGATGCAGACCAAAGCAGAGCCCAGCCCTGCCCATCCAGCACTGGGAGGAACAGAACCTGAACAGACTTCCAGGGCAGAGTTAGCGGCAGGAAGGGTCCCAGATATCACAACACAAGCAACAAAGAAAGCTCCAAAGATCAGAGTGGGAGTGCTTTCCTAGCTGGGAAACAGGGGAGTGGGGTCCCCTCATCAATAGCCCCAGGAGATGGCAGAGATGGAGGCAGCAGAATGCAGGCAGCTACATTGGCTGGAAAGCTATACCTGGGTCCATTGTCCAAGCAGCTCAGCTTAAAGCCTCTCGTAGTAGGAAGTGGCTGATCTAAACCTCAGCTCTAAGTGAAGGCCCCTCTCCCAAACAAAGTATTGAGGAATCGAGCAGCTGAGTCAAATCTCAACCGTGAACACAATGCTGAGGAGAGGCGGGGCAATAGGACTATTCTGTTGACAAAGGTTTCAGAAGTCAAGTCACTGGATGGGAAAATGCCCAAAAACAGGAAAAAAAAATAGGACCGTAGAAGATGAATTTCTTGGTGAACAGGTGTCTCCTCCCATCCTTTCAGATGAGAAGGAACAAGGCATATTGTCACAGGAAGTCAAGGTCCTGCCTCTAGGGCCTCTAAAGTGAACTTAAATGGGGCTCAGGAAATAGAAAAGCTTGAAAAGAGAGTTAGCAGCTTGCTAAAGTAGAAACAAAAATGCTGAGGAAAATAACACCTTTAAAAAGAGACTAACTCAATTGGAAAAAGAGGTCCAAAAAGCCAATGGGGAGAAGGAGTCTTCAAAAAGCAGAATTCGCCAAATGGAGGAGAAGGTTCAAAAGTTCACTGAACAAAATATTTTTTGAAAGAGATAATTGAGTTCAGGGAAATGAATTACTATGAGATAAACCAAGCAGTTAAAAAAGAAAAATTTGAAAAAATTGAAGATAATGTGAAACATCTCATTGCAAAGACAATGCAACCAAGATTAAGAGGGAATAAGAAAACCAGAAAGGAATTTTTATAACTCATGTCCATGATAAAGGGCTCATTTCTAAAATATATGGAGAAATGAGTCAAATATATATGAACACAAGCCGTTGTTCAATTGATAAATGATTAAAGGATATGAACAGTCAGTTCTCATAGGAAGAAATTCAAGATATTTATAGTCATATGAAAAAATGCTTTCAATCACTATTGATTAGAGAAATGCAAATCAAAACAACTCTGAGGTACCACATCACATCTATCAGATTAGCTAATATTACAAAATAGGAAATGATAAATGTGGGAGAGTTGGAACACTAATTCATTGTTGGTGCAGCTGTGAGTTGATCCAAGCATTCTGGAGAGCAACTTGGAACTGTGTCCAAAAGGTTGTAAAATGTTCATACCAAGCAATACTAAATCTAGCGTTGTATTCCAAAGAGGTCATTAAAATAGGAAAAAGGACCCACATATACAAAATATTTATAGTAGTTCTTTCTCTGAGGGCCCAGATCTAGAATTCAAGGGAATGCTCATCAATTGTGGAATGACTGAGCAAGTTGTGGTGTATGAATGTAATGGAATAATATTGTGCTATAAGAAATGATGAAAAGGCAGACTTCAGAAATAACAGGGATAGACTGAGGTGGACTGGTGCTGAATGAAGTGAGCAGAATCAGGACAAAAATTTACACTGCAACAACCACAGAATGAGAGGACTGTTTTTGATAGACTTAGTCCTTCACAACAATGCAAGAACCTAAAACATTTCCAACACACTCATGCCATAAAATGTCATCCACTTGCAAAGGAAGAACTTTAGAGTCAGAACACAGAATGCAGACCACTATCTTGTCTTTTGTTATGTTTGCTTTTGTTTAGTTCTACTCATACTTTCATTCGTTTTCATTCTTCTATGCAATGTTCCTAATGTGAAAATGTGTTTAATAAGAATGTATGTGTAGAATTCCTATGAGATTGCATATTGTCTTCGGGAGGGATGGAACAGGGAGAGAGGGGAAATTTAAAAGATATAAGTGGTTGTTGAAAATTGAAAACAAATAATTACATTTGGAGAAAAAATGAGTAGAAATGCATGGAGAAAAATGTTTGATGAGAAAGTTTCAAATATGTGTAATGTTAACTCACTTTTACATAAAAAGTCATAATATCTCACATTTCTGAAGTTCTTTGGTGTTGATAAACTCCCTCTTTCCCATGTTACTTATGTTAGGTAGGTAATGCGAGTATTATTGCTCTTATTTTGTTACTGGAAAACCACATATGGAGAGGTGTTATGATAGAGTGAATAAGGGTTAGATCTAGGATGCAGAAATTTGGATTGGTCAAAGCATACACTTTCCAACTTTTTGAGTGAAGTAGTTCAGATATTGTTATCACTTTTAAGATGAGGGAACTGAGAGTCCTAAAGATTAAATGACTTGGTGAAGGTCACATAAAACTAGTGTTGGACCTGACAGCGTTTCCTGACTAACAATCATTCTTTGACAAACAGATTATTTTCTTCACTGCAGTGCTCTCAGGGATAGCAGAGTGAGAAAGAGGCACCAAGAAGAAAGATGTAGAGCACTTTATTCTTAAGTCAATTTTTAAAAAATTATATAGATATGCACTATTTTTTCCATTTTCTTTAATCAATAAATAGCTGAAAACTACATGTATCTCATATATCTACTTTTTTGCCTCATTTTACCTGTTAAGACAAGATGAATACATTTGATTCTTTTTCTCCGTGCAGAAATTGCTTTAAATATTTCTCGCTGGTTCTCACACATGCAGTAATATTTGCAGAATCCAGGAAAAGGTTTCAATTTTTCTCAAAGCATGAAATACTCACACCTACAAAAAAGAATGTATTTTCTTTTACCTTAAAGAACTTTTATAAAACCTGTAATTCACAGATTCAAAGCATTGTAGAAGATATTTGAATGATTTCATGTATTTATTTTCTCAGTAATGTGTGTTTAGGGGTTACATGATTTAAATGAAAGAAAGTATATCATTTTAAAAGTGTTGATTCTAAGCAGCAGTACTCAGATGAATGGGGACCTGAATTTGCAGCTTTAAAATGATGGCAATATGTTATATAATAATAAACAACAGAGAAGAATATTCCAAACTCTCACAGATACTCAGGAGATGTAACCAGATTGCAGCCACATTGTACTTTTTCTTATAGAAATTTTCATGATATAATAGAAACCACTATTATGCGCAAAGGAAATTTCATTTCTAGAAATTCATGTTTTACTACATTCATATACATGTGTCCCTACATATAGGGAGAGGGACAATTTTAAGCTATAACTTAAATTTGACCATATTTTAGATAAGACTATTTAATTATTTATTATTTCTCAAAAATCCCAGAAGCAAAGAAATTATAGCAGCTAAACTTTTCTCTGCATTGAACAATTCATGGTCCTTCTGTAGGAGATAAATACTGGCATTCTTAGAATGAATAAGACATGGATGGGTTCAGGGAATACTTTTGTTTGACTTGAATACTTACGTCCATTTCTCACAATGCTTCAAGTTGTGAGGGGTATGGAATGAAATAAGGTCATATTAAAAGCTTTTTTAAAGTATGATTAACCCAATTTTATCATCATTTTAAAATTTTCGGTTATCTGTCAGTGTTTCCCCCTACTCTGTCTAGGCCCACATAATAACAATTACAGTCAGTTAAGTTAATGCATGCCATAACTACCTAACAAATTTGTTCTTTTCATGGATGATACATTTTTTAAAGACTAAAACGGCTTTTTCTTTTAAACATGTAAAAAGAAAATGCAAAATTAAATAACAACTGCATTAAGAATGGTGCAGCTGATTATTTACCGTCAGTATATCACATTATTACAGAATTCTATTAATGAATCCCTCAGTGATATATGTGTGTACATGTGTATTATCAATACTATCAATGAAACATGTCTAAGCAACAAATGAGGACTTCTCCAGGCAGAATGGGCATATGAGAATTCTGTTTCAACAACCATGAAGGAAGCTGAAACAAGCATTTTGGAAAGTTTAGAGTTTGGTCAGACAGAAGATGTCAAGGTCATTCAATGTATACTAGAATATTGCCAGTCATTTTACCTTCTGTCTTGGTACTGAACACCAATGTCTCTGAAGAGAGAGTGAGGCTCAAGATTTTGTGAAACTCTGCCTCAATTAAATCAAATTCACAGGCAAGTGAAGATATCACACTTCCAACATTTTGATGCCATTGGTCTTAATAAATGAAGGATGAACAACCTAAAGCAGGTCTTCCAAATCTCTGACTGGATTAGTACAATAGCCTTCCAATTGCTGTCCATTCCTCAAGTGTGTCCTCACTCCGGTGTATCCACTACTCAGCTGTCAAAGTATCTTTTCTAAAACCCATATCTTCTGACGCATAAAAAATCCCCTTCCACATATAATTTGCAGTTATGTACTCCAGGATTAAATATAATACCCTCTGTCTGTTAAAGTTTTTAACAATATGTTCCTTTCATAGTTTTCCAGGCACATATATTGCTGTGTGATGCAATCTACTATCCAGCTACATAGTTCTATGGGCTTTCCCTCGTAGGGCATCTCATTTCTTGCTCTTATACTTTTGCAGTGGCTGTTGTAGTTCATTCACTGTAATCAAATAGGGTGAATGACATTATAATATTGGGGTCAAGATACAATATATTTGACTGTGAACAATAAATCTAGCATGGTCTTGGAAAGCTCTACAATACGTTAGTCACAATAATTGAAAATTTGAGATGAAGAAATCTCTAGACTTCCAAATATTATGTTTCCTTTTTGCAACTGCAATTCTGCTTTGCATAAGCATTTAGAACACAGCATCTTTTTTGATGCAGGAATACTATGCTTGGCAGTCCTGTGCCAGCATTTCTCATGTCTCATAATTGATACTAAAGTTCTTCAGAGAGTCCCCGAAAGTGTCCTTGTGGACTCCTTCTAACCTCTGTGGGAGCACTTGCCTTTTACAAATTCTCTTTAAAATATTATTTTAGATGAATGTACTTCTGGCATTTGGACTGTATGACAAGCTTATCAGAGTTAACACTCTGCAGTACAAGTTGAATGCTTAACAGTTCATCTCAAATTATCTAGATAAACTACAGAATCTTCCTAAAACAATTCAAATGGAAACAGTTTAATTTTCTGGCAGAGTGCCCAGGTTTTACAGGTAAAGAACAATGACATAACCTAATGGCTCTGTAAATCTTTAGTTTCCTATACAACCCAAAGCTTCTTTCTTTTTTAATGTTAATCAATTAGTTAATTGATTAATTTTTAATTTTAAGTATTTGCATGTATAAGATTTTGAGTCCTTAATTTTCTTCTCTTTCCTACCTTCCCCACCCTCCGCATGCCTAAAGTGGCATGGGATATGATATAGGCTCTACATATACAGTCATATAAAGTATATTTTCAAATTAGTCATTTTGCAAAGAAGAATTAGAACTAATGGGATGAACCAGGAGAAAGGAGTTACAAAGAAAAAAGGGAGGAGATATGCTTGATCTGCATTTAATCTCCATAGTTCTTTATCTGGAGGTGGATAGCAATTTACTGTTTTGGAAGTCTCTTAGATTCTTACATTGCTAAGAAGTCAGTCATCCCACAATGTGACTGTTACTGTGTACAATATTCTGATTCTGTTCATTTCACTCAGCATCAGTTCATGTAAGTCTTCTAGGTTTCTCTGAAGTCTGCCTCCTCATCTTTTGTCATGGAAGAATACTATTCCATTATATTCATATACCGCAACTTGTTCAGTCATTCCTTAATTAATGGGAATCTCCTCAGTTTCCAGTTCTTGACCACCACAAAAAGAGCTGCTATCAACAGTTTTGTATATGTGGATTTCTTTCTTGTTCTCCTTCGGGGAAAGGGTATGCAGAGTTTTATAATCCTTTGAGTACAGTTCCAAATGGCTCTCACGAATGGTTATATCAGTTCACAACTCCACCAACAATGTGTTCATGCTCAATTCTCCAACATCTCCAACATTTATCATGATTTTGTTTTGTCATGTTAACCAATCTCATAAGTGTGATGTACTATCTCAGAGTTTTGTTTTTAATCTGCATTACTCTAATCAATAATGCATTACTCTAATCAATAAAGTATTTTTTCATGTGACTATAGATAACTTTATTTTCTTCCTCTGAAAAATGCCTGTTCTTAGCCTTTGACCATTTATCAATTGGAAAATGACATATTCTTTTAAATTTGACTCAATTTTCTAAATATTTTAGCAATGAGGTCTTTATCAAAGACACTGGTTGTAAAAAAAAAAAACGTTTCTCAGCTTTTTGCTTCCCTTTAAATGTTGGTTGCATAGACTTTGTGAAAAAACAAAAAACAAAAAAAAACCAAAACCCTTTTCTATTTAATGTAATTAAAATTATTCATTTTGCATCCCATAATTTTTTCTCTATACTGTTTGGTCATACATTCTTTTCTTTTATTTTTTTTTATTTTTTTTAAATTAAATTTATTTATTTCACTTTTAACATTCATTTTCACAAAATTTTGGGTTACAAATTTTCTCCCCTTTTTTCCCCTCCCCCCCCAGACACCAAGCATTCTAATTGCCCCTATGACCAATCTGCTCTCTCTTCTATCATCCCTCTCTGCCCTTGTCTCCATCTTCTCTTTTGTCCTGTAGGGCCAGATAGCTTTCTATACTCCTTTACCTGTATTTCTTATTTCCTAGTGGCAAGAACATTACTCGACAGTTGATCCTAACATTTTGAGTTCCAACTTTTTTACCTCCCTCCCTCTCCACCCCTTCCCTTTGGAAGGCAAGCAATTCAATATAGGCCAAATTTGTGTAGTTTTGCAAATGACTTCCATAATAGTTATGTTGTATAAGACTAACTATATTTCCCTCCATCCTATCCTGTCCCCCATTACTTCTATTCTCTTTTGATTCTATCCCTCCCCATGAGTGTCGACCTCAAATTGAACCCTCCTCCTCATGCCCTCCCTTCTATCATCCCCCCACCCTGCTTATCCCCTTATCCCCCACTTTCCTGTATTTTAAGATAGGTTTTCATACAAAAATGAGTGTGCATTTTATTCTTTCCTTTAGTGGAATGTGATGAGAGTAGACTTCATGTTTTTCTCTCACCTCCCCTCTTTATCCCTCCACTAATGAGTCTTTTGCTTGCCTCTTTTATGAGAGATAATTTGCTCCATTCAATTTCTCCCTTTCTCCTCCCAATATATTTCTCTCTCACTGCTTGATTTCATTTTTTTAAGATATGATCCCATCCTCTTCAATTTACTCTGTGCACTCTGTCTCTATATGTGTGTGCATGTGTGCATGTGTGTGTGTGTGCAATCCCACCCAGTACCCAGATACTGAAAAGTTTCAAGAGTTACAAATATTGTCTTTCCACGTAGGAATGTAAACAGTTCAACTTTAGTAAGTCCCTTATGAGTTCTCTTTGCTGTTCACCTTTTCATGGTTCTCTTCATTCTTGTGTTTGAAAGTCAAATTTTCTTTTCAGCTCTGGTCTTTTCATCAAGAATGCTTGAAAGTCCTCTATTTCATTGAAAGACCATTTTTCCCCTGAAGTATTACACTCAATTTTGCTAGGTAGGTGATTCTAGGTCTTAGTCCTAGATCCTTTGACCTCTGGAATATCATATTCCAAGCCCTTACATCCCTTAATGTAGAAGCTGCTAGATCTTGTGTTATCCTGATTGTATTTCCACAATACTTGAATTGATTCTTTTTAGCTGCTTGCAGTATTTTATCCTTGACCTGGAACTCTGGAATTTGGCCACAATGTTCCTAGGAGTTTCTCTTTTTGGATCTCTTTCAGGCGATGTTCTGTGGATTCCTTGAATATTTATTTTGCCCTCTGGTTCTAGAATCTCAGGGCAGTTTTCCTTGATAATTTCATGAAAGATGATGTCTAGGCTCTTCTTTTGATCATGGTTTTCAGGTAGTCCCATAATTTTTAAATTGTCTCTCCTGGATCTATTTTCCAGGTCAGTTGTTTTTCCATTGAGATATTTCACATTATCTTCCATTTTTCCATTCTTTTGGGTTTTTTTTTGTGATTTCTTGCTTTTTCATAAAGTCGTTAGCCTCCATCTGTGCCATTCTAATTTTGAAAGAACTATTTTCTTCAGTGAGCTTTTGAATCTCCTTTTCCATTTGGCTAATTCTGCTTTTGAAAGCATTTTTCTCCTCATTGGCTTCTTGAACCTCTTTAGCCAATTGAGTTAGCCTATTTTTCAAGGTGTTATTTTCTTCAACATTTTTTTGGGTCTCCTTTAGCAGGGTGCTGACCTGCTGTTCATGCTTTGACTTCATGTTTCTCATTTCTCTTCCCAGCTTTTCCTCCACCTCTCTAACTTGATTTTCAAAATTCTTTTTGAGCTCTTCCATGGCCTTATCCCATTGGGTGGGCTGGGGCACAGAAGCCTTGATTTCTGTGTCTTTGCCTGATGGTAAGCATTGTTCTTCCTTATCAGAAAAGAAGGGAGGAAATGCTTGTTCACCAAGAAAGTAACCTTCTATAGTCTTATTTCTTTTCCCTTTTCTGGGCATTTTCCCAGCCAGTGACTTGACCTCTGAATATTCTCCTCACACCCACCTTGCCTCCTGATCCTCCCAGCCAGTGCTTGGGGTCTGAGATTCAAATGCTGCTTCCAGCCTCAGGGCTTTTGGCGGGGGCAGGGCTGCTATTCAGTGTGAGATTAAGTTCAGGTGGTGAGGTCAGGACAGGGCTGCCTCTCAGGCTCAGTTCCCTCAGGGGGTTTATGCACAGACCTTCAACAATGGATCCAGGCTCCTCCCTGCTTGGGGAGCCGTGGTCTGCAGCTGCCTCTCAGCTTCTGCCTCCCGAGGGGGCCCTAGCCATGGGGGCACCCCACTCCCCTCTCGACCCACCAAATTGACCCTCTCACCAACCCCCGTCACCTGTGGGTGAAGGGACCCGTGCGGCCACTGGAGATCCCATCCCTGAAGCCTGCTCAGATCTGTCTGGGCTGGGCTCCGCGTCTGCAGCATTTTGCGAGAGGTTTGCAGGTCCCTCTGGAACAGAAATCTCCCTCACTCCACTGTTCTGTGGCCTCACTGCTCCAGAATTCGCTGTGAGTTACTTTGTACAAATGTTCTATGGGTTGTGGGTTTGGAGCTATGTGTATTTGCGTCTTTCTACTCCGCCATCTTGGCTCCAGCCCCTTGGTCATACATTCTTTCACGTCCATAAGTCTGTGACAGGTAAACTACTCCTTGCTCTCCTAGTTTGCTTATATTATCTGCCTTTGTACCTAAATCATGTATCTATTTTGACTTTATCTTGGTATAGAGTGTAAGATGTTGGTCTATGCCTAGTTTCAGCCATACTGTATTTCGGTTTTCTCAGCTGTTTTTCTCGAAGAGTGAGTTCTTATCCCAGAAGCTGAACTCTTTAGGTTTATGTATGGTTATTATTATAGACATTGACCCCTGGGTCTTCTATACCTAGCCTACATCAGTGATTCACCACTATATTTCTTAGCCAGTACCAAGTAGTTTTACTGATTGCTACTTTATAATACAATTAAAGATCTGCTATGGCTAGACCACCTTCCCTACATTTCTTTCCGTGAATTTCCTTCATATTCTGGACATTTTATTTTTTCAGGTGAATTTTGTTGTTATATTTCAAGCACTATACTTTTTGAGTAGTTCCATTTTTTTGGCAATGTATAAGTCATTTAATTTAGGTAGAATTTTCATTTTTTATTATATTAGCTTGGACCACCCATGAGGAACTGATTTGTGTGGAAAGTGTTTTGTAATTTTATTCTTATATTTCTTTTGTTTATTTTGGCAGGTAGACTCCCAAATATTTTATAATAACGACAGTTATTTTAAATAGAATTTATCTTGCTATAGGGCATTCTTACTAATATGTGGAAATGCTGGAAATTTATGTGGGTTCATTTTATTTCCTGCAACTTTACTAAAATTGTTCATTATTTCAAAAGTTTTTTACTTGATTCTCTATCGTTCTCTAAGTATACCATCATACCATCTGCAGAAAGTGATTCTTTTGTTTCTTCTTTGTCTATTTTAATTCCTTCAACACTTCTTTCTTCTCTTATTGCCAATCCTAGGAGTTCTACCACAATATTGAATGTCAGTGGTGATAATGGACATCCTTTTATTCACCACTAATCTTATTGAAAATACTTCTAACTTATCCCTAATACAAATAATCCTTGCTGATTGTTTTAGATTGTTTATCTTTTTAATGAAGGCTTCATTTATTTCTGTGCTCGCTACTGTTTTTAAAAGGAATAAGTATTGTATTTTCTCAAAAGCTTTTCCAGCATCTATTGAATTCATCATATGGCTTCTGTTAGTTTTATTGTTTATATGGTCAAATATGCTGATAATTTTCCTTATATCCAATCAGGACCTCATTCCCTGATCAATCATATCTAACCAAAGTTTAGTATATGCATGATAAATTGGTGTAATCTCTGCTAATACTTCATATTTTTTTTTTGACATCTATATTCATTAAGCAAGTTGGTCTAAAACTTTCTTTCTCTACTTTGGCTCTTTCTGGGTTACCTACCAGCACTATACTTCTTTCATAAAAATATTTTGGTACGACTCCCTTTTTACCTATTTGCCTAAATAATTTATATAACATTGTTATATAAATTGTTATTTAAATGTTTGACAGGATTGGCTTGTAAATCTATTTGTCTCTGGAAATTTCCCCCCCCTAGGGTGTTCATTGATAGATTGTTCATTTATTTCCTTTCTGAAATTTAGGTTATTTAAATATTTTATTTCTCTTTCAAGTAAAATGATCAATTTATATTTTTGTAAATATAAATTGTAAATTTTAATATGTCAGTGTAAAGTGTATTGAACGAATTTGAATGAACTGAATGAATTTACATTCATTTCACTAAGGTTGCCGAATTGATTGGTACACAATCTGACAAAATAACTTCTAATTATTATTTTAATTTCCTCTTCATTGGTGGCAAATTCATCCTTTTCATCTTTCATGTTGGAAATTTAGTTTTCTCCTTTCAGTTTTTAAGCAAATTGACCAAAGATTTATCTATTTTGCTCTTTTTTCGTAAAATCATCTCTTCAATTTATTGATCAGTTGATCAGTTTTCTTAATTTCAATTTCATTACCCTATTTTGATTTTCAATATTTCAAATTTGTTATTTAATTGAGGATTTATAATTTCTTCTTTTTCTAGGGGTTAAAGTTGCATGCCCAATTCATTGATTTCCTCTCTCTATTATATTCACGTAAGCATTGAGAGATAAACTTTTTCCAGGCAAACTCTTTGGCCAAATCCTATAGATTGTCTCATTATTATCATTTTCTTGAATGAGGTTATTGAGTGTTTCTACCATTTGTTGTTTGAACCTATCTTTCCTTAGGATGAGATTATTTATTTTCCATGTAATATTAAGTCTATTTTTCCCTGGCACTTCATTACCTATATTTTATTGCATCATGGGCTGAATGGATGCATTTAACATTTCTGACTTTCTGTGTCAAATTGTGAAGATTTTATGCCTTAATACATGATTAATTTTGTGTAGGTGCAATGAACCTCTGAGGAAAAGGTATAGTACTTTCTATCCTCATTCAATTTTCAACGGAGTGCTACCATATCTAAATATTCTAAAATTATTTTCATCTCAGTAACTTCTTTCTTGTGTGTTTTTGAATTAGATTTTTCTAGTTCTGATAAGTGGAGATTGAGATCCCCATAAGTATAGTTTTGCTCTGTTTCTTCATCTGACTCCCTTACTTTCTCCCCTAAATTTGGGCACTAAGACCAAATGATGCATATATTTTAGGAAGGATATTACCTCATTATCTATGGTACCTTTTAGAGAAGCATATAGTTTCACACCTTAACTCTTTTAATTAGATCTACTTTTGCTTTTGCTCTGTCTGAGATCAGGATTACTACCCTTGCTTTTTTTTTTTTTATACTTGTGCTGAAGCATAATATATTTTCCTTCACTCTTGCACCTTTACTCTGTATCCCCCCTGCTTCAAATGTGTTTCTTGTAAACAACATATTGTAGGATTATGGTTTTTAATCCACTATCATACTCACTTCTGTTTTATGGAAAATTTTATTGCATTCACATTCAGATTTATGATCATTAACTGTGTCATTCTCTCCATCCTCCTCCCCTCCCAAACCCGATGTATGGTTTGACCTCGCCTTTCTCTCTTTGCATTCTCATTAGATACTTTTCCTCTTCTAACTATCCCATGTGAATCTGCCATCCCTTCCACTGGCCTCTCCTTTTTATTTCCCCTTTCCCTTACTATTTCTTTGTTCCCTTCTATTCACCCTTTCCCTCTTTATTCCCTTTTCTCCTACTTTGTACAGGGTAAGCTATATTTCCATACCTAACTCATTATGTTTTTCCCTGCTGATCCAAATCCAATGAGTATAATGTTCAAACAGTACTCATCTCCCAGTATACTTTCCGCCTGGGTCTTCTTTATGTCATGTAATTTATCTTTTTCTACCTCCTCCTTTCCTCTTCTACCAGTACAATTCCTTTAGACATCTTAATTAGATTTTTCATCATCTCATCAGTCAACTTATGCCCATGAGTGCTTTATTTGTACACTCATTCTAAAAATGATGAAAAGATTTAGTTCTCAAGTGTTACAGGTATTATCTTCCTATGCAGGAATTTAAATGGATTGCCCTTATTACATAACATGTTTGTTTTTCTTTTTTGCTTACTATTTTATGCCTCTTTTGAGGCTTATATTTCGAGATCAGATTGTTGTGATGAGTTCTGATCACTTCATCAGGAAAATTTAGAGTTCCTTATTTCATTGTATATCCATTGTCTCCCTTGAAACATAATGCTCACTTTTGATGGGTAATTGATCCATGGTTGTATTACAAGTTCCTTTGCCTTAGGGAGTATTATATCATAATCCCTCTTACCTTTTAATGAAGAAGCTACGAGATCCTGAATAATCTTGATTGTGGTTAAATCATATTAAAATTGTTTCTTTCTGACTGTTTACTATATTTTTTCTTTGACCTGATAATTGTGGAATTTGGCTACAATATTCCTTGATTTTTTAATTTTGGGAACTGTTTTAGGAGGCAATCAGTATGTTTTTCCAATAACAATTTTACCCTCTGAATCTTGGAAATCAGGTCAGTTTTCTTTGATAATTTCTATTATTTTTATATTATTTTTTCTTTTCTTTTTCTTGAAATTTATTTTAAGTTTTCAACATTCATTTCCACAAAATTTTGAGTTCCAAATTTTCTCCCCATCTCTATCCTCTCTCTGCGAAAACATCATGCATTCTGATTACCCTTTCAACCAATGTGCCCTCCCTTCTAACACCCCTCCCTTCTCATATCCCCATCTTCTCTCTTGTCCTGGAGGGCAAGATAAATTTCCACACCCCATAACATGTATTTCTTATTTCCCAGTTGTACACAAAAGCAATTCTCAACACTTGTTCCTAAAACTTTGAGTTCCAACTTCTCTTCCTTTCTCCCTCCCCACCCATAGCCACTGACAAGGCAAGCAATTCAGTATAGGCTATATATGTATAGTTTTGCAAATGACGTCCATAATAGTCATGTTTTGTAAGGCTAACTGTATTTCTTGCTCCACATTACTTCTGTTCTCTTTCTTGACCTTGTCCCTCCCCAAGAGACTTTGCTTCTAATTGCTTCCTCCTCCCATTTGCCTTCGCTTCCATCATTCAGCCCACCCTGCTTATCCCATTCTCCCATACTTTTCTGTAGTGTAAGATAAATTTTCATATCAAATTGAGTGTGCCTCTTATTCCTTCCTTGATCCAAATGTGATAAGAGTAAACTTCAGTTTTTCCCTCTCACCTCCACCCTTTTCTGCTCCATTGGAAAAGCATTTTCTTGCCTCTTCTAAGAGAGATAATTTGTCCCACTCTATTTCTCCCTTTGTCCTCCAAATATATTTCTCTCTCACCCCTTAATTTTATTTTTTAGATACAATCCTGTCCTATTCAACTCACCCTGGGATTTCTGTGTCTTTCTCTGTATCTGTCTCAAACATCTCTTTTGAACATCATATTTTCTTTTCAGTTCTGCTCTTTTCATTAAGAATGCTTGAAAGTCCTCTATTTCACTGAATGACCATTTTTTCCTCTGAAGTATTATACTTAGTTTTGCTGGGTAGGTGATTCTTGGTTTTAATCCTAGCTATTTGATTTCTGCAATATCATATCCCAGGTCCTTTAATCCCTTAAGGAAGAATCTGCTAGATCTTGTGCTATCTTGATTGTATTTCTACAATGTTCTAATTGTTTCTTTTTAGCTGTTTGCAATATTTTCTCCTTGACCTAGGAACCCTGTAATTTGGCTATAATATTCCTAGGAGTTTTTCTTTTTGGATTTCTTTCAGGAGGTAATTGGTGGATTCTTTCAATATTAATTTTGACTTCTGGTTCTAGAATGTCAAGGCTGTTTTCCTTGATAATTTTATGAAAGATGGTATCTAAGCTCTTTTTTTTTTTTATTATGGCCTTCAGGTAGTCCCATAACTTTTAAATTTGGTATCCTGGATCAATTTACCAGCTCAGTTGTTTTTCCAATGAGATATTTTACATTATCTTTCATTTTTCCATTGTTTTGGTTTTGTTTTGTAGTTTCTTGGTTTCTTATAAAGTTATTAGCTCCCATCTGTTCCATTCTAATTTTTAAAGAACTCTTTTCTTCAGTGAACTTTTGAACCTCCTTTTCCATTTTGCTAATTCTGCTTTTTAAAGCATTCTTCTCCTCATTCCTTTTTGGACCTCTTTTTCCAATTGAGTTACCCTATTTTTAAAGGTGTTTTTTCTTTAACATTTCTTTTGGTCTCCTCTGGCAAACTGTTGACTCACTTTTCATGATTTTCATGATTTTCTTGCATAGCTCTCATTTCTCTTCCCAATTTCGCCTCTACATCTCTTATTTGATTTTCAAAATCCTTGTTGAGCTCTTCTGCAACCTGAGACAATTGCATATTTGTTTTGGAGGTTTTGGATACAGAGCCTTGACTTCTATGTCTTCCCCTGACATAGACATTGTTCTTCCTCATCTGAGAGGATGGGAGAGAGTACCTGTTCACCAAGAATGTAACCTTGTATAGTCCTATTTTTTCCCTTTTTGGGGCATTTTCCCAACCAGTTACTTGACTTTTGGTTCCTTTATCAAGAGTAGGGTATACTCTGTGGACCTGTAAATTCTCAGTTCCTCCAAGGTTGCACAATCAAGGGAGAGGAGTTTACTCCTCAGGGGTGTCCAGTTCCCCCAAGCCCCAGGATCATGATCAGGGCTGAGATTCTGATCTTCTGCTCAATTCTTCCAGGGGCTTGATGCTGAGTTCTCCAGCAAAGGAACAATGGACACTGCTGCTGCCTGCTGTGGCCAGGATACCTGCTGTTTCTGCTGCTACCGCCACCTGAGACTGGGACTACTGGTGGAACCTGCTCCCTTCTCACTCTGGTTGAAAAAACCCTCTCCCTGACCTTTGTCACCTATGGGTTAAGGGATATGCAAACCAACGTGGCTGCCAGGGATTCTGTCACAGAATCCTGCTCGGGTCCTGCTCCTCACTGTGCCACATGGCCAAGGTTGCACTGGGCTCAATTCCTCATTCTGGTGTGACAGAGTTTTCCCCTCTGCCTTTCAGGTCACACTGGACTAGAAATCTCTACTCCATCATTCTGTGGCTTCTTCTGCTCTAGAATTTGCTGAGAGTCTTTCTTTACAGGCATTTTATGGACTGAGGGGGAAGAGCTAGAGAATGTGCATCTTTCAACTCTGCCATCTTGGCCCTGAATGTCTGTTTCCTTCCCTGAAAGCTTATGATCAGCTTTCCTGGGTAAAATGTTGATCATTGGTTGTAATCCAAGATTGTTTGCCTTAAGAAATACCATTTTCTCTACCCTTGGATCTTTAATATAGAAACTGCCAAGTCCTTTGTCATCTTGGCTGTAGTTCCATGATATGGCTGCTTGCAGCAGTTTCTCCTTGACCTGATAGTTCTGCAATTTGGCTGCAATCTTCCTTGGTGTTTTTATTTTGGGATCTTTTTCAGGAAGTGATGAGTTTATTCTATCAGTTACTTTCAGGACCTGGATGCTCAGGGCTGTTTTCTTTGATAATTTCTTGAAAGATTTTATCTAGGATCACCATTATCATCATCTACTTCTTCTTCTCTTTCTTCTCCTTCTTAATCTTTTTCTACTTCTTCCTCTTTTTCTCCTCCTCCTCCTCCTCCTTTTCATCTTCCTCCTTTTCTTCTTCAGATCATGACTGGAGGTAGACTAATAATTCTTAAAATAACTATATTTTCTAGGTGGGCTTGGAGTGAAGTGTGGCCAACAAATACTGGACTGGAGTAGTCCTCAGATCACTGGCAGGTGCTGCATTTTCAAGATTTCTCAACTCATGAATGCCAAAGACAACTTCAAAGGTCATTGAGAAACTCTCTCAGCAGGGTAAAAGCAAAACTTCATCTGGCCCCAGTCCCAGCCCCAGCCCTAGGACAATGACAATTTCTGGAGCTCTTCACCAATAAATGATGCTTTATTTTGTGGCTAACATGGATTTTAGTCTTCAGTGGTGGTTTAAGGGTATGGTGCCCTGGTGTGGGGAGCTGGTGATGAAGGTGGACAGGAACTCCTACTCGCAGTTTCAGCAAAGAGTGCTTGTTGTTCCTCACAGAAAAAAGCACAGACCAGGAGAGGATTAAACACCTCTGCGCTGATTATGTTACTTTGGAAGAACTGAGAATTCATAGTGCCCTAGAGATCTCTTGGAAAACAGCTGCACAACATCTCTGAAACCTAGGCTACTATAACCTTCACTTAATCAACGGCTCAAAAGTCAAGTAATTGACTGAGGAAATACTCCACAAGGGAAAAACTAAGACTATATAAGGTTACTTTATTGATGAAAAGATACTTTGTTCCATGCTTTCATATGAAGAATATCAAAATATACACCTGGAGGAACTGAACAAGGTCAAGGCTAAAACATCCAAAGATTCCAGAAAATTTGAAATGGTCTCAGGCCATAGAACAGCTCCAAAAGGTTTTTGAAAAACAAGTAAGAGAATTAGAGAAAAATTGGAAAGAGAAATGAGAGCAATGCAAGAAATTCCTGAAAAAAATAATCAACAGCTTGGTAAAGGAGACTCCAAAAATGTTGAAGAAAATAATACCTTTGAAAACAGACTTACCCAAATGATTAAAAAGGTCCAAAAAGTCAATGAGGAGAAGAATGTCTTTAAAAGTAGAGTTTGCCAAATGGAAAAGGAGGTTCAAAAACACACTGAAGAAAATAGTAGCTTAAAAATTAGAGTGGAGCCCATGGAAGCTAATGAATTTAGGAAGAATCAAGAAGTAAATAAACAAAAATAAAAGAATGAAATTGATAGAAGACAGTGTGAAAGAGTTTTCACAGTAGAAGAGGAGAGAGGGAAGAGGAAAGGGAATAAATGTATCTTACTGCCATGGAATTTGGCTCAAGGAAGGAATAACACACACTTAATTAGGTATGGAAATCTTTTTTACCCTGCAGGAAGTCAGGGGAGAAGGGGATAGGGGTAGGAATATGATACAAGAAACTGCAAATTGGGGAAAGGGATAATCAGAAGCAAACGCTATTGTTGGGGGACAGGTCAAGGGAAAGAATGGAATAAGTGGAAGGCAAGACAGGACAGTGGGAAATATGTTTATTCTTTCAAAACATGATTGTTATGGAAGTGTTTTGCATAGCTACACATGTATGACCTATACTGAATTACTTGCATTCTCAATGAGGGTTAGTGGAAATGGAGGAAGGGAGAGAATATGGAACTCAAAGCTTCAAATAGTTTTTGCATGCACCTGGGAAATAAGATGCACAGGGAATGGAATATAGAAATATATTTTCCCCTACAGGAAAATAGAGGGGAAGGGGATAAGAGAATGTAGGTTGATAGAAGTGGTGGATGGGGTGCATGTTGTACTGGGGTGGGCATTTGGATAGATAAGGAGAAAAGTTGAAATTCACATTCTTGTGAAAGTCATTGTTGAAAACTGAAAACTAAAAACACACATATACATATATACATATATACACACATATTAAAAAAAGAAGCAATCAGCAGTGTGCTTTCAGAAAAACGTGGGAGAATTATGTTATATCATGCAACGTGAAGTGAGCAGAACCAGGAGAATACTATACATAGTGATAGCAATATTGTAGGAATAATTGACTGTGAAAGCTTTATCTATGCTGCTGAGTACAATAATCCATGAAATTTCCAAATGACCCATCTTTTAAAAATGTTCTTCATCTCCTAAAAGAACCAATGAAGCCTAATTGAAACATCATTTTTACTTTCTTCATTTTCTTGCTTTTTCCACGTATCTTTTCTTTTGCAACATGGTTAATCTGGAAATGTGTTTTGCATCACTTCATGTTTATGACCAATATCACATTACTTGCTTTCTCAGTGGGTGGTGCAGGGACAGAAAGGAGAGAATTTGGAAATTGAAATTTTTAAAAAATTAGTGTAAAAATTCACCTGTATTTAAGAAATATGAAATGAATAAAGAAATATGTTATAAAAAGATGAGATGATGAACATAATGAAAATATACTTGAAAAATCAACAAATAAATATTCCTTGAAATGGAATATTTTTCCTGACAGAATTGTTTTTCCACAACATAACATTTATTCATGAAATTTTGAGAACAATATTTTTTTTAAAAGAGGAAATGTAAAGAAGCAAAGCATTATATTTAAATAACACAAATTATAAAACTTCAAAATTAAAAACTTCAAATAAATTAAAACATGCGGGAGTACAGCAAGATATATATCAATTCTAATGTCTTATATGATGTTGAAGGTATTCAAAAGATTATTTCAAAAATATAGAAATTAGTTTCTATTCTATTAGTCTTTCTATTAAAAAATGTCTTATTCACATTCATACTACTCTGCTGAGCTTGAAAAATAAACTCTAAATAACAAAATAGAAGCTTATCTTTTGACTATGTCTATGTAAATTTGACAAAAATGAGAAGAGCAAAGCATATAGCAACCACAATAACTACCATAATGTCAAATTCATAACATATAAGAAGGAGACATGTCAATGAAAGAGAACTTCTGTATTTCACAATCCCCAGCAAAGTTGGTGTATAACTCAAAGCTGCTTGCCCAAAGACTTCTACGGCAGCTGGGTAGGTGAGGTAGGAGTACAAAAATTTTGGCTTGTCATTGTTTGGGACAGCATAGAATTGCAGGTAATCTGTTACTAAAGTCTATTATGATGATCAGCTTGCCACAAAGGATAATAGAGCAACTGCACTCTTTTATGTTATGACACCACAAAACAATAAAATACATCAAATACAGTACCCTACCTGACGGAAATATTTCTTAGTATATAATGTGAATTATCAAAATGTTAAGACTGTAAACATAAATAAGATTGAATAGAAATGTCATTTTTTCTATGAGTTGTCAACATCAAAAAATGGAAAACAGATCATATCAGTTATAGACGATAAACTATATTGCCTTTTGTCAATAGAATCCTCTGTTCCAATTTATGCAATAAAAAGTGCAGATTAATTCCAGTAAATTTTAGGAAATAACTTCATTCTTAGGTACAAATAAGCAAAAATAAGTAAAAACTGATAAAATAGGGACTAAGTCTATGCTATAGTGATCTCCAAGAGGAGAAAACTTCCTCTATCATTAGAAGTCCAAACCTTTTATGTAACCTAGAGTCTAGAGAATTGCCTAGAATACTCAAATTTGAAGCTACTTGACCAGGGTCACATATTTGAGACATATCAGAATTAGGACTTGAACTCTGATATTCCTGCTTTGAAGGACAATTCTATATGCACAATATGACATTTCCTCTGTGGAAAATTTTCCCCAAAATTACCTTCAGGTATTTGAACTATTATTTCATTTTCAAGTGGTAAAAGGTGTTTAAGTTAAAAGCAAAGAAAATCCACTTTTAATACAAAGAGAAACTCCACTAGAAGAACCTAAGAAGAATATTTTTTTTAAAATAATGGGAAAGTCTCAAAAAGATCTGAAAAGGAGAGAAACAAATTTAGAGTGAGTTTTGTTTTATTCAAAATTGAACTGTGAGGAGGAGCCAAGATAGTGGAGTAGAAAGACACACATATGCTAGCTCCGAAACTCACAGCCCATAAAATACCTCTAAAGAAGAACTCCCAACAAATTCTGGAGCAGCAGAAGCCACAGAACAACAGAGTGGAGGAGATTTCTGTTCCAGAGAGACCTGAAAACCTGACGCGAAAGGTCAGTGGCGCACCTGACCTGGAGCAGAGCCCAGCCCTGCCTTGGCCGTGTGGCACCAAGAGGAGCAGATCCCTGAAGGTTCAGGGACAGAATCTCCAGCTGCCGTGCAGGTCCCTCCACCCACAGGTGACAAGGGTCTGTGAGAGGGTCTCTTTGGCTGGTAGAGAAGTGAGTGGGTTGTCCCCATAAATCAGGCCCCCTCGGGAGGCAGCAGCGTGGGCAGTGATGGACAGGGGCTCCCAAAGAAGGCAGGAGCTTGGATTCATTGGTGAAGGTCTTAGGGAAAACCCCCTGAGGGAACTTTATCTCACACTGAATAGCAACCCCACCCCCACCCAAAGGCCTGAGGCTGGGAAGCAGCATTTGAATCTCAGAGGCCAAGCACTGGATGGGAGGATCTGGAGGCATGGTGGGTGTGGATAGAACATTCAGAAGTCAAGTCACTTGCTTGGAAAATGCCCTGAAAAGGAAAAAATATAAGACCATAGAAGGCTACTTTCTTGGTGAACAGGTATCTCCTCTCTTCCTTTCAGATGAGGAAGAACAATGCTTACCATCAGGGAAAGATAAAGAAGTCAAGGCTTCTGTATCCCAAACATCCAGAATAAACATTCCATGGGCTCAGGCCATGGAAGAGCTCAAAAAGTATTTTGAAAATCAAGTTAGAGAGGTGGAGAAAAAGCTAGGAAGAGAAATGAGAGAAATGAAGGTAAAGGATGAATAGCAGGTCAACACCTCGCTAAAGGAGATCCCCAAAAATGCTCAAGAAAATAACACCTTGAAAAATAGGCTAACTCAATTGGGAAAAGAGGTTCAAAAAGCCAAATGAGGAGAAAAATGCTTTAAAAAGCAGAAATAACCAAATGGAAAAGGAGGTTCAAAATCTCACTGAAGAAAATAGTTATTTAAAAATTAAAATGGAACAGATGGAGGCTAATGACTTTATTAGAAACCAAGAAATCACAAAACAAAACCAAAAGAATGAAAAAATGGAAGATAATGTGAAATATATCATTGGAAAAGCAGCTGACCTGGAAAATAGATCCAGGAGAGACAATTTAAAAATTATGGGCCTACCTGAAAACCATGATCAAAAAAAGAGCCTAGACATCATCTTTCACGAAATTATCAAGGAAAACTGCCCTGAGATTCTAGAACCAGAGGGCAAAATAAGTATCCAAGGAATCCACCAATCACCGAGTGAAAGAGATCCAGAGGGCGAAACTCCTGGGAACATTGTGGCCAGATTCTGCAGTTCCCTGGTCAGGGAGAAAATATTGCAAGCAGCTGGAAAGAAGCAATTTAGGTATTGTGGAAATGCAATCAGGATAACACAAAATCTAACAGCTTCTACATTAAGGGATCGAAGGGCATGGAACATGATATTCCACAAGTCAAAGGAACTAGGACTTAAACCAAGAATCACCTATCCAGCAAAACTGAGTATAATACTTCAGGGGAAAAAAATGGTCATTCAATGAAATCAAGGACTTTCAAGCACTCTTGATGAAAAGACCAGAGCTGAAAACAAAATTTGACTTTTAAACACAAGAATGAAGAGAATCATGAAAAGGTAAACAGCAAAGAGAAGTCATAAGGGACTTTACTAAAGTTGCACTGTTTACATTCCTACGTGGAAAGACAATAATTGTAACTCTTGAAACTTTTCAGTATCAGTAGTGAGTGGGATTACACACACACTCACACACATAGACGCATATGCACACACAGAGACAGAGAGCACAGAGTGAATGGAATAGGATGGAATCATATCTTTAAAAAAATGAAATTAAGTGGTGAGAGAAAAATATATTGGGAGGAGAAAGGGAGAAATGGAATGGGATAAATTATCTCTCATAAAAGAGGCAGGCAAAAGACTTTTTAGTGGAAGGAAAAAGAGGGGAGGTGAGAGAAAAACATGACGTTTACTCTCATCACACTTGACTCAAGGAAGGAACAAAATACATACTCATTTTGGTATGAAAACCTATCTTAAAATACAGGAAAGTGGGGGAGGAGGGCATAAGCAGGGTGGGGGGGATGATGGAAGGGAGGGCAATGGGAGGAGGGAGCAATCTGAAGTCAACACTCTTGGGGAGGGACAGGATCAAAAGAGAGAATAGAAGCAATGGGGGGCAGGATAAGATGGAGGGAAATATAGTTAGCCTTACACAACAGAACTATTATGGAAGTCATTTGCAAAACTACACAGATATGGCCTATATTGAATTGCTTGCCTTCCCAAAGAGAATGGGTGGGGAGGGAGGGATGAAGAGAAGTTGGAACTCAAAGTTACAGGAACAACTGTCGAGTACTGTTCTTGCTACTAGGAAATAAGAAATACAGGTAATGGGATATAGAAAGTTATCTGGCCCTACAGGACAAAAGAAAAGATGGGGACAAGAGAAGGGAGGGATGATAGAAGAGAGGGAAGATTGGTGATAGGGACAATCAGAATGCTTGGTGTTTTGGAGTGGGGGAGGGGACAAATGGGGAGAAAATTTGGAACCCAAAATTTTGTGAAAATGAATGTTAAAAGTTAAATAAATAAATTTAAAAAAAAACTGGAAAGGTAAAAAAAAAATCGAACTTTGAAAGAGTTTTTTTTTTTTTAGTTTGATGACCTCTCTGATTATTGATATTAGTCTGGATATTATCCTTATCTTATAACTAGGAAAACTGAGGCAAACAGAGGTTAAGAGACTTGCCCACATTCATATATTTTATGTGTTTAAGGCTAGATTTCGTTTCACTTCTTCCTCATTCCAAACCGAGTTCTCTAGCCATTGCGCCAATTAGCAGCTTCAGCAACAAGTTAAAGGTAAATTTGGATGATCAAAAGATTCCCAGTTGGCTTTGGGTTTATTGGCTAGTTTCTTTCCCTTCCCTTCCCTTCCCTTCCGTTCCCTTCCCTTCCCTTCCCTTCCCTTCCCTTCCCTTCCCTTCCCTTCCCTTCCCTTCCCTTCTTCAGCAATGCAGGAGGAGCACAAAAATGTTGTTATTGGCATAGAATGGACAATAGAAAGAAAGACTACACCTAAGGGTTGGTGTAAATACCACATTGGAAGTAATCACTTGAGAAAGTCATTGAAAACTTGCCAAAAGACACTGGAAGATAACATTCATATCTAGCTGGGATGTACAATAGAACTTTTGAACATCATATTGCCTAAGAAATAAGTGGAATGAAATTTAGGAAATAAAAATATAGTAAAGTCTTTGAATCATTTAATTGAAAATTGAGGATTTGTTGTCCAAATATAAGATGATTGTCTCCTTAATACATGCCATCAGCACAATAATATCAAGAACAATCATTATAAAAAGGAACTTCTCAAATAGACAGTTTAAGCCCGTTGAGAATCTATCTAGTTTTAAATTTAGTACTTCCATTCCTGAATAGAATTAGCAATGTCTTTCAAGTCAAAGAGATAATCACATAAAAATATCATGTCAATTTTTTGATGTCCATTGCTTACTGTAAGTTATATGTTTACAATAAAAAAGGCATTAAATTTTTCCACAATTATTTCAATTCCTGGAAATTTCAAAAATTTCAAATGATTATTTGAATTCAGTAAGTAAAAATTGTCAGTATGTTTCAAGAAAAAATAGAAACTGGATTTTTTGAGCTTGAATCCAGGCCCCAAACTGAATTAATAAAGAAAGAAAATTTGTATAATACCTCTGGTTTCACCTAGGTAAGGCATGAGGAACATAAAATTTTCAAGAAAAGAACTGAATCTGGGTATAGCATCTGAAAATGACTCACATGTTTGGAGCTAATAACACTCACAAGTTTCAGTCAGTATATATTTATAACCTAACGAAGTGAATGTATGTATCTAAGAATAACTAAACAAAAACCTATACAAAGCTAAGGAAACAGAATTAATCACCCCACATCAGATTTTGAAAGATTAAATAACTTCCTTATTAAAAATGAAGATGGTTGATAAAACTTTATAAAGCTTATATAAGCAATTTAAAATTTTGCAGAAATATTTCAGTAACAAACTAAAAGACCATAATTCACAAAGAAATAGCAAAAGCTAAAAAAGTGTATATGCAGATAGTACATTGCATACATGCACCCAAAAATTGATTATGTCCAGACAGAGTTTATGAAAAAGAAACAAAAAGTAGAATCAAAAGACACTCTCATGGATGACCTCTGTGTCACCTTTGTCAACCAGATGTTGACAAGGAGTCATCAAGCAAATGAATGATTCGTGATGATACGTTTAGAGAAATTGGGAGGTTTATGATTTTTTAATCACATTAAGAATGGAAGAAGGCAACTCACCTATTAGGTAAAAAAGATTATGCGGTGACATGGTCTACATAGTTTCAATGAAGAAGGCAATAATTCCAGATACAGAGGACAGGCAAAAAACATTCAAGGAATAAAGAGATGGAGCGTCTTTTTCATGGAAGAGGCAGGAAGCCAGTGTTACTGGCTCAAATAGTACACAGTAGGGAGTAATGTAAAAGAAAACTGTCAAGGTAGGAGGGAGTTAGCTTATGAAGTGCATTGGATAACAAAGGATTTTGTGTGAGATTCTCAATATCAGAAGAAATCACTAGTATATATTGAGTAAGCAGATGATGTAACTGAGGACTTAGGTTTTAGGAAAAATCACTTTATTGACTGAAAGAAGGATAGATTGGAGTGTGGAGAGACTTGAAACAGGTTGACCCACCCTCAAGCTATTGCAATAGTCCAGATGAGAGTCAATGAAGGCCTATGCTAAAGTGGCAGCAGTGAAGTGACAGGTGAGTGTATTCAAGATATGTAGAAATGATAAAGCTGATAGGCATTGACAACATATTGTATATGGAAGGGGGGGAAAGGAAATGACATGTCCACAATATCATTAGGCTGTGAGCCAGAGGGACTGGGAAAAAGTTGTTTACTTATACACTAAAGACAAAGTAGGAATGGGGAAGGGCTTAAGGGGAAGAAGAGGACGTCCATATTTAACACGTTTAGTTAAAGATGTCTAAGACATCCAGTTTCAGAAGTCTGAAAACTTTTTGGAAATGGGAGAATGGAGGTTGGCAGAGATGGTACATTACTTTTGTGTGACTTTACTTTTCCCTTTCACTTTGTCTTTCCTTACAAAATCCTCCTATTCTTCCTAACCATGGACTCCACTCCTTTGATCTCTCATTTTTTTTTCCCAGTCCATCGTCTCTGCACTATCTGCTGTTTTATCTTTTCACCAAGTTGACCCATTGACGACAAAGTCCTATTCTATGCCATACTCCTCTCTTGAATCCTTAAATTCTACAGCTATTTGATGCAAGTACATTGGCTTTCCATTACTTGTCTTCAGCTGATGGTAAAAATAATTTACTCATTATACTAAAATGAATTATAAATTCATTTTTCTGGGTCTTGTAGGTGAATTATTTTGAAGATAACTGCAGTAAAGTGTCCACAGTCATTTTCATTAATATAGATACAGTGATTTACCTTGCAAAATAAGCATAGTTGGTTTGTTTTGGGATTACATAAATGGCAAGGTCCCTAACACTAAAAGTAAAAATATAACTGAAGATAACTGGATAAAAAAAAGTTCAAAAGGTACATAGGATAGAAAGATGAGGAGGTCAGTGAAGGAAAAGTAGACAAAGACAATGATTTTTCACGTTTTTAAAGATTCTGGGGGAAGCGTTTCTTGCCTCCACAGGGGAATGATATTCTACACGTGGATAATATTAAGAGAGGAGGCATCAGGGCAGAGAAAAGATGGCAGAGAAAGGCAGGGACTCCCATGAGCTATCTACAATTTTTCCCAAGTAATGTTAAGATATCACTTCAAAATGAATTCTAAAGTAGAAGAATCAGGCAAGGATAAGGGGCCCAAGAAAACTAAGAAAGCTGTCAGGAAAGGTCTGTCTTACTGGGATGAGAAGGAAGCACAGTCTAGCACAATAAGTACCTCATAAACCAAGTGGTAAACATTGGGGAAGTTTGGATCAAAGGCCTTGGTTTCCTTAGGACACAACTTATACACAGTAAGAGGGTGAGGAAATTGGACAAAAGGAGATTACAGAGGACTCTTTGCTGTCAGTGGGAGCAGAGCTCTGCTGCAAAGTTTGCCTTAGCATGTTCCTGGGTGACAACATCACACCAAAGAGGAGTACTGGGAGGCTCTGGATCCCTTTTCACAGATTCAAGTAAGACAAGAGTGCTGGTGGCTGCTCACAGACCAGAACACAAGCGGGAGAGCAGTGATCACACCTCTCCTTAAGTCAGACAATCTAGGAAAAATTGAAATCTTACAGACAGCTAGCAATAATCACCCTTCCTCTACCAAAAAAAAAAAAAACATGCAAAATATGAATCATAGGATAATGCTCCAACCACTCTGGGAGACGGACACAAATTTTACAGAAAAGTAAAAGTCAATATGTTGACTGGGAAAGATAACAAACAGCAGTAAAATCATGAACTATATAATAGGAATTTACTACAAGAAAGATGAGAACACAAACTCAAAAGAAGACAAAATGTGGGGGCTCCTTAGCAGCTTCCCAGAATCCTCATCTGGCACTCAAACTTTCTTACCAAAAACTTAACCCCAAATAAAACTTGAACCCAGAGCATTTATACTTGTTCTAGAGCCACAGCCACATCCCATCAAAACCAGTGCCTCAATATAAAAAAACAAAAAGTACTTGGGACCCTCCTACAAAACAACTCCCTTAATCAAGCTTCCCACAAAGGGCAGGCCCATCATTGAGTGGGAAAGATCTCTAATTACATTAAAATAGTTAACAATACAAATACTTAAGAAAATCTTGTTTCTCTGCTTTACTCCTTGTAAAGTCTCTTGATTGATAATGCCAAGATTCAATAAGAGGCACTTGATTACACTAAGAAAAAACCAGGAAAACATCCTATTTTGATTGCTATCACTCTAGGGAGGAATAAGGCAAATCCTTCCACCCTGGGACATCCATTTTTTCCTCTGTCTCTTCTGCCTTTCTGTCTCCAAATTGGTTGGGTTTTTTTCCTTCATTTAGAAGAGGACCAGAATAATATCACCATGATAAAGTGAAATTTCAGTGTGTCCCACTGTGACTAATAAGACCAGTACAACCTCCAAATGGGTTGGGCACAGAAAGTTCATGTGAGTATTTAGAGTGGTTGCTCCAAATTTCTACATCCTATGTTTAGTTTCTGCTGTCTCAATTCTGCTTTGCTCATAGAGCACAGCACCCTCCTCTGATATGGCCCATCATGCTAAGCTGTACTATGCCAGTGTCTCCCATGTCCCACAATCAAATTCAAAGTTCTTGAGAGAGATCTTGACAGTGTTCTTGTATCACTTCTGCTGATCACCATGAGATCACCTGACCCATGTGAGTTCTCCATAAAATAGTCTTTTTGGCAAGCTTATATTTTGCATTCGAACAATGGGATCAGCCCATCTGAGTTGTGTTCACTGAAGCATAGTTGGAATTCAGCTCGAGTAAGGACGTCAGTGTCTGGTAACTTATCTTGTCAGGTCATCCTCAGAATCTTCCTCAGGAAGTTCAAATGGAAGTGATTCATTTTACTGGCATGAAGTTGGTTTCACAGGCATATTTCATGTTTCATAGGCATAGAACAATGAGATCAGCATAGTGACTCTGTAGAGCTTCAATTTTGTAGTCAGTCTAATTCTTCTTCTCTTCTATACTTTTATTCAGAGGCTCCCAACACTGAGCTAGCTCTGGCAATGGGTGCATCAACCTCATTGTCAGTGTGTACATCCCTGGAAAGTATACTAGCAAGGTAAATGAAATTATACGCAACATTCAAAACTTTTCCATTTGTTGCAGCTGATGGTTCCACATAGGGATGGTGTCATAGTGACTGATGGAGGACCTTTGTTTTCTTGGTGTTCTTTATTAGGACAAAATTAACACAGGCAGCAGAGAATTGATCCATACTTTGTTGCATCTCAGCTTCAGAGGCTGCATTGAGTGCAAACAGATAATTGTGCTTCAAATAGAAGTCTGATATTTTGTGATCCCGTGCTCATTGCCATTTGTATTGCAACGAAATTTTCACAGCACCCAGGGTGGCCATGAATATCCTGGTGCAGTTCTGAATTGTGAAATACCACAGCCTCTCCACATGGAAGACAGAACCAAAACATTTATTTAGACATAAGAAAGCCAAGTTCATCACAGCAACAAAAACTACACCCAATAACAATACAGAGAACAAGGGTAGACTTGGGAATGACTTTGTCCCCTGCAGTGCTAATGTGTGTGGACTTCTTGGTTGCTATGACTGATCTGACTTTCTGGTGTTAGGATTTGGCTTTATGGTTTCTGAATAAATGTTTTTCTTTTGCCTTCCATATGGAGAGTCTTTTGTGCTTTGCAATTCAGAACTATGCCAGCATATTCACAGTCACCTTTGGTCCTGTGAATATTGCCTTGGCAATACAAATGAAAGAGAAAATGGAAAATTGAAATGGAATTCTTGAATCTTACTCTCAGTGGACTTGAGGGAAAAAGGGAATAGCATATGCATTTGGATGGGTGTTGAAATTTATTTTACATTACAAGGAAGTAGGAGGGAAGTATAAAAGAAGAAGGGATGATGGCGGGGGGTGGAGATCATGTAAAAAGGTGATCAGAGGCAAAGCACTTTTGAGGAAGAATAAGGTGAAAAGAGATAGAGAAAAGGACAAACAGGGTGAGAACAAGATGGTGACAAATATATAATAATCATAACTGTGAATGTGGCTGGAATTAACTCACACATAGTACTGAAGCAGTTGGTAGAGTGGATTAAAAACCAGAATCCTCCAATATGCTATCCATAAGAAATATCCTTGAAAAAGAGAGACACAAACAGAGAAACTGAAAGAGGCTAGAGCAAAAACTTTTTTGCTTCATCTGAAGGAAATTTAAAAGCTAGTGTAGTGATCATAACCTCAGACAACCAAAAGCAGAAATAGGTCTAATTAAGAGATAATCATGGAAATCACATTATGCTAGCAGGTACCACATACAAACAAGTATTAGAAATCAGAAGGAAAGACAAAATGATAGTCAATCAATATGCCATTTAAATACTCACTATGTGCTAGGGGCAGGGTTAAACACTTGGGATATGAAGAAAAGCAAATTAATTTGGGAGGGTTCAGGTGCATGCTGTCATTATTCTGCCCTCTCTCCTTGAATTCTCTTTTACCTGTAGTTTTCGTACATGTTGTGTATAGTGATATCCAAGCAAATTAGGGGAACATGGAGTAGTTAATATGTCAGAACTATGGGTAAGAGAAGACCTTATGGCCAAATAAGAGAAAGAATGGTATGGGATATAAAATGGAAGTTTGATTAAATCACATTTGAAAGATTTTGCTCAAACATTATCGATGTAACCAAGATGAGAAGGAAAATGGGGGAAAATTATGGCAAGTTTCTTTGATAAATGCCTCATTTGTCAAATATACAGAGAATCGAGTCAAATGTATAAGAATACAAATCATTCTCCAATTGATGAATGGTCAAAGGTTATGATCACGCAGTTTTCAGATGAAATCAAAGCTATCTATAGTAACAAAAAAATCTTTGAATCACTATTGATTTGGGAAATGAAAATTAAAACAACTATGAAATACCATCTCACAGTTATTGGACTGGCTAATATGACATAAAATGTAAATAGTGAATGTTGGAGAAGATGTAGGAATACTGAGATATTAATACATTGTTGATGAAGTTGCGAACTGATCCTGCTATTCAGGAAAGAAATTTGGATTTCTTGCTTAAAATCCCATAAACCTGTGTGTTTTCACAGCCCCAGCAAAGCACTACTAGGTTTCTGCTTTTAAGAGGTCCAAGAAATAGAAAAGGACCTAAATATCAAAATATTTATAGCACCTTTTTGTGGTGGCAAAGAATTCGATGTTTAGGAAATGTCCAATAATTAGGGAATGATTGAATAAACTGTTGCATATAACTTTTATGTAATACTACTGTGACAAAAAAATTAGAAATTAGAAAATTAGAAAAAAGTGGCAAGGCTTACATAATGCAAAGTGAGTGAGAAACGCTAGGAGAACATTTTACGCAATAACAGCAAAGCTGTATGATGATCAACTATGAGTGACAGCTGTTCTCAGCAATAAAATAATCTAAGGCAAGGACTCATGATGAAAAGTGCTATCTACCTCCAGAGAAAGAACTGAGGGAGTCTGAATTCAGATCAAGGTATACTTTAAGTTTTTTTTTTCTTTTTTGATCTTTTTCTCACAATATGACTAATATGGAAATGTATTTTACATGAGTGTAAATGTGTAAATTGCTTACCTTCCCAACTAGGAAGTAGGTGAAGAAAAGAGGTAGAGACCTTAAAACTCAGTTTTTTAAATGTTAAAATAATTATATGTAAATATAAAAATTAAATTAAAAAATAAATGAGGCACAACACCAAGACTGGAATGAGAACCCAAATGAGTGATTAATGTGGGGAAGGTAAAAAATGCATTTAATATTAAGGAGGGAGTTGGCCTAACAAAAGTCAAGATAGAGCCAGTGAATCACTCCAAATAATTTTGGACTTCAGGGCAGGTAGTTTTTTAATGAACCAACATGAAATAACAGAGTCAATGAAGGAATTCCAGAAGTTTATTCTGATCTTCAAAAGAATTAGAAAAAAGACAGTTTCTATTAGTTTCTTCAAATATATTTAAGAACAGTAAGTTTTAATATTGCAGTACTTTGGATATGTGAGTGGTTGGTTATTAGATCTTGAATGACTAGAGAAATGAAATGTTTAAAAAAAGGACGCATGAGGTTAATATTAAAGACTAAAATAAAGTGAAGTGCATTCTTTAGTCTTTTGGTGTAAATTCAGTTGTGAAACAAAAGTAGAATTTGAAAATTTCTTGGGAAGGGCAACATAATATTGAAGGAAAAGAGAGAATCATGCACAACACACACACACACACACACACACACACACACACAGGATTCCAGGTGGATTCTCTATATCTTGGGCCCCCAAAATCTACAAAAGATTTATAGATTTTATTCATATGGTGGCAAGGGCAATACTCTCACTTGTGAAATAAAATTTTGTTGGAACAGTTCTTTTACAAAGAAACTGAGCAGAACCAGATAATGTCCTGGGAAATAAGAACATTTGATAACAAATTATAAAAGCCTGAGTGGTGCCAGTATAAGAAGAAGAAGTGAATGGAAATTACATTTCCTTAACTTGGATATTACATGAGGAGTAGAGGCATAAAAACTTGGCAGGACTGTAGAATGGTAGTGGTATTTTAAGAAAAAAAAGCAGTATTATCTAATTTAAAGGAGAAAGAATTAACAGTGGAATTGAGATCGACTCAGCAATAGAATATACGAAAGCAATAATTGTTGCAGTTTTCTTTCTATTTTTAGACATAATATTAATATCACATCTTTGCAACCCAGTAGAGACAAGGTTCCCTTACCTCTAGTCCTATACTCTGTACCCCAACATTTTCACAGAGCATAAAAATCATTTTGATATATTATACTGGACATTATATTTCAAGAAGAATTCATTCTCTCAAACTTTTATCGACATGTAAATAGATAGACTGCATAGTACACAAAGCTGGATTTTTAATCAGGAAGATGTGCATTTGCATGCCATCTAAGACTTAGTGTTCCAAAGTGGTGTAATCACAACCTCTCAGATTGATTTTCTAATTTATAAAATTTGGACAATGAAAATACCGTAATCTGATTGTTATTAAAAAGATCAAAATAGGAAAAATATAAAGTATTTTGCAAATAAACAACTAGATAAATGGTGCCTATTTATATGTGCAAAGATTCAATGAACCAATATAATTAAAACTCTTCCTACTGAGATTGGAGAGGACTATTAAAATTTATACTACATTGGTTCTTTCTTTCTGAACTTCTTAGAAATGTTTCTATTTCATCTCTGACATATTCACCATGAACAATAAACTATTGCAAGTTATAAAAGTAAATTCCACAAATTTATAACTTTTTTCTTGTATGAAAAAAGAAGATCTTCATTTCTGGAACCAACAAATAAATAAGCAATCCTGACTTCAGAATTTTTCGATTGGTAAGAAACACAGTTTTAGCTTCATGTTTTGTTGTCATCAGATACTCTCTGCTTAAGTTACAGAGTTATCTTGCATAACCTTATTCTGACCATATAGTACAGAGAAACACATGGAAATCTCATAATTTATCTCAATCTAATATGATATTAGAATATTTCTGTTCAATTTTGATGTGCTCCTAATTCTCTATTACTCCAATTGGTACAGGATAATAAAGAAATTGCAAAGGGCAGGTATGTGGAGTGGCAATTCTTCTATGACTCTATATCTTTACATTTATTTCTGTCACTCAAGTCCATATTTCTACAAATTGAAAGTTAGAGACTGGGAAGGCCAATGTGAGCTAAGACCATGCAGTTTTTAAAAGAAATGCATTTTATTGGCATTCAATTTAACAGCTATTCAGAAATGAATTCTAAAATACCTCACTGAAAGGATTATATTTTTCTTCGAATTATTTTAGCTTTAGTTTTCAACATTCACTTTCATAAGCTTTTGAGTTACAAATTTCCTCTTGATCTCTCCCCTCCCTCCACCCCAAAATGCCATGCAATTTGGTATTGGCTTTATATATATACATTTATATTGAAACTATTTTCACATTAATCATGTTATGAGAACAATTAGAACCAACGAAAGAAACCATGAGAAAGAAGAAAAGAAAAGAAAGAAAGAGAGTGCAAATTGCTGGGGTTGGAAGCTCAATTCCATGTGGACAGTCTCGGGCAGGTAAAGGTGGGAACTTCTAAATCTTAGAGTTCTCACGAGACCCCCCAGGAAACGACTGGGAATCGAGGTGAACCGAGCTATCTCGTGTATTTCCGCCTCCTCCCGTGAGAAACGTGATGGGAGAGAGCTCTCCCCGCCCTCGAGATTGTCCCGGATCTGGGCACACTATTGTTATCTAACAGCACGGTATTCAGATGCAAACTATGCGGCTGGAGAACTTACGTAGGATCAGGAAAGCCTGAAAGCTCTCTTGGGCGGAGGGGCGCTGAGCGGTGAGGACAACAAGGCTCCGCTTTTCCTCTCTCCTCTCTCCCCTCCCCCTCTCTCCCCACTTATACTTCTACTTCCAATCTCTTATTGTAAGATCTTTGCCTCCTTGGGAGATTCTTCGCTCCCTCCTAAGGAAGAATTCCCCTGCACTTGTAACTAGACCCTGAAATAAAGATCAACCCTTGTTCGACTCTGGAACGTCCTTTCTCTTATACGAGCATCCGGTTTGGCCAACCGAAGACCTCCGATAGAGGTAAGGGAAGACTCGGGTAGCCCTCAGGCCTCTAGGCCTGGCAGTTGGCGCCCCGAACAGAGGACTGGGAGCGCAGATATCCTGGGTGCTTTGGGAACACCCGGAAGGGGCTGTGAAAGACGCGAGTCCCGAATCCTAGATTCGGAAGGAGAGAAAGAGTGAGAGTAGCTTCCCACACCCATGGGAAAAGGACAGGGATGGGGAATCAATTGCCAGTAATAAATCCAGAGGAACAGGAGGTCTGGGCTGAGATACTTTACAGGGAATGCAGGGAGGCAGGGGTCACTATAGAGTTAAACGACCTCCGAGAATTTTGTAAAAGGATTTGGAAAGTTTCTCCTTGGCTCAAGCAGACAGGAATATCAAGAGAAAGATGGGGAGTGGTCAGAGAACAAATGACCGCTTATGAGCAACTATGCCCCGGGGATCTGGAGGATTTAGATTTCCTGATATTCCGTGTAATTAAGAGCCTTTTGGAAGGGCCGGAGAGGCCAGGGCGGGATTGGAATGAGAGTGGAAGCGGAGAGAGGGGAGGGGAGAACCCTGGTAAGAAGAAAGTTAAGGAGTGTAGAGAAAAAATAGATTCGGAGCTCCATCTAGCTGATGGGAAAGGCGAAGCAGGGGAGAATACGCCGTGTCTTCCCTCTGCGCCTCCTTATAGCATGCTCCATTGGTCAGACAGTCCAGGGCCACAGTCCAGTTTGGAAAAGGGAATACGAAAGGCCATAGAGAATGGAGAAGACGTAGGGACATTTCCTGTGCTAGAAATATCGGACCCCAGTGTCCCCGGTGGGGTTCGGAGTAGCCACATACCTATAGAGTGGAAGACAGTAGCGACTCTCAAAGAGGCTTGTACCAAGCACAGCCCTAATTCACCCTTTGTCATAGCCATGCTTGAGACTCTCAGTGGTCAGTTCGTTCTGACTCCTAATGACTGGAAGAGCTTAGCCACAGCCTGCCTTACCCCTGGGCAGAAAGAAATAAGTACAGGGAGGGGCCAGGATCAGCTTCCCATAGCTATTGCCCTTCCCTTAAAGCACTCAGTTCAAATCCAGTTACTAAAAGAAATAGGACAGAATAGACCTGAGTGTACAATCTGGCTCAATGGAATTCCCATGACTGGCCTCCTTGATACTGGAGCGGATAGGACCTGCCTTAGCGGTCGCTCAGTACCCCAGCACTGGAAGCTCAAAGAAAGCCAGAGACCAGTGCGGGGAATAGGAGGGTGCCAAAATACCTTAGAGACAATGCACCCAGTAAAGTGGGAGGCAGAGGATCGCCAAGGGACCGTATGGCCGTTGGTGATTCCAGGACTTAGTTTTAACATCTGGGGCAGAGACATCATGAGCCGCCTGGGGATGAAGCTATCAAATTTTTAGTAAGGGCCATTGCTGTTTCACTGGAGTCCCCACCCTTGAATTGGAAGTCAGACACCCCGATTTGGGTGGAGCAATGGCCCCTGACTCCAGAAAAACTCCAGGCACTACAACTATTGGTTAAGGAGCAATTAGAAAAAGGAAATATAGAGCCATCACAGTCACCCTGGAATGCTCCTGTGTTTGTTATAAAGAAAAAATCCGTAAAATTCAGGTTCCTTACAGATGTTAATCAAGCATTTGTAAGCACCTGGAAGCAGCTATACCAAAATAAACAGCCAGTATGCAGCCTTATCAATTTCACCTTAAAGGCGATTCTCGCTAAACAAAAAAGGGGGAGATTAAGAGATCACCTAATACAAACAGAGCTTGATACAGCTGTCTCAAAAAATTCACATACTACTCCAACTATGAGACATTTTGTGACTATTCCAAGACAAGCCCGCAAGGAAAGTAATACCCAGGCTGGAAATAAGGACACATGGGCCATGGTAAAGGATATGGCCTCAGGGAAATGGAAAGGTCTGTATAAGATACTAATATGGGGTCCAGGCTATGTTTGTGTCTCCACAGGAAAAGGGAATGCGTGGATTCCCATTAGAAGGATCCGTAGGTGTAAACCGATGTCGGAGACGGCGGAGACGCAGGAGGTGGAGACGCAGGAGGCAGAGACCCTGGAGAAGGATCATGCACCACCTGAGTCTGCTGATGACAGCCTTAACCCTGCTGCCCAGAGAGGAAGCAGCACTCATCCCAACATTGCTGACCACTCCATCTAGGCATCTCTTTCCAGCAGCTGAAGGAGGACTTTGATATCACAAACCCAGGACATTGGGGGGGGAAGGGGTGACCAACTTTTTGGGAGATGACCAACTTTTTGCCTGAATACCACAGGCTTGGCCATTCAGGCTTGGCCGTTGAGATCCATTTGCATGACTGAGGGGGTGGTGATGTGTAAGGCGCCAGCACTAGCTGCTTCTCTTAGATTATGCTTTGGAATTAGTGACTGCCCTTTCTCTTGTTGTAACTCAGCCATTTAGCTTCATCTTTGTTTTGTCTGATACCTCTCTTTGTCAGTTGTGCTAGCTGCAGATTTCTGTGTAAATGAAGTCTTGTTGTGGGGTACTCATATGCTAAAGGCCTTCCTAATCCACTCAGCCTCCAGCCACTATTTGCTCTAGAGCCATGTGCGCGCTGCACAAAACAATAAGGAGGAGATGCTGGGGTTGGAAGCTCAATTCCATGTGGACAGTCTCGGGCGGGTAAAGGTGGGAACTTCTAAATCTTAGAGTTCTCACGAGGCCCCCCCAGGAAATGACTGGGAATCGAGGTGAACCGAGATATCTCGTGTATTTCCGCCTCTTCCCGTGAGAAACGTGATGGGAGAGAGCTCTCCCCGCCCTCGAGATTGTCCCGGATCTGGGCACACTATTGTTATCTAACAGCACGGTATTCAGATGCAAACTATGCGGCTGGAGAACTTAAGTAGGATCAGGAAAGCCTGAGAGCTCTCTTGGGCGGAGGGGCGTGGAGCTGACAGAACAAGGCTCCGCTTTTCTTCTCTCCTCTCTCCCCTCCCCCTCTCTCCCCACTTATACTTCTACTTCCAATCTCTTATTGTAAGATCTTTGCCTCCTTGGGAGATTCTTCGCTCCCTCCTAAGGAAGAATTCCCCTGCACTTGTAACTAGACCCTGAAATAAAGATCAACCCTTGTTCGACTCTGGAACGTCCTTTCTCTCACACGAGCATCCGGTTTGGCCAACCGAAGACCTCTGATAGAGGCAAGGGAAGACTCGGATATCCCTCAGGCCTCTAGGCCTGGCAGTAAATAATATGCTTCAATCTGCATTCAGAATCCATAGTTCTTTCTCTGGATGTGGACAGCATTTTCCATCATGAGTACTTTGGAGTTTTCTTGGATTCTTATATTGCTAAGAAGAGAGAAGTCTATCAAAATTAGTCATCACACACTGTGACTGCTACTGTGTACAATGTTCTGCCTGTTCTGTTTACCTCACTCAGCATCAGTTTATGTGAGTTTTTCTGAAACTGGCATGCTCATCGTTTCTTTTAGAGTAAAAATATTCCTTTATAATTATCTACTACAATTTGTTCCATCATTTCCCTAACTCAATTTCCAATTCTTTGCCACCACAAAAAGAGCTGCCTTAAATATTTTTGTACATATGGATCTTTTTTTGCCATTTGCATGATATCTTTGGGATACACATCTAGAAATTGTAATATTGGGTCAAAGGGTATTCATATTTTTATATACTTTTTGGCAGAGTTCAAAATTGCTTGCCAGAATGCTCTCCACCAAGAATGCATTAGCGTTCCAGTTTTCCCACATCCTCTCCACTTATCATTTTCTTTTTTTGTTATGTTAGCTACTCTGATAAGTGTGAGGCAGTACCTCAGAATTGTTTTGATTTGGATTTCTCTAAACAATGTGATTTAAGGCATTTTTTTTTCATATGACTATACATAGCCTTAATTTCTTCATCAGAAAACTTCCTGTTCACATCCTTTGGCATTTATCAATTGGGGAATGACTTGTACTCCTACAAATTTGACTTAGTTCTCTATATATTTTAGAAATCAAACCTTTACCAGAGACGCGAGTTGTAATTTCCCCCCCAGTTTCCTGATTCCATTTAATCTTGCTTGCATTAGCTTTGTGGAGAATCTTTTCAATTTAATGTAATCAAAATTATCTATTTTTCATTTTATAGTATTTTCTATCTATTATTTGGCTATAAATTCTCCTGTTCTCCATAAATTTTACAGGCGATCTATTCCCTGTTCTCCAATTTTGCTTATAATGTCAGCTTTTCGTGTGAAATGTGTACCTATTTGACTGTTTTGGTATAGGGTGTAAGATGTTGCTCTATGCCTAGTTTCATCAATACTATATCCCAGCTTTCCCAGGAGATTTTGTCAAATGATGACTTCTTATCTCATACACTGGAGTCTTTGGATTTAAGGAACAGCAGAATACTATAGTCATTGAATACAGAGTCTTGTCTGCTTAACATATTCCACTGATCTACTACCTTATTTTTTAGACAGAACTAAGTAGTTTTGATGATTGCTTCTTTATAACACAGTTAAAATCCGACATGGATAGGACACTTTCCCTTGCATTTCTTTGTATTAATTTTCTTGCTATTCTGGACATTTTGTTGTTCCAGATGAATTTTGTTCTTATTTTTTTCTTGCTATGTAAAATAATTTTTGGTAGTTTGACTGGTAAGGCACCAAATAAGTAAATTAATTTGGGGAAAAACCCTTGTGGTTCTTAGGAATTGCTTACTTCAAAATCTTGGAGGTAGGTGTGATTTAAGACAAAGTAAGTTTTCTTATTTCTTGTGTAGCTGAAAGGAAGATTTTTGACTGTTTTTTAGCTGAATGATACTGACTTAGGAATGGGCACTTTTTTAGATTTTGTTTTACCATTCCACCTCAATTTTGTGATCTATTTACACATGTATATCACTATTTATATGCATGATTAAGACTTCCATTGTAAAATTTGTCCCATGTTTCAGTTTGTTAAGTGTGACTCCTAAAGCCAATTATAAAATTGAAAGCCCATTTCCTTACATGTATTTTCCCTTTTTTATTTTTGTTATAAGCATATGCTTTATATAAACTTGAACTTAATATAAGACTGATGCTGTTTCCAATTTATTTTCTAAGTTATTATACTTGAATCTCATGTTACTGTGGCCTCATTCTGCCCTTCATATATATTTTGTAAGGCAACTTCAAAACATTTTACCCAATAATTCCCAGTAGTGTATCTTATTTTTTCATCCAATATTATTGAACAACTAGTATTTAAAAGATTTTCTAACAGTGCCAAGATAGAATATTTTTATTTCATCTTTCATAAAAAAGATATCTTAGGACTGTGACCACTTGAGTGCAACTGGACTTGGTTGAACTAATCTGATTGTAGAACAACTTAGTAAAGTCATTAATGGAGTAAAGAAATTTAAGTAATCAATATCTTAATTAGAATGAGACAATGAAACTGTTATTCACATATGATGGCTATATGTAATTCTTGGTATCTATAGACTATAGTATATTTGATCTGCACAACTACTATGATTAGTATGAGCAGAGATTTTATACATAACTATGTCCATGATACATAAAGCAGAAGGTACTAGTAACAGGATTGCTAAGGCAATGACCCTTTTTTCCCCCTCTAATGAAGTACTGAGTATTAGAAACTGCTGGAAAATATTGCCCATTTCAAAAATTAACAGTGCCTTTCAAGTCAGAGGATTGCTTTATATATCTACAGTAAAATTCTTATCTATGCACATATTATAGCGAATTGATCTACATTTATATACATTTGTGTGTATACGTATACATATACATATGCATACATATGTCTTTGTGGTCTTTCTGTGTACACATACATGTAGCTGGGGCAGTGGATAGAGCACCACTGCAGGAGTGAGGAGGACCTGAGTTCAAATCTCACCTTAGACACTTTACACCCACTAGCTGTATGACTTTAGGCAAGTTACTTAACCCCAATTGCCTCATCCTGGGTCATCTCCAGTCACTCTGATAAATATCTGGTCACTGGATTCAGATGGCCTGGAAGAGAAGTGAGACTGGTGACCTGCACAATCCTCCGCAAGTCATGTCCTCACTTCTCTGATGGCATGGTCTTCTTTGGAAATGAAGGACGAACACAAATACAGCTAATATGTGTGTGTTTTTGCGTGTGTGTGTGTGTGTGTTTGTGTTTACACTTCAGGCATTGTGCCTTATTTAGAGCACCATCATTCTGCTAATTGTTTACTTCCTTCAAGTCTCAGTAAAAATGCCACCTTTTTTTCTTGGCCCTGCTTAATGCTTGCAGTTTCCCTTGGATACTAGCTCCATTTTATTCTGTATTTACCTTGTTTGTACATAATTGTTTTCATGCTGTATTTCCTATTAATTTGAGAACCTATGTTTCTGAATTGATTTATCATTATTTCCCCCACATAAGCTACCTTCTTGTGAAACTAACCTGTTATTCTTCCCAAAGCCCCAGTCTAAAACACTAGAATATTATACCTCCTCTCCCTATCTCTTGTATTTCTAAATAATATTTACGGATCTGGTCAAGTGTCTTTACTCGTAATTCTCCCCATTTTTAATTTGTTGCCCGTCCCAAATGCCTAAAGGGTTTACTTTATGTATTTATATGTCATGTGTACATGTTGCTTTCCTTCAAATGAAAGTAAGATCCTCATGAGCAAGTATTATTTTCATATTTTTCCTTTATATTCTAAGAGGCTAGAAAACTGCAAGTATTTGATAAGTACTTGTATTGAAATGCATTTATATCTCCTTTAGTACCTATTATACTACTATAAATATACGTATACCTTACTATAGTTGTTGAAATGAAGTGAAATTTATTTTACGTGTGTGAAATCCAAGGGTCATGCTTTATAGAATATCCTTTGCCTTTAATTTTTATGAGAAAACTAAAGACATTTGTTAATCACTAGAAATAAGAAATACTACCATGATTTTGAGTTTTGATTGTGATAGGTCATTTATATTCATTTTTTTTCATTTATTTAACTTTTAACATTCATTTTAACAAAATTTTGGGTTCCAAATTTTCTCCCCTTTTGTCCCCTCCCCCCACCCCAAAATACTGAGCATTCTAATTGCCCCTATCACCAATCTGCTCTCTCTTCTATCATCCCTCTCTGCCCTTGTCTCCATCTTCTCTTTTGTCCTGTAGGGCCAGGTAACTTTCTATACCCCTTTACCTGTATTTCATATTTCCTAGTGGCAAGAACAGTACTGGACAGTTGTTCCTAAAACTTTGAGTTCCAGCTTCTTTTCCTCCCTCCCTCCCCACCCCTTCCCTTTGGAAGGCAAGTAATTCATTATAGGCCAAATCTGTGTAGTTTTGCAAATGACTTCCATAACAGTCGTGTTGTATAAGACTAACCATATTACCCTCCATCCTATCTTGTCCTCCATTACTTCTGTTCTCTCTTTTGATCCTGTCCCTCCCCATGAGTGTTGACGTCAAATTGCTCCATCCTCCCCTTGCCCTCCATTCCATCATCCCCCCACCCTGCTTATCCCCTTATCCCCCACTTTCCTGTATTGTGAGATAGGTTTTCATACCGAAAAGAGTGTGCATTTTATTCCTCCCTTTAGTGGAATGTGATGAGAGTAAACTTCATGTTTTTCTCTCACCTCCCCTCTTTATCCCTCCACTAATAAGTCTTTTGCTTGCCTCTTTTATGAGAGATAATTTGCCCCATTCCATTTCTCCCTTTCTCCTCCCAATATATTTCTCTCTCACCGCTTAATTTCATTTTTAAGATATGATCCCATCCTATTCAATTCACTCTGTGATGTATCTGTGTGTGCATGTGTGTGTGTGTGTGTGTGTGTGTGTGTGTGTGTGTGTGTGTAATCCCACCCACTATCCAGATACTGAAAAGTTTCAAGAGTTACAAATATTGTCTTTCCATGTAGGAATGTAAACAGTTCAACTTTAGTAAGTCCCTTATGACTTCTTTTTGCTGTTCACCTTTTCATGCTTCCTTCATTCTTATGTCTGAAAATCAAATTTTCTTTTCAGCTCTGGTCTTTTCATCAAGAATGCTTGAAAGTCCTCTTTTTCATTGATAGACCAATTTTTCCCCTGAAGTATTATACTCAGTTTTTCTGGGTAGGTGATTCTTGGTTTTAGTCCTAGTTCCTTTGACTTCTGGAATATCCTATTCCATGCCCTTCGATCCCTTAATGTAGAAGCTGCTATATCTTGTGTTATTCTGATTGTATTTCCACAGTACTTGAGTTGTTTCTTTCTAGCTGCTTGAAATATTTTCTCCTTGACCTGGGAACTCTGGAATTTGGCCACAATGTTCCTAGGAGTTTCTCTTTTTGGATCTCTTTCGGATGGTGATTGGTGGATTCTTTCAATATTTATTTTGCCCTCTGGTTCTAGAATCTCAGGGCAGTTTTCCTTGATAATTTCATGAAAGATGATGTCTAGGCTCTTTTTTTGATCATGGCTTTCAGGTCATCCCATAATTGAGAGTCAAAGACGTAACTCAAAGTAGGTCAGAACAAAGACTGGGGATGTAATCCTTGGAATAATATATTGCTGAAATAGCAGTTTTAGAAGTATTAGAACTTTTCAGTGCAAAATGTCTCAATGCAAAACTTTTCTCTAATGCAAAATATCTCATTAATTGAGTAAATCATCAGCATTATCACAATAATCATGACCATCGTCAAATTATTTTTACATTGCATAAACAAATAAAACATTTTTTCATTTTTGAGCAGTTAGTTTTATAGCCCTTGTGACAACATTATATGTTTTCACACTACAAATGAGGAATTGCTGATTCCACAATAAACGTAGGGGAAACGCTTGATTCTCATGTATTATATGCTCTTGTTTTCCAGTAACATTGATAATATATGTGGATTATATTGTAATCAAAGATAGAAATTTTTATGAAAGGATTATCATCGTAAGTAGTGGTGCAGATATCTAGAACAAAATAGAAAACTATCTCTCCTTTGTGAGAGACGTCATATAATAAATAGAATAAATAGGACAAAATTGTCTATCAATGTCATTTTGATTGTATGGCCTGTGATTTGGATTAACTTTCACTAGATTGGGATGACATTTTTAGTTAGCAGAAAGTGAAGCAACAATTCTTTCCCTGCAATATGATCATCAAAATGTTATGATCATGCAGATTTCCCAAATTTATATTTTTCCAGTATGTGGAGACTGATTGATCAGCAAGGATTTATTCAAAATCTGTCGTACACCGGGGAGTCTTAGGTCCTGTGAATAGACAAGGAAAAATGAAACAATTCTTATATTTGAGGAACAATTGCTATCAAAATCTATACATAAAAGAAAATATGAACTATATTCAAAATAAATTGAAAGATATGGGGATAAGAGAGAGTCAATTAGTAATTTGAGAGATCAGGAAAAGTTTTACTGCATGTGTCCAAAACTTTGAATAGATTTCAACATGTGAAAGTAACCCGGGAGAGTATTGCATGAATATACCTGTTCAAAGGTACAGAGATATGAGAAAAATGTTGTGTATGTGACAATACAACCAGGGTAGTTTGGTAGGAGTAGGTAGAGAAGGAGAATGTACAATAATTATGTATAATAAATATGGTAAAGTAGAAGTCGGGTTTTGAAGGGCTTTAATAATGAGTTGAAGTGCTTGCTTTTAATATTAAAATTATAAGAAGTTACTTGAAGTTTTTTCAAGTCATGGGTGAAATGATCAGATCTTTACTTTGATCACTTATTTAGAGACATACCGAAAAAAAAAAAAGAGTCTTCGAACAAGGAGACAAATAAGGAGGCTATCCCTATAACCTTGGAAGGAGGGAACAAAGTGACACATTGTGTTTGGAACATTTAAGCTGAGATCAGGAAGACCTGAGCTCAAATCTATTCTCTGAAATTTACTGGCTATGTAATTAAACTGGATAATTAAACCTCTGTTTGTCTCAGATTTTTGTTTTTGTTTGTTTCTGTTTTTTTGAAGTGGACTAATAGCATCTATCTCTCACTTTGTAAAGCTTAAGGTACGAAACATTTTTATTAAACACAAATGAAAGGCTAAACTACTATGGTTATTTTGACTAACCGAAGAAAGGAAAACAGATATTATGTACATAGAAATGATGGAATTTGGGAACTGGCTGGAATTAGGTGAAATACAGTGAAGAATCAAGCATGACTTTAAGTATAAGCATGCATGTGTGAGGCTATTGTGCCAGCTCACCCTGAGACCGTATTATCATTGTTTCTTTTCATCTTCTAAATGAAAGAAGATTGCATGATCATTTAGGATTCCAATATTGTGAATCTCTTTTCATATCTCATGACACTTTCATGTTCTCCATTAACTCATGTTTGAGATATGCAAAACTGGATGACATCTACTTTCCTGAAAATTAACTCTCTTTCTTGACTTCCCAGTTGTTCAGATAGAGTTTAAGACGTTAAAGGAATCATTTTAGAGAAATTCTATCTTATTTGAAGCTATACTTGAACAAAAAGGGAGAAAACATAAAGACTATATTTTTATTGTAATAGCATAAATGATATTGCTTAAAAATCTAAATCCCCACTTCATAAATAATTATTAAGATTAAACATGATAAGAAGGAAAATTTAAATAAATAACGTTCTTCACACAAACAGGAATTTTTTCAGACTACTTAGAATCTTGTTCATTTTATTTGGCTCTTGGATTTATAGCTTAAAGTCACCTTAGAGAACATCTAATCCAACTCCATCTTATAAGTTTGAAAAATGATGCACAGAGGAATGAAATAATTTGTTTCGGATCACATAGGTAGTAAATAATAGAGTTTAAATTATTCAGAATCATGGTGTTGTCACTAAACTAACTAGAATTCATTTTGATGTTTTCAGATATTAAAAACAAATCCAAAGAAAACGAAAAACTTTTGGCCTTTCCAAATTCATGATGTCAAGTACTTACGATACTTTAGCTGTTGTAACTTAGGAAATGCAGTGCTTTGAAACGTGTTTTGCCTTTCCCTTATTCTCAGAATCAGAGAAGCATGAAAATGATGTCATAGTCTGGTCCCTTTTCTTCAGAGAGTTGTTTTCTAATTGTTAATTAGCCTTAACTCCTAAACTAGTGCCTTACATGGGAAAATGATCTACTAGTCCCTCCAGTCTCCAAATGGAAAAAAAAATTCTTAAAGTTCCTTTTAGCAAGCTCTGTATTCTCCTTTTCCTAGGAGCAACTCTACAAAATTTTTCCAGTGTGTATAAAAATAAGCTATTTTCCTGTGTCCCTAAGAGATCAATCATGTCAGACATGATTGTTTTTTGTCATACATGCTGAGTGACTTCATTACATTCATTGCATTTTGATTAAATACATGTTGCCATATCCCTTTTTTCTAATTATTAAACCATTTAAAATATTTTACTCTCTTTCCATTTCCTTCATCCCTCATCTGATGCTTCTCTATTTTTTGTCATTTTATTTATGTGGCCATGAGTAAATCATAATGACTTTGTGAATTTCAGTATCCTTACCGTTAAAATGAGGATAATAATAGCAAATACTTCACAGGATTGTTCTGATGATCAAAGGAGACAGTCTATCAAAAGAATATTGAAAAACTTAAAGCTTTAAAAATGTCACCTAGTAGTATTAGTATCATAATAGTCGAATATGACAGGTTTGTTTCTAGAATTGTAGAGAATAAACCCCTCTGTTATTATTTTTCATACCTAATTTTGCATATTCTTCACTACCTTAAAATCTGATCATTATGAAACGTTCTTATCTTCCTGAAACTTGATGCACACATCTGAAAAATACTCGCTGTGTCAAACTACTTTAAGTTTATGCTAATCAGCTGCCTGTTATACACATTCCAATAGTGTAATATTTTTTCTTTTCCTCCAACGTATCTTATCAATTTCAATTCTATCAGAGATTTTTTCAATATTTCCGGTCATTGGTTATCATGACAGTCATACCTTGAAAATATCAGTATGTTTCTTTTTCAGAAATTTGGTTAAATTTATTGGTGTGGAAAGATTTATATAAAGCAGTTTATTTTTTACCATGCACTTGCATTACCATTTTAGTGTATAAGTTAATATTAAATTAACTAAATGTATTAAAGAAATAAAATCTTGGTGGGGTTAATATTATCTCTTCCTGACTCCCCCCTGTCCTTCATTAGTTCCAGGGTAAATAAAAAAAATATCAACAGTTGTCATTTTTATTTTCCCCTTCAACCAAAAGTATGAAAGCAAAAATAAATAAACCTGCATCCTTAATACAAGACTTTTTTTCTTGTTTTTTTCTGATTTGCTCATGTTCAGATACCGTAATTTGTTCATGTTTGATACTTGCATTGCGCATTACTATTTGTTAGTCTTATGTAATACAGCTATGAATGATGCTGGAAATTTAAGACTTTTCTTGTTCACAGTTATTTCTTTGAAGTTTATTCTCAGAAATAGAATCTCTAGGGCAAAGGTTATGAACCACATTGTAACTTTCCTGGCATAATTTCAAGTTGTTTTCTAAAGGCAGGACTAATTGATAGAACTAAGCAAAGGTGTATTAGTATTCTTGTCATACAACAGACTTTCAAATAATCAGTCTTTTCATTTTAAAATATTTTCATCTCTTATTTTTTTCATACTCAATGCATTAATTGTTTTTTAATCTGTTCTTTTTGTTTTAATTCTTCACTGATTCGATTTGTAAATTCTATGTAACTGAATTGATCCATTTTATTTATGATCTCTTTTATCTAACATTTGGTTTCAAATTCTAACTTTTTATTTGTGAAAAATATTTTTTCCAGCCTTCTCTATTTTATGGCCAGATTTTATATCAATACCGTTAATCAATTTTTCACTTAGTTTGACATTGTATGGTATTTATATAGATTATTATGTGACAGAAACTGTGCTAAGTGCTTTACAATCATTATCTATTCTTAAACTCACGACAATCCTAGGAGGTATATACTATTATTATCCCCATTTTGCACATAAGAAAATGGAGGCAAGAAGAAGTTAAGTGAGTGACTCAGGGTCAAAGAATTAGTAACTTCCTGATATCATATTTCAACTCATATTTTTCTGATTTGAAGCCCAGTGTCTTTATTATTGAGCCACCAAACTGCTCCAAAAATGACTGAAATAGCTTTAAACAGGCTGTTCTCCTTTGGCCTAGGAATTTTTGTGACATAATACCTTACCAAGTAGTATGTGATCTTTCGATTATGAAATATTGAGCTGTTACATGCATTTGTTTTTCTAAACATTGTTAGTAAAGTTATTCCAGTAACCTGCATTTGGTGTTTTAATCTAAGGATAGAGCATCTAATCTAAGATCTTGTTGATCTAAGTTTGAAGATCTTGTAGCACCAAGAGTCTATTTTTTTCAACTTTTTCATTGTATGTCTTGACGTACCTGAGTCCCTTATTGCTTCATATGAATTTTTAGTAACCCTCTAATAAACTGCAACAATTTGTTCTGTCATATCTTTTGCGGATTATTGGAAAAGATCAAAAAGTGGTGTGATAAAGTGACAAAAAGCTCTGTTAACTTGCATTTAGAGAAATAATGGTGAGAATTTTCGTTTGATGAAACAATATTTGTTCAGGAAGTCATCATAGTACTCTTAAGTTGTTTCAAAAAATCAGTCATTAACCATCATTTCAACATAGCAATATAGACATTTACAACAACGACGGAGAGAGTGTTAAAGAAACCAAGCAGAAAAATAATTTGAGATATATTCACTGTTGTATCAGGCCATAAAGTAAAATTATCTAAGAAACGTTAATAAAATAAATAAACAACTTAAAAATATAATTACATAAGCTATTTTAGCAATTCTATACTACAATAATGAAATTACCAAGGAGTAATTTTAGAAATAGACAAAATTTTAAAAATAAGGCAAGAAAATTTCTAGAGTCTTAAAGAAAATTATGAAAATAAAATAAAATAGGACTACAGATTTCAATTGATATTGTAGATTAATAGCAAAAACAAAAACCTTTTCTTCTTGTTAAAAAAATGGAAAAGTGTAACAAAATGAAATTAGAGAAGAAAGAATGTATTAGAGGCACCTTAACAGTCCAGATAAATTTTAAGAGAGAGAGAGAGAGAGAGAGAGAGAGAGAGAGAGAGAGAGAGAGAGAGAGAGAGAGAGAGAGAGAGAGAGAATTAGAAAGTATTAGAGAGTGATAATACTGCCTTTGGAAATAGGACTAATTTTATGTAGGAACAAAGTTTTGCTTTGAGATGACCATCCCAGTGACTAATATAGTATAGGGAAGAATATGTTTCCAGCTTCTAGGGAAAGAGATTTTGTTCTTGTTGCTCTATTATGTTTGTACTTGCTATATCGTTGAAATAAATATTCTTTATAAAAGCCAATACAATGTTAAATTATTAAATAGAACTTGGGTGTCTGTCACTAGTATCTAACAAATGAGGCAACTGGTGAGCGCTTGAGCTGGAATAGAAAAGAAACACTCTACAATCTTCTCTGGGTACCCTAAAAACATGTAGAGTGATGCATCCCACCTTCCTCTGAGAGGGTTCAAGCAAATATGTTATTTCAGCATCTTATGCCACACATAACAATAACTTTCAAGTGGACAGTTGACAATAATATAAAATAAAACATTTTTAAATAAAAAATCTGAATGACAGTAACTTTGATGGTTGGGGGATTATTATTAAACAAAGAAGAAGTTAAGGTTGATCATAAAAGTTAGAAAAACTGGAAAAATTTGCACGAGTAAATGCAAAGAGTGTGGGATAAGAAGAGAAACTAATAATTAGGAAACATACACACCCACAACCACATGTGTGTTCCTGTATGTGCATGCATGGGCTTGCATGTGTGTAATGTAGGCTATCAATGCTTCTGAAATTATTTCCTGCAAAAATGCATTCTCAAATATGCGTATTTACGTATGTGTATGTATGAATATAAATGAATATAAGCAGTTTGAACAAAGTGAATAAAAAGCACTAAAATGAAAACAGTATTTGTTTAATTTTAATCAATTTCAGTCCTAGAGTGAAAAAAAAATGATGACAAATTCTCTCTTCCATTCATGGGAGAGGTGGCTGATAAATGTAGCACATACTGCCAGTTGCATACCAATTGTCAAACATAATTGATATGATTGATTTTATTTACTTTGATTTTCCTCCCGCTCTTTTTTTTTTTAATGTAACACATACAAGTCCTTCATCTCTCCCAATCCCATTTGAACTAGTAGATTAGGTCACTGATTTCAGGGAACCATTTTTTCTCTCAGATTCTATTGTTACTTTTGAAGAGGTGTATTTCTAATATTATAGCTTACAAGCACCAACATATTTGCTTCTTACTATGATTAAAAATTTTCATTAGTCACCAATATTCAATTAGTTTTTTTAAATAATATTTGCTATAGTAGTGTTGTTGGCTTCATGCTTGGTTGCCGAAGAAGACCATGCCATCAGAGAAATGATGACATGACTTGCCTTTGACTTTATTTTAAGTGAGTGAGGGCTGTGCCAGGTCATCAGTCTCACTTCTCCTCTAGAGCCATCTGAGTCCAGTGATCAGATATTCATCAGGATCACTGAAGATGACTCAAGACACACTGGGAGACCGTGGACCCTTTAGCCCAAGGTCAATGCAGGTACTCACTTAGAGTGAGGTAACGCCCATTCATTGAATAGGCCTATTTAAGAGGTAGCCACAGCATGGCCCCTTCAATGAGGCAAAGAAAAGAACGACATCAGGCTGGGAGGGAAACAGCAACAGTTATTATTGATAATTACGGTTAAGTCAGGAGGGTGCAGAAGAGAGGCTTCAGGGAGGGGCAACTTCACAGTGCGGTAAGTTTAAGGGAAATGAAAGAGAAAGGAACTAACCAGTAAAATCCAATTCAATACAAAACATCCCTTTCCCCAAATCTATGGCACACTGCCCCAGTGGATGCATGAAATCTCAGAGCAAAGTGAGATCAAGCTGAGATACCACCTGTGTTAGAATGTTCACTCGTAGCTCCTAGGAGTTCCAAAAGATGTTCCCTATAAATATTATACAATCTTTCTTTTGAGTTCTTGTTAAACCTTTAAATTAGAGTCCAGTTCATTCTTGGCTCCTGAAATAGAGAGATGTCTATTTCATCATCGTCATCATCATCAGATTATCAAGGGACACCATAAAGACTCTGATGATAAGATAGGAAGTGCAAAATCTAAAAAATCTCTGACTTTCACAAAGGACAGATGAAGACTAAGGCTAAGTTCAAAGACTTAGACTCTTGTCCTTCCCTTAATTGATTGTTTCTTGAGAATGTAAGGTTTTATGATCTTATCTTCAAGACCAGGCACTTGATTGCCCAACTTGAGATACCTCAATAGTTTTTTTAAAAGCCTCCAAAATTTGACAAAGTTCCTTAATAAATATAAAAATAACATTTTACTGCACATAGAGAGTTGTTTAGGTGTTGCTCACAAAATGTGTTATTATGTGAAAAATATAACAGTATATGACATCCTATCACTCACTTTAATTCGGGTAGCATAATTATCTACCAAAAAGCTCATGCTTGCAGTCAGGAAGAGAGAGAAAGAGAAAAGACATGTGTTGATTAATTATTCGGTGAAAGCAAGAGTTTAAAAATTAAAAAAAAAATTGTTCTTGTATTCTTGGAATTTGGGATGGTCTGTTTTTTTTCTTTTTTTTTAATCCAGAGTCAAGGGTACAAAATTATTCTGTCTCAATGACTTATTAGAGACTTGGCGATCTCTCTTTCTAGATATTAGAACATATGTTTTGGATACATATACCAACACATACATATAAGCATATATGTGCATGTGTATATACACACATATATACATGTCTTTGCATGTACAAAGAACATTATATCAAGTAATCATATGATTGATCAATACCTAGGAGATACAGATTTCATTGATTTCCTGCCCCCCAAAATAAAGATAGATGGTGAGGTTATATAGTTGATTCTTCATAGGTGGAATGAAAAATAACAACATATTTAAAATAACAAGAAAATACTTTGAAATTTGGCTCAAAATTTCTTTTCTTAAGTTAAGGGAGTTACAAGAAGAAATACAGAGCAAAACTATACTAGTAGGACATTTCAACCTTCCCCTTTTGGAACCTGATAAATCTAACCTCAAAATAAACAAGAAAAAAGTTAAGGAAGTGAACAGTACTTTGGAAAAGTATATATGATAGATCTCTGGAGAAAACTGAATGGAAATAGACAGGAATACAACTTTTTCTCAGGATTACATGGCACATATACAAAAATTGACCATATACTAGGCAATTAAAACCTCACAATCCAATGCAGAAAGGCAGAGATAGTCAATACTTCCTTCTCAGATCATAATGCAATAAATGTTACATGTAATCAAAGGTCATGGAAACATAAACCAAAATCTAATTGGAAACTAAACAATCTAATCTTAAAGAATGACTGGGTTAAACAATAAATTATAGAAACAATCAACAACTTCATTCAAGAGAATGACAATAATGAGAATACCTACAAAATTTTATGGCATACTGCAAAAGCAGTTCTTAGGGGAAGTTTTACATCTTTGAGTGCCTACATAAATAAAATAGAGAAACAGGAGATCAATTAATTGGGCATGCAGCTGAAGAAGCTTGAAAAAGAATAAATTGAAAATCCCCAAGTAAATACCAAAATAGAAATGCTGAAAACCAAAGGAGAAATTAATAAATATTGACATTAAGAAAACTATTGAACTAATAAATGAAACTACGTTTTGGTTTTATGACAAAACCAATAAAATTAACAAAATTTTTGGCAATTTGAGTAAGAAGGAGAAAGAAGAAAACCAAATTACCAATATGAAAAATGAAATTGGTGAACTCACCTCCAAAGAGGAGGAATTTAAAACAACAATAAGAAACGACTTTGCACGATTGTATGCCCACAAATTCGACAATCTAAATGAGATGGATGATTATTTTAAATGATATAAATCACACAAACTAACAGAAAAGGAAGTTGAATACTTAAATAACATCACCTCAGAAAAAGAAATTGAACAAGCCATCAATGAACTCCCTAGGAATAAAATTCCAGGGCCAGATGGATTTACAAATGAATTCTATCAAACATTTAAAGAACAGTTAATTCCAATATAGACTACTTGGGAAATTTGGAGAAGGAGTGATCCGAAATTCTTTTTATTATGTAAATATGGTTTTGATACCTAAACTGGGAAGAGTCAAAACAGAGAAAGAAAATTATAGACCAATTTCTCTAATAAATATAGATATAAAAATTCTAAATAAGATTTTTGCAAAAAGAATACGGCAACTAATCATGAGAATAATACATTATGATCAGGTAGGATTTGTACCAAGAATGCTGGGCTGGTTCAATATTAGGAAAACTATTAACATTATTGATCATATGAAAAATAAAACTAAGAGGAACCACATGATTATCTCAAAGGTGCAGAAAAACAAAAACAAAAAAACTTTTGACAAAATACAACATTCATTCCTATTAAAAACACTGGAGAACATAGGAATAAATGGAACATTACATAAAATAATAAGGAATATCTATCTAAAACTTTCAACAATCATTTTACACAATGGAGATAAGCCAGTTACATTCCAGTAAGATCAGGAGTGAAACAAGGATGTCCAATACTACCGCTATTATTCAATATGATACTAAAAACAGTTAGCTGTAGCAATAAGAGAAGAAAAAGAAATTGATGGAATTTGAAAAGACAAAGATGAAACTCAGTTATCACTCTTTGCAGATGATATGATGATATACTTAGAGAATCCCAGAAAATCAAGTAAAAAACTACTTGAAATAATAAACAACTTTGGCAAATTGACAGGTTACAAAATAAACCCACACAAATCTTCTGCATTTCTATATATTACTAACAAAACCCAACAGCAATAGATAGAAAGAGAAATCTCATTGAAAGCTAGGGGAGACACGATAAAATATTTTAGAGTCTCACTGCCAAAACAAACCCAGGGAGTATATGAACACAATTACAAAATACTTTTCACTCAAATGAAGACAGATCTAAGTAAATGGAAAAAAAATATCAGTTGCTCCTGGGTGGGCTGAGCCAATGTAATACAAATGACAATTCTACATATACTTATTCAGTGTCATTCCAATCAAACTATCAGATAATTATTTTGTAGAGCTAGAAAAAATAATATCAGATTTCATCTGGAAGAACCAAATGTCCAGAATATCTACGGAACTAATGAAAAGAAATATTAGGGAAGGTGACCTAACTCTACCAGATCTCAAATTGTATTATAAAGCAGCAATTATCCAAATCACTTGGTACTGGTGAAGAAGCCAAAGGGTAGTCCAGTGGCATAGGCTAGGTACTCAAGACACTCTAGTGTCAATTAATATAGCAATCTACTATTTGATAAACTCTAAGACCCCAGCTTCTGGGATAAGAACTCACTGTGACAAAAATTGCTGGGAAAACGGGATAATGCTATAGCAGAAACTAGGCAGAAACAATGTCTGATACCATACACAAGAATAAAATCCAAGTGAGTACATGATCTAGGTATAAAGACCGATACTATAAACAAATTAGTGGATCAATTAATAATGTCTTTATCAAATTTATGGAAAAGCGAAGAATTTTTGCGTAAACAAAAGATAGAAAATATTATGAAATGTAAAATGGATAATTTTGATCACATTAAATTGAAAAGTTTTGGCACAAACAAACTCAATGCCACCAAGATTAGGAAGGAAGCAGAAAGCTGGGAAATAATTTTTGCAATTAAATGTCTCATTTCTAAAATATATACAGAACTGAGTCAAATGTACAAGAATGCAAATCATTCCCCAGTTGATAAATGGTCAAAGGATATGTACTGGGGGTTTTCAGAGGAAGAAATCAAAGCTATCTCTAAATGAAAAATGCTCTAAGTCACTATTGATTAGAGAGATGTAAATTAAAATAACTCTGAGATACCACATTACACCAATCAGATTGACTAGCATGACAAAACAGGATGATGATAAATGTTGGAGAAGATGTGGGAGAGCTGGAAGAGTAACTCACTGTTGGCGGAGCTGTGAGGTGATTCAGCCATTCTGGAGAGCAATTTGGAATTATGTCCAAAGGGCTACAAAAATGTGCATATCCTTTGATCCAGCAGTACTGCTTATAACATTGTATCTCCAAGAGATCATAAAAATGGGAAAGGGTCCCATATGTACAAAAATATTTATAGCGCCACCCCTTCTGTTGGCCAAAAACTGGAAACCAAGGGGATGCCCATCAATTGAAGAATGGCTGAATAATGTGTGGTATATGAATATAATGAAATACTATTGTATTGTAAGAAAGATGAACAGGACGATTTCAGAGAGGCCTGGAAAGACTTATATGAACTGACGCTGAGTGAACGGAGCAGATCCAGCAGAATTTTATGCACACCAACAAACACAGCATGCGAGGATTTTTTCTGGTAGACTTAGAATTTCATTGCAATGCAAGTACTTAAAAAATTCCCAAAAGTCTCTTAAGGCAAAATGCCTTGCACATCCAGACAAATAACTATGGAATTCGATCTCACAGTGCAGCAGACCATTTTCTTTTGTATTACAGTTTGCTTTGTTTTATGATTTCTCCTATTCATTTTAATTCTTCTATGAAACAAGACTAAGGTGAAAATGTATTTAATAGGAATGCATGTGTAGAAGCTATATAAAATTGTATGCTCTCTCGGGAATGGTGGGAGGGGGGAAAGAGAGGGAGGAAGGGGGAAAACCTTAAATATATGGAAATGATTGTAGAACATTGAAAACAAATAAAATAATAATAAAAATTAAAAAATCTTTTCTTAGAGAAGGGATGTATAATTAAGAATGTTGTTAAAACAGTTTTCAGTACAGAGAGGGAAATATGCATTATCTTTTAAAGAAATAAAAAACTGTAAATTTATTTTCTAGTATATGACTTTTAAAAACGAGTACTATGTCAGGTGGGTCTTCTCTTAATCATTTCCTGCCAAGTATTTCAAAAAGTCATTTATTAGGGTAATGAATCTTGTGCAGAAAAATCAAATGCCAAGTACAAAGAATATAACAGATCAGTATTCATTTTTTAAGATGCAAAAATGAAGGACATCTGAGACCCTTTCATAAGATTTTTTTTCCTTTGAAACATCCTAATAGTTTTATTACAAAATCTTATGACAGAATACTTTGTCTCCTACAAAAGAGCTAGGGATTTGCTATTGAGTATTTCATCTTTTGAGTACTTTCAAATACAGTTCATCTTAACTGTGCCATAAAATCATTACTGGATAAACTTAGTTCATGTGATGTAAACTGGTGGTCTCTGTTAAGTACTCTTGAACCACTGATTACATTATAAACGGCATTATGACTTGTTTCAGTATTAAGGTCAAAAGTTATGTCAGGATTCAGATGAAATTCTATTTTAACATATTGGAAATTGGGAAATTTCCTTTATGTAACTGGAATGCATTTTTTCCTGTGACAGAAATATAAAATAATGTTGTCAGATAACGGCCTATGTCTCTTACAGTATAATAACATTTTGTTTTCACCAGACCTACAAACGTGACAATAATTACAAAACAATTCATCTCAATTAAATTGTGTAGCTATTAGTTAGTAAGCATAAGCTAGTTGTCAAATTAGTATGAAAATCATGACGTCTTAGGGTTGGAAGGGAATGTAATGATCATTTAGTTAATACCTCATATACATGTGCACATATATGTATGTGCACATATTTATTTATAAACAATAACATGAATATTTCATTATATAAAAACATAAAAGTTATTTGCATATGATCATGAATTTTGATGTTCATGGGACATTTTAAAGTATATATTACATTTAACATGTCACCAACACACTTCAGTTTGTCTTTATCTGTAGCACCAATGCGGTATTCGCAGCACCTACTTTGGCCATGAATATACCAGCTCAATACATAATGTCTCTCCGCAGACTCTCAACATGGAAGACAGAACCAAAACATTGATTGAGACACCAGAAATTCAAATCCATCATAGTAACAAAAATCTATACACAATAACAATGCAGAGAACAACACCATCCCCAAGCCTTCCTCCTGCTAAGCTTTCCACAGACCAACTCCCTTAAACAAATCACAAACAGCTTTCCTTTAAACAAAATTTCCTTTTCACCCTTACAACCAGTTGGGGGTTTATCTGCATCCTTCAATTCTGACAGCTCTGTGAGTAATTTCCTCTCAGGTCTGTTCCAGTTCTGCCTCTTCCTATTCCACACTTTCTGTTCCACCCATTCATCAAACCCCTCCCACCACAGGCTCGATATGACTCAGATTCATGTGACTCAGGTTTCAATATGACCCAGGCAGGCCACATGGGCCTATTAATGAATATGAAAGATCTCCCCATTCAAATTACCATTGCAGTATCCACTTCTGAAAATCCTCTGCCCTCATCTGCACATTTTTAAATTTTCATTTGTAGTTTTTCCTTGTTTTTTCCCTTTTTAAATAATTATCAATATATATATGAAAGTCCCCTTATAAAATACTCAAATTCATACATATGCCATGTCAAAAATGTATTTCTGCCAAGATATAATTAAGTTCATTATTAATAATCAGGAATCTTTGTTGCTCATTGCACTGACTAGAGTTAGGTATTTCAAAAGCTCCTCTATATAATGGTCATCATATAAATATTTCTCCTTGTTTTGTACTTTTCATTTTGCATCAGAACACACAAATCTTTCCTGGTTTCTCTGGGCTATTCTCTTTGATCTTTCCTTAGACTCCAATAATATTTAATTATATGCATTAATTACAATTTGTTCTGTTATGTTAGAATTTATGAGGACTCACTTTACTTCTAGCTCTTTGCTACATCATTAAATATATACCTACATTTTTGTTTTTCATACAAACACTCTCTTTAATTCTTATTCCCTTTGGGAATCTGCCTAGTAATATTGTTGTTGAAACAATGGGAAATTTAAGTTCCATAATATTTTTGGATATAGTCCCAAGCTGAATTCTAGCATGATTGAAACAATTCACACCTCCAGCCTAGTGCTCATTAGAGTACATGACATTCAACAATCTCGCTGACAGTTTCTACTTTCCACTTTTGCAAAGTTAACCAATCTAATAAAGATGAGACAGAATTTCAAAGTTGATTTCATTTGGATTTCTCTTAATAAAAATAATTTTTAACCTTTCCATGTGGTTACAGATAGAGTTTAACATTTTGAAAATGATCCATTCATATTTTGTGAATAATTTCCCACAGTGGAGTGGCATTTGTTTTTATACATCAGTTCATTATGTATTAAAGATTAGACCTTTATCACAAAAAACAACAAATTGTTGTGAAATTGTTTGCCCTAATTAAATTTATAAATTTATTTAATTAATTGATTTAATTAATTTATTTTAATTAATTTAATAAATTTTATAAATTTATTTGTGAATGGAGAATTTTTTTTAATTGTATGTCCTTAAAAGATCCCATTTTAACTTTGATGACCTTCTCTTTCCCATGTCTGATCAACAATTCTCTCTCTAATGATAGTTATGACTTGTGTCATGTTCTTTTTTCCTTCCAATATAACATTTTATATTTAGGCTCCATTTGGAGCTTATTTTGGCATACGGTATATGTGGTGTTGGTATGAATTAAATATAGTCAGACTTTCAATTTTCCAAGTAACATTTGATGAATATTTAAGCCTTTCCAAAGTCATCCAGGGGCTATTAAGGGTTAGGTAATATTATGCTCATATATTCAATTCTACGAGGTCTTAAGTATCTAACCTATTTTGCTGATTAACTTTTTTCAATTATCAAATACTTTGATTATTTCTGTTTTGTAGTAGTTTGAGATTTGATCCTGCTAGGTCTTCTTTTCCACTTGATTTTTCCTTCAGACACTTGAGCTGTTATTCTTTCGGATGATTTAATGAATAATATTTTTCTCTAGTCCTATAAAATTTAAATAATTAAATTATGACACACCAGGTCATATTATCCTTGCATGATTGGGACCAATTAATATTGCTTCATTTTGTTTTTATTACTGTGAAAATTTTTGGCTATATTTATATAATTAATTCTTATGTCTTCTTATGACTTCCTTTTCTTAAATGCCTTCTGTGGGATATTTGTTGCTAATCTGAACTCATATCATTGCTATTCCCAGGTGTCATAATTAGTTTTATTATCTTTCCATAATTTCATATAAATTTTCCTCTCTTTACTGACCCTGCCTTCAACTTCCTAAATAAAAGGAGAAATCATGTGGCAGAGATCTGTGCCTCTGAACACACACATACCTAAACATAAAAAATGCAGTACCAGGGGGAAAAAAAGAAATGTGTTAAGTAGTAGTGGTAAACAATCTAAGTGATCTGTTATTGTTCCTTAGTCCATATATTCTTCTAATTAACCACAATTATGGAAAATAGTAATTTCTTCATTTTTCACTGTCTTCTTGTTATTTTGCTTTTTGTCTTAGTTCTTTCAAAATCAACCAAAAAGTACACAACCACCTTTAGTTTTAGTGTTTGTCTTTAAAATCTCTTTATAAGTCATTGAAGACAACGTGGGATTCCATAGGTACCCTTTCATCCCCTCATACAATTTTTTTCAAATATGTTTATCCTTTAAAATCTGTTTTGTTTCTTGTTTCTGGGTCTCAAAAATTCTATCCATCTTTATTCTTATTATTGTGACCATAGGCTCATATATTCCAAGTTGGAAGTGACTTTAGAATCCATGGTATACAATACCCTCACTTTACAATGAGGAATATGAGTCTGAAAGAGGTTAAGGAACTCAATAAAAATTGGATTAATAACATGTATATGTCAGGATTCAAGTTCAGTTCTTCTTGACCCCAACACCATTGTTTCATCTATTGTGCCACATAATATGCATGAAAGTCAATTTTATTAAAGGCCCCTTTTTACTCCTGTGGGATCATTGTATTTTGCAAGGTTAGTTATTCTTCATTGTTACCACTTTTCTGATTTATTAGAGCTTTATTTTTTAATGGACAAAAATCTCTTTTCTCTACCTCGTACCAACGTCCACATCGGAGAAAAAATAAAAGTTAATTCCCTACAACAAATATACATAGCCAAGAAAAATAGTGCCTAATTAGCCCTGCCTGAAAAATGTGTGTCCTTGAATGTATCTCATGAATGCATCACCTCACTTTCAAGAGATGGACAGCATGCTTTCCCATTAGGGTTTTGGAAAAATGAATGGTCATTTTATTGATCTCAATTTTTAGCATTTTCAAAACTTTTTGTCTTTACTGTATTTAATTTTATAAATTATAGTACTGCTCCTACAATTGCATTCTTCATCATTATAAAAATTTATAAAGTCTTTCGTTTATTTGATTTTACTTTTATGTATATAACCTGAGTTCCAAAGACCATTGGTAAAGGACTTTCTCCACATTAGTGGAAATCACTGCTATCACCCTCCCTAAGGGGAAGGGCAAAGTTGGTGAGATTAGGGGAGTAGAGAGCTGAAATTTCTGGTATTTCTGTGTTTTAGCTTTAAGAGAAAAGATAAAGAATGCCAACTCCACTTCAGTTTGCTGACAGAAGAGACTCTGGGAAAAAGTTGACAGGACAGGAGCCAGAATTCTCCATCATGTCCCTATGAACAGTTTACTTCATTAGAGACTTAGGAGAACTTCTTTTCAGGTGATCTAGTTCTCTCTCTGTCTCTGTCTCTGTCTTTCTATCTCTCTTTCTTTTTTGTCTGTCTGTCTGTTGGTCTGTGTGTGTCTGTCTGTCTCTCTCCCATAAACTGAGTTACCTTGTTCCCAAGGGAGAGTTCCTTCACTCTGTGGTGTCTGACATTTATTCTCTTTTGTACTTATGTTTTGTGGTTGATTTGTGTGAATGTACTTCTTTGCTACTTACTCTACATGGTCATTGTGAAAGTGACGTCCAGTGGAAATGGGATCAATTCTTTGATAACTCTTGACTCTTCCTTTTTTTCATTATTAAACAGCAATCTAGAGTTTAACTTGAACCTGAAAATCATATTCCCCTAGACTAATATTGTTGAAGGGAGTTTATAGATATAATTTTGACCAAGTAACCATGAGGAGGACAGAGTGGTCAAGTTTCTGCCCCAAACCTCCTGCTTCCCCTTCTTGCAGATATAGAAGTCTTCCTTGAAGAAAGATAGTAGGAGCACAGGCTAGAGAAATTTATTCTGGCTCTCTTTGACTAACACAATGATACCTCCATGTTACCTGTGGAAGACAATTTTGCTACATAATATTCATTTTATAATATAATTTTTTTGGTTAGGCTCACTTCACTCTGTCTTAGTTCATAAAACTTTCCATGTCTCTTTGAAATATATGTTTATTTATTACTTGTAATGTTTCATCATATCCATATATCACAATTCATAGGTGTCCAAAATTGGAAAGTTCTGTCTAGATACAGAGATGAGACTACTCCAAGTAGATAAGTGTCTTGAGTAATAATGCCAATGCTGTAAAGCAATACGATGCTTAGAAGCTCAGCAGGAGTTGAGGATTATATTTTTAAAACTTGTGAGTCTCTGGGTTTTGCCTTTGGTTGGGGAGCATATTAAAAAAGAAAAACTTTTAGGTGTGCTGTCTCACATGCCCACTCCCCAATTAAAACAAAACAAAGAGCCTTTAGATAATATCCTACTACATTTACATCTTCTTTAGCACTTAATCATCAAGGATTCTTAGTTGTCTTTTCACGCTTGGCATCCAAAAATCCTAATTAGTGGAAGTTAGGGATGATAGAAAAAAAATATTGGTAACAAATTGACTTGGAGGGAGAAAGCTAAAATAGGTTTTGAGATTATTTCTCAAAGTATGATGTAGATACAGAAGGGGTCTGAGAATTACTTGTCAAAATTTTTAAAAATTTTATTAGAGAAGGAAATTGGAAACCTCAGAAAGGGAGTAGTGAAAAAAGAGGACTTAACCCTAACTGAAAAAGAGTAAAAAGTTATATATTAAATAGATCATCAGAACTTCAAACGTCCTTAGAGGTTACCTTTCTTCCTTTAATTTTGTCAGAGAAGGAAAATGTGACAAAGGGACAACAGGGACTAGAAATTAGTTCAACCAGGGCAGTGAGTTTTCATCTAGCTTATTGAAATTTGAATTTGCTCATTCCAGAAAAGTGTTCACTGTTCCCAAGACCAAGAGAAAGCAGCTAAGAAGGGATCTCATTCTTCTAGCCATATTTTATCTGCCTACACAATCAGTCCCTTTCCCATCACTTTCAAGAAAATTTAAATAGTTTGGAAGGTCAAAGTTTGGGGATAAATAAAAGTTCTTGTGATGGGGAGGTACTTCAATAAAACCATGACTCTCTCACCTACTCCACCCTGCAGCACTTTTCTAGGGCAGATGGTTCTAAGAGGCTTCAGAAGATGTCTAGATCAGGGGCAGGGAAGCCTGTGGCATCAAGGGCACATGTGGCCTTCTAGGTCTTGGGTGCAGCCTTTTTACTTAGTCCAAGTTTTACAGAACAAATCCTTTAACTAGGATTTTTTCTATGAAGTTTGGATTCAGTCAAAGGGATGCTCCTGGGGTCCTAGAGAGTCACATGTGGCCTCAAAGCTGCAAGTTCGCCATCCTGAAGCAGTCTAGACCTTGGAAGACAATAGTAGTTCCCTTTGTTCCCCTAAGATCAGTGGATAATCTTATATCTAAATTTGATTCTATAAGCATAAACCGGATTGCTTTGATTGACTTAATTGATCCTTTGTTTAAAACAGCAACATTAAATTGACTAATTGACTTGTCCTACAAATTCATTGAAAATCTGCAATCTTCTTTTAAAAGGGGACAAAATCAAAATCCAAATGTAAACCCTTGAAAGTGGCTGCTTCTTTTTCAACTTCTACATAAAATTCAAAGAAGGTAAAATCCTGGACGATCTGAAGAAAGGTGAATATTTTCTTATCCTTGTTATGTACAGAAGGAAAGAAAAACCTGAACTAATTCTGTAACCAAGGACTTTGTGGAACTAGATTTGAATAGAAGTCAAGGGCCCTTTGGTTTGTTCTTTCTCAAAGCACCAGAGGAAAAGAAAATCTAAAAAATACATGAATGAAATTTAGTACTTTATACAAGAGCAGAGTCATTAACTAACATGAAACAGATATGAAAATGTCTTGGTCTTTCATTTTGTTGGCTGGTTTAAAAAGTAGCCATTGACTAAATAGAAAGTTGATTAAAAAAAAAACTGTAGGGAAAAATATTCTGATTTTATATTCTTTTATCTAAGAAAAGCAAAAAAAAAATCCCTTTATTTTCTGTCTTCAGTCTATAAGAATATAATGGAAAATTCTCTGTGTAAATGAAATAAATATTTAAGTATTATCTATGTATTGTCCAAATTTCAGTGAGCATGTCTATTGTTTTCCTTTCTGTTATTTGTTTCTTGGATTGTTTTTATGCAAAATTAGCATTTTCATATGGATTTATCTTCCCCTTATTTAGCATACTTAAGAGAGAAGTCTTTCTGGTCCCATTGTCAATCCTCTTCAACTTAGCTCCCAGCCATGGAGACACATAAGAATAATAAGAAATAAGAAACTACTGGTCACCCATTTCCTTCAGCAAATATCCTGAGCCGGTGACCAACTAAAAGCAATCGCAATGTATGTTCAACCTCATAACATCTGTTACAAACATTTTTAACCTTGTCTTACTGTTCAGTCTCAAACTGCTGGCTCTATATCTCAAATGACTTGCAAAACTTCAAAGGACAAAATGAAAAAAATGCTAACTACTGGGGGGTAGAGGTGTCTTAGAATATCTCGCCACCACCACCACAGTCTTTGCTCTTCGATCTTATTTTGTACCTGAAGTTACCCCTTCTTGAAGGTAATTGTGATCAGGTAAATGAAGGTGGTTGATTATTTTCCTAGTCATTATGTTGCCTTTGAATTTTCCTTTTATGTAGGAATGAAGAACTATGTCCCAAGCTGAGTCCATTTCCATGGACCAAGCCTTGACGTATCCCTGCATCTAGATTAGACCACCATTCTGGTCTGCCAGCTTTACCCCATGCAAAAAAGATTGAAAAAATCAACTTGCTTCTCCAATTCAAATTTGTCTCTGCTACTCCTTTCACTATCTTCTCATGAACTCTATAAGGCCATACCGTTCATCTATTCCTGCCAGGGTGGAATTGTCTTTTCTCTTCCTTAGAGGAATACAATATATTATAGAGGTCCTCTAATTTTCCTACATTGAGACAATTTCCCATTCCTAGGAAATTCTTTGGCCTATTAATCCCTGACCTAGTTTTAGTCTACCCTCATTTATTCATTGAACATCCAACGCTAAGTAATCAGATATTGTAAACAAATAACTGAGTGAATTTCACTCCTTCTACATAAACCAAAGTATGTTGTTATTCAATCTCTTCACTAAAGACTATAAGAGAAAATTTAAGGTTCATTAATATCTGTCCCTAAGCTACTTTTGCATCTCTATTTCTCACTGAATAAACTGATTTTAACTAAATGAGACAGATCATTTGCTTTCTCACTTCTTTGACTTTCTCATAATTTTATTTTTTCTTTCTACCTTTCCCCCAGCTCTCCCTCTAATTCAAATAATCATTTAACTCTCAGTTTAGATACTCTATCCTACATAAAGTTTTCCTCCATTCCTCTGCATCTTGTCTCACTAATAAAAAATGACACTATTGATTATAGCTAGCATTTATTTATCACTGCTAGCATTTCAGCACTTTCAAAACACTTTAGATATATCTAATTTGATCCTAACAAAAATCCTTTGAAATAGGTGCTATTATGGTTCCCATTTTGGAGATAAGTAAGCTGAAGTTGAAAGATATTAAGTAACTTGCCAGAGTTCACACAGGAGTAAGTGTCTGACGGTAGAATTCAATGTAGGCCTACTTGATTCCAATTTGAGAGCTTTATCTATTGTTTGTTGTGGTAGTGGAAGAAGTAGTAAGTGTAAGATGTGTGCATATGTCTATTTTAAATAAAAGGAAAAAATTCAGTTCATTTGATTGTATTTCAGATAATCTAATGGTAACTCTTTATACTAGCCACTGTTTCAGATTCCTATGTGATTTACTGTTTTTGGTGATATATGATCTCTACTGGACTTCATCAGAAGGGAAAAAGTACAGGAAAGAACTTTTAAAGGAGAGGAGACATGTGCTAGCTTCTGTAAGGTTTTGTGAAGAAGGGAAATACTACCAATTTGTTTAATGGAGATCATTAAGACCAGTATAAAAGGGTAATAATAATATTTGTGGGTCTGTACAGGGCAAAAACAAAATGGGCATAGCTTAGATCCTGATGGTTTACAGAATTCAAAATTCAAGAGATTGTAGTGAGAAATGAAAGCCAGGAAAGAAATTGGGATAGTGCATCAGATTATCTGAATTGACAAAAATTGATATGCTAGAAGTATTATGGTAAGACAGGTACATTGACTCAGTGCTGGTTCAACATGAATTGACTTGACCATTCTGAAAAGTTTGAAACTGCACCCCAAAAGTCATTAAATTGTATGTACCATTTGACATAACAGTGCTGTTATTAAGCCTGTACCCCAAAGATATCAAAAGGTAAAGGAAAAGGATCCATATGTACAAAAATATAGCTTCTCTTTGCATGACTGTAAAGAATTGGAAACTAAAGGAATGCTTCTTCATTGGGGAATGGCTTGAACAAGTTGTGGTATGTGAATGTTAATGAAATTCTCTTATGCTATGAGAAATGTTGAAAAGAATGGTTTTAAGAAAAATCTGAGAAGATTGTTATGAACTGATACAAAGTGAACTAAGGAGAAAAATTATACAGTAACTGTACAATGAAGAAAAGTTTAAATGACTTAAGAACCCTCTGATCAATACAGCTATTCAGAAGACTCATTGTTAAACATGCTGTGCATCTCCACATAGAGAAGTGATGGACACAGAGTGGAAACTGTAACATGCAGGACCAGAAGGAGCCTTGATAATGTTATTTTGCTTGACTATACACATTTCTAATGAACGCTTTCCTTGCTTTCTCAATGAGTATGGAATGAGGCGGTGAGAGGGAGAGAATGTGGAACTAAAAAAAATATGTAGTTGAATTTTTTTCAGCTAAAAAGAAAGGAATTGGGTTAGTATAGGCAGACAAGACCCATTAGACCCCAAAGGATCCTGAAACAGAGTAAAGGATTAGCTTAGATAAATTTATTAATTTTTAGAATATTGTATGACCCAGTGATTGAATTCTTCTTAATGTGTGGTTGGTCAAGCTTTGGGGGCTTTAAGATGCTGTAGTTGAGCAACTAATGCACTTTGGTTGATATTTATGGAGCAATAAAATGTTTTATCTATCTATCAATATTTATCTATATCTATCTATCTATCTATCTATCTATCTATCTATCTGTCTGTCTGTCTGTCTGTCTGTCTGTCTGTCTTTCTATCTATCTTTCTGTCTGAGTGAATTAGATTGGATTGGCCAGCCTAGGTGAAAGGATGATAAATCAAAATGGATTTTACACACCAATACACACACGCACAACACTTGCGTGTATACATACATATGTATGTGTGTATATTGTCTTCCTATTAGTGCTTATTTTCTCTTCAATGAATTTATTTATAAGGTGTTTAAGGTCATGTATACGTGCATAGGTATACATATATGCACATATGTATATATATATATATATATATATATGTAATATACAAGTAATTGAATAAACACATCACATACATGCATTATGTGTACACATCTGAATATATTTGAATATTGTTATTAGTTTTAGGGCTAAATAATGCCTTTGGAAGGAATATTTATTTCCAATCTATAAAACTCATCTCTCTTATGAGTGAACATATCTATATCTATCTATCTATATATAGTATATATACATATATGTATATATGTATATATACTATATGTATGCATATCTGTGTCTCTGTCTCCATCTGTCTGTGTGTGTGTCTATTGTTGGATATAGTTAGATAGTTTATATAAAAATGTTTTAAATATATAAAGCAAATCAGAATTAATGAGGTGGTGCTATTAACTAAGAATTATTCCTTAAAATACCAAAGGAAACCACCATAGGTCTAATGAAGTGAAAGATGTTGAATTAATATAAAGAAAAGCAACAGATCTGATGATAAACTTAATTTGCTCTGCTTCTCATTTCTCTTTACTCTGCTATGTTTTCATGGAATTGTGCATGTGTGGAGGAAATTTTAGCGTATTTTCTTCGGGCAAAAGCCTGTGTTCTCTTAAACTATTGATGTGGGATATAGTAGAAGTAAGTGTCAGTGACTAAGAGGATATTCTCGTGCATTTACAGGGTGGGGCCCATGAGAATGAATTCAATGGAACCTAGTTAAAGCTAACTCACCTGTATCTAAAGAGAGATGTTTTATTATTCATGGAACAAATGACACTGAATCCATGAGTTCATAATGCTTGAAATTATGCACTCCCCCCAAAAAGAAAAACATGGCATTGATGTAGGACAGGTGAGATTGGTGGGACCAGATTAAATCTATCATCTAGAGTCTGCACCACTTTAAAGGTAGTATATATAGCTTTTTTTCCTATTTATAATATCAGGCGGATTATTTTTTCCTCTTGTATATCTTCAAAAAACATTTTAATTTTAAATATTATTTTGATGTTTTGTCCAATGTATGGTATGTGATTAGAGGAACCATCGATTCAGTTTAACCTATCAGTACTTATATCTTAAGCAGATATCAATAACAGACAATGAACGCAACTCAGTATCAAGAAGGGGAGGCAATAGACTGTCTGTTGTATTTAGGAAATTGCATGTACTGTTTAAACCTCACAAATACCCCCAGAACAGCATCCTAGTTTTGAAGAACATCATGAAAATGGTCAACATCCATCAAAAAATACCTAAAAATAATCCACCAATACGTTAAACATTTTAGAGATCAAGAACCCAAGAAGTTTGAGGGGAAACAAAAACACTTAATTAAACATGGATAACCAACAAGAAAGATTTCCCCTCTCCCTACAAGGTTATATTTTCTTGCATTAACATTTGAGGAGACGACACATACAGATAATACATATGGTTTTATGCTGAGTATCTCTCCATTGTGGTGGCTGCTGCTAAGTAGGACAATCTGATAGCCTTCAATTATTATGAGGCTTCCTGGGAAGGAGAGTGCTAACTCTTTATATTGATAGCTTCTTAGACAAGCTAAACCCTTTAGTTATTCAATTTTCCCAGCCACCTCCACCCTTGGATCTAGTTAGAAGAGACCTTGGACATTTCTCTTTTAAGAACATATCTCTTGTAACTACTTTAAACTCAGTTTAACTCCTAGTTATTATTCTTAAATTATTTTTACTTCATGTCATGCTCCTGAGTCATTAGGCCATGTACCTTTCAAATCATTTGTGAAGTTCCGTGCCATAAAACTGAAAAGTTACTGATGGAGCTCTGATGAAAGTGGTTTTTTCAATCCCACCATGTCTCTGACCACCAACGCTAATCAGCTTAGAAAGAAGACTGGAAAGGGTCAGAGTAGGTTGGTGAACTTTGATCTACATTTTTATCTTCCTAATTACTGTGGCCCAGAGCTCACTGATCAGCCTTCACCTCACTAAAACAAACAAACAAAGACACTGTTTTGTAAAGACTAGAAAACATGCAGAATCATTGCCATAAAGCTATAAATCAGGAAATACCATAATCTCTAAAAAATAAATGTTATTTCACTTCACTCAACTCCTTTGACTCCACCATTACCATACTGCCTCATATGCAGTAGCTTAGTTTTATGTTTGTTTTCTTCTATATTGCCAATGATTTAGTGCCTTGAGGCCTGCCCCAGTTGTGTTTGTGCTGGTGCAGGCCATGTTAGGCTGTTCTACACTCCAAGTCCAGTGCAATAGACCCTCCTTCTCAGCCTTCCAGATTGTCTTAGGCTAGAAATCTGTTTCACTCTGTCATTTTGCGGATTCTGATGCTCTAGATTTTGTTTACAGTCATTTTTACAGGTATTTTGAAGAGCGTTGCGAGAGAGCTCAGGCAGGTCCCTGCTTCTACTCCAGCATCTTGGCTCTACATCTAGTTTATATGAATCTTCGTCAGAAGTGTGTAGACACCTCTAAATAAGTTAAGAATACTAGCAGAATGGGGTTAATCCGAGACCATTCAAGACTTTGAGGTACACCTTGAAAGAACTCTGGGATTTGACTTGGTGAAGCAAAAAATATGCTCCATTAGTCACATTCAAAGTGATAAAGAAGATGTTTAAACTACTTCTGGGAGCCAAGATGGCATACTATGCAGTAAATTGACATAACTCTCCCATATTGACTTCCATGCAAACAGAAAATAATTCCCCAAAACAAACAATGGCACAGCAGAACCAGCAAAAAGACAGAGTAAAACAATATTTGAGCCAAAGAAATTAGAAAAATTGTCATGAAAGGTCTGCCTCTCTTGGGTCAAGGGAAGCATGTAGTCTAGGACATGAAGTGTCTCAATAAGCCAGCAACAAGTGCCACGTCAGAAAACAAAAGGGAAATGCGTACCTCAACGTGGTAGAGCAAGTAAACACCATGACCAGGACACCCCAGTACATCCCACATACATCAGTATTGCCAAAGTAGCTCCAACTCTAACAACCACCATGTGCTTCAGCATAGATTGAGTAAGAAAGCAACCATCAAAAGTCATGTGCCTCAACGTAGCATTGGGAGATAACAGAAAACCCCACTGATCTCAATACATACCAGACACTAGTACTGGAACCTCATCTCAGCACCAGATAAGCTGCTAGACCCTGATGGCATGGGGAAGTGAAAATTACCATCCAACACGTCCCCTCATTTCAGCACCAGACGTGAGGGTCCACCATGGGCCTTAGGGTAAAATCAGGGAAGCAGTAAGCAAATTGTAAGTGCTGACAGACCTTGACACAAGAAGCCTCAGTGACCCTTCCACCTTGGGATCAGGAATCAAATATAAAATAAAGTACAACACTAAGAAAGATGAGCAAAAAGCAACAAAAATAATCTAACCATAGATAATTACTGATTATTGACATGGAAGGTTAAGATGAAAATTCAGAAGAGAACAACAATGTCAAAACACTTTAGGGCAAAATAAAAAATAAAAATAGGAAGTGGACTCATGTCTAGAAAAAAATCAAGGAAGATATCAAAAAGGGGCTTAAAAATCGTATAAGAGATGGAAAAGACAAAATGGGTGAAAATGAGAGTGACATAAGAGAATTATGAAGAAACAGAGTCAACATATTGGAAAAAGGAAATAGCAGTTTTAACAGTAGAATTGGACAAATGGAAAAAAGAGATAGAATAATCACTAAAGAAAACAACTCTTAAAGAGTACAATTGGTCAAATAGGAAAGAAAGTCAAAAAGCTAACTGAGGAAAACCACCCCTCAAAAATTAAAACTGGGCTGCTGGAAGCTAGTGAGTATTTGAGACATCAAGAATCAATCAAATAAATTTTTAAAAAAATCAAAAATAAAAGAAAATTTAAATGTCCCATGAGAAAAGCAACTCATGGAAAATAAATCCTAGAGGGACAATATCAGAATCATAAAAATACTTGAAAGCCATAATCAAAAGAAAGATCACTAAACAGTATTTTTTCAAGAAATCATCAAAGAAAATTGCCCTCATATCCTTGAGCCAGAGGGTAAAATATGTATTGAAAGAATCCAACAACCAAATCAAGGAAAGAGATAGAAACAAAAACTCCCAAGAACATTAATGACCAAAATTAAGAACTGTCAGGTCAAGGAAAAAATACTGCTAGTAGCCTGAAAGAGACAATTCAAATATTGGGGAACTGCAATCATGATGAAAACGGTCTTAACAGCTACAACTTTGTAAGACAGTAGATCACGGAAAACGGTAAAGGAGTTAGGAATACAACCAAGAATCTCCAAGTGAAATTAAACTCTTCAGACATCAAGGGGGGGGGGGGAGAAAATATTCATTCAATGAAACAAGGGGATTTCAAGAGTTCTTAAGGAAAAGGACAGAATTAAATAAAAAAGTTGATCTCCAAAAGTAGAGAAGGATAAAAAAGTTTTTAAAAAGGGGAAAAAGAAAGCATAAAGGATTCAAAAAATCTAAACTATTTTTATCCCTCCATCTCAAGATGATACTTATGATTCTTAAAACTTGTGCCACTAATAGTACAGTTAGAAGGAATATAGGGGAGGAGCCAAGATGGCGGAGTAGAAAGACATACATACGTGGGCTTTCCCCACACAGCCCATAAAAGACCTGTAGAGACAGACTGTCAACAAATTTTGGAGCAGCAGAAGTGGAGAATAACAGAATGGAGGAGATTTCCAGACCAGGGTGATCTGCAAGGCCCACAGGAAATATTGGTTGCACTGCATGCAGAGCAGAGCCCAGTCCAGCCTTGGCCGTGCGGGTAGGAGGAGATAATAGGGGCAAAATCCCCAGGCGCAGTAGCAGTGAATCCCCAGTAGCAGGAGCAGTGGACCACAAATCCCTCAACCCACAGGCTCCAAAGGTCAGTGATGGGTGTTTTTCAGCTGGCTGGGAAGGGAAAAGGGCCTTCCCATTAGCTCCAGCCTCAGGCAGCAACCCGCAGAGGCCACATTGGGCAGGTGACAGCAGTACCCACAACAAATAATGCGAAATACCTAATTGGAAAAACAACTGACCTGGAAAATAGATCCAAGAGAGACAATTTAAAAATTATGGGACTACATAAAAGCCATGATCAAAAAAAGAGCCTAGACATCAGCTTTCATGAAATTATCAAGGAAAACTGCCCTGAGATTCTAGAACCAGGGGGGAAAATAAATGTTGAAGGAATCCCCTGATCACTGACTGAAAGAGATCCAAAAAGAGAAACTCCTAGGAACATTGTGGCCAAATTCCAGAGTTCCCTGGTCAAGGAGAAAATATTGCAAGCAGCTAGAAAGAAACAATTCAAGTATTGTGGAAATACAATCAGGATAACATAAGATCAAGCAGCTTCTACATTAAGGGAACAAAGGGCGTGGAATAGGATATTCCAGAAGTCAAAAGAACTAGGACTAAAACCAAGAATCACCTATCCAGCAAAACTGACTATAATACTTCAGGGGAAAAATGGTCTTTCAATGAAATAGAGGACTTTCAAGCATTCTTGATGAAAAGACCAGAGCTGAAAAGAAAATCTGACTTTCAAACACAAGAATGAAAAGAAGCATGAAAAGGTAAGCAGCAAAGAGAAATCATAAGGGACTTACTAAAGTTTAAATATTTACATTCTTACATGGAAAGACAATATTCATAACTCTTGAAACTTTTTTTGGTATCTGGGTAGTTGGTCGGATTACACACACACACACACACACACACACACACACACATACACACACACACATAGAGAGAGAGACAGAGAGCACAGGGTGAATTGAATAGGATGGGATTATAGCTTAAAAAATGAAATTAAGCAGTGAGAGAGAAATGTATTGGGAGGAGAAAGAAAGAAATGGAATGGGGCAAATTATCTCTCTTAAAAGAGGCAAGTAATGACTTTTCAGTGGAGGGAAAAAGTGGGGAGGTGATAGAAAAAACATGATGAATACTCTCATCACATTCGACTAAAGGAAGGAATACAATGCACACTCATTTTCGTATGAAACCTATCTTACAATACAGGAAATTGGGGGAGAAGGGGATAAGCAGGATGGGGGGATGATGGAAGGGAGGGCAATGGGAGGAGGGAGAAATTTGAAGTCAACACTCTTGGAGAGGGACAGGATCAAACGAGAAAATAGAAGCAATGGGGAGCAGGATAGGATGGAGGGAAATATAGTTAGTCTTACACAACACCACTATTATGGAAGTCATTTGCAAAACTTCACAGATATGGCCTATATTAAATTTCTTGCCCTCCCAAAGGGAATGGGTGGGGAGGGAGGGAGGAAGAGAAGTTGAAACTAAAAGTTTTAGGGACAACTGCTGAGTACAGTGCTTGCAACTAGGAAATAAGAAATACAGGTAATAGGGTATAGGAAGTTACCTTGCCCTGCAGGACACAAAAGAAAATGGAGATAAGGGAAGGGAAGGATGTTAGAAGGGAGGACATATTGGTCATAGGGGTAATTAGAATGCTTGGTGTTTTGGAGTGGGGGAAGGGGAGAATTGGGGAGAAAATTTGCAACCCAAAATCTTGTGGAAATGAATGTTGAAAACTTAAATAAGTTTAACAAATACATCATAAAAAAGAAGGAATATCCACAAACAGTGAGAATTGGTATAAAGTGAATTTGAAAAAAAGATGACAAGAAATAATTAAAAGAGGAATACACTGGGTGAAGAAGGAAGGGATAGATAGAATGGATTTAAATATTTCACATGAAGAGATACAAGACATAGTACAGTGGAGCAGAAGAAGAAAGAATGGGTGATGAGTTTTGTTTCACTATTAAACTCATCCATATTGTTTCAAAAAGGGAATACTACATGGAAACCATTGAATATATGTTTCTATATTCACCTACAAAAAAGTAGGGAGGGAAAATGGAAAATAACAGAAGATTGGGGAAGGTGGTGGTCCAAAGCCAAACACAGCTAAGGAGGGAGAGGTTGAAAGAATAGATAAAAGAACAAAATGAGAGAAATAGGATGGAGGATAATTCACAATTACTAATCATAACTGTGAATTCTAATGGGATGAACTGTCCCATAAAACAGAAGTGGATAGCAGAATGAATAAAAAATCAGAATCCTACAATATGTTTTTTACAATAATCACACTTAAAGGAGAAAGACATCCATAAAAAAGGGCAAGAATAGAACCTATGTTACTTCAGCTGAAGGTAAAAACAACAGCAACAACAACAACAACAACAACAACAACAACAGCAGGAGTAGAAACCCTCATCTCAGGCAAAGTAAATGCAGAACTAGACCTAATCAAAAGAAATAAGTAAGGAAATTTCATCTTACTACAAGTTCCCATAGACAAGGAAGCAATAAAATGTTAAACACACATGTACCAGGTGGCATAGCACACATTTTTTAGAGAATTTAAATGAATTATAAGAAAAAAATAGAAAGCAAAATTATACCAATGGGAGGTCTCAACTATTCCAACTCAGAACTTGATAAATTCAACCAAGAAATAAACGTGAATGAAACTAAAAAGGTAAATAGAATATTAGAAAAGGTGAATATGACAGACATTGGAGAAAAGTGAATGGAAACGGAAAGGAATATAACTTTTCTCAGTAGCACATGACATCTACATAAAAATTTACCACATAATAAGGCACAAAAACTACAGAATAAGATGTAGAAAGACAGAAATATGAAATCTATTCTTTTTAATCATAATGAATAAAAATTACTTTCAACAAAGGCAGTGGAAAGGTAGATTAAAAATTAATTGGAAAATAGGCAATCTGATCCTAAATAATAAATAAGTCAAAGGACAACTCATAGAAGCCATGAAATAATTTATTAAAGAGAATAACAACAATAAGACATCATAGAAGTCAAGGTGTTTGCCAGAGTAGTATTTACGAGAAATTTTATTGGTTTATATTCTTACATAAAAAATAGGGAAAAAAAATAGAGAGATGAATGGATGGGACACGCAACTAAAAAAAAAAAAAGCACCATATTGGACTTCCTAAAAATCAAAGATGAAATTAATAAGATTGAAAGAAAAGAAACCTCTTGATATAATAAATAAATCTATGAGTTCCTTTTATGAAAAATGACAAAATAAGATAGATAAGTCATTAGGTGATATAAAAATAAAGAAATCCAAATATCAGATATCAAAAAGGAAAAGGGTGAAATCACAGTCAATGTGGAAGAAACTAAAGCAAACATCAGGAAATATTTTGAAAAATTATATGACAATAAATCTGACAATCTAAGTGAAATCATGAATATCTACAGACATATAAATTACTTGGATTAACAGTTCAGAAAATAGAATGCGTTAATAACCATACTTTAGAAAAAGAAATTGATTGTGCCATAAGTGAACTCCCTTCGAAAACTTCCCCAGGAGCAGATGGATTCACCAGTGAATTCTACCAAACATGTAAAGAAAAATTAATTCAAATACTATATAAACTATTTGGGAAAATGGGTAAAGAAGTTCTACTAAACTCCCTTATGATACAAATAAGGTGCTGATATCTAAACCTGAAAGAACCAAAAGAGAGAAAGAAAATTATTACATCAATTTGCCTAATAAAAATAAATGCATAAGTTTTAAACAAAATACGAAAACAATGATTTTACAATATGACTGAGTGTCATTTACTCAAAGAATCCAGAGATGATTCAATATCTGGAAAACTATCAACATAATTGACGATATCAATAATAAAACCAACACAAATCACATGATTATCCCAATGGATCCTGAAAACTTTGTGGTTAAAATATTCCACTCAACCCTATTAAAAACACGAGAAAGCATAGAAATGTTTTCAAGGAATTTTCCTGAAAATGATAAGCAGTATTTACCTAAACTATTAGAAAACATTATCTTTCATGGGGATACTTTAGAAGCCTTTTCAAATAAGTTAAGAAATGAACCAAAGATGCCCATTATTCATACTATTATTCAATATAGTAGTAGAAATTTTAGCTTTAGCAATAAGAGTAGGAAAAAGAAATTGAAGGAATTAGAATAGGCAATAAGGAAACAAAGTTATCGTTCTTTGCAGATGATATGATGGTATACTGAGAGAGCTCTAGAGAATCAAGTAAAAAAAAAACTAGTTGAAACAATTGGCATGAGAAAAGCGGCAGGATATAATATAAACACGCAGAAAACATTGGTATTTATTTCTATGACCAACAAAGCCCAACAGCAAAATATAAAAAGAAATATTCAATTTAAAATAACTGAAAACAATATAACATACCTGGGAGTCTACTATCAGAGATAAATCGAGGAAATACGTGCACACAATTACAAAACACTTTGTATGCAAAGTTATATCTAAACAGTTGGAAAAATATCGATTGTTCATGGGCAGGCAGACCCAACAGAATAAAAATGACAATTCTGGTGAAATAATTTACTTATTCAGTGCCATACTGATGAAATTATTAAAAACAAAAAGTAGATCGGGGGAAAAATCACCTGCAAGGACAAAGAAGCAAGAATGTTAAAGGAATTAATAACAAAAAAAGGAAGGTGGTCTAGCAATACCAGATGTCAAACTATATTATGTAGCAGTACTCATCAAAACTATCATTTACTGCCTAAGAAATAGAATAGTGGATAAATGGAATAGAGCAGGTTGACAGGACACAGTAGCCAATGATCACAGTAACCAAGGGTTTGATAAAACCAAATACCTCAGCCTTTAAGCACTCACTATTTGACAAAAACTGCTGGGAAAGACTTCTGAAAGCCAAAATGGCAGAGTAAATAGTAAGTCACTGTAGTGCTGCCACATTCACCTACACAGAACCGTTACATAGCACCCCAGAAAAAGTCCTGGAAGAGCCCCTGGAAAGACAGGGTGGAGTAACCTTTTAGACTTGGAGACTTGAAGGAGTTGCAAGACAGGTCCATGTCACTTGGGTAAAAAGGGAGTGCCTTCCAGGACAAGAAGTGTCCCAACAAGCCAGCACACAGGCCCACCTCCACAAAACAGCAGGAGCTCCTTAGCTTCAGTGTGGTGAAACAGACAACCACAAAAATCAAGATGACAAACCATGCCTCTTTGCTCCTACCTTTTTAACCCAGGCTTCATGCATCTCCCCACAGCCAGAGAACAAGCAGACTCTAGCTAAACAAGCACCACGTGCTTCAGTGTAGCTTTATGGAAATACAGAAAAACTCCACCTGGCTTCACCACAAACCAGACACCATCAATAGCAGCCTAGTTCAGCAATAGGTAAGTTGTCAGATTCCTCCAGCCTCCTGCAGTGATAGCTACACCACCTCAATCCCTCAACAGACTGTCAGACATGATCTGAGAGCAACAGCAACATCAGTGCAGCAGAAGGTAAACAGCCAGAACTTTGGCCACTGGTACAAGAATCCTGAGACAATGCCCCTTCTTGACCTTGGGAGCAGAGATCAAATTTTTTTAAAAAGGAAAAAGGTCAAAAGAAAGCCAAAAACAACAACAACAACAACAACAAATCTGATCATTGTGTTATTATGGTGTGTGTGCGCCTATATTTGAACACATATTTAAAAAAAAAAACAATGTTGCTTATACTGTACTGCATGTACTAACTGTATTACACTGTCTAAGAAAAGCCCAATCCATGCAAAATTTTGTATAGAGTGAATTGCTGCCTAGCTGCTTTCTATTGTAGCTCAGTAAACTTAAAATCTAAGAGAGTGAAGGAAAAAATGTGATATGACCAATTATCCAAATTCAAAAGCAACCTATAATAAGGGTCATATGAATAAACGTGAAACTTTTACTTGCAGATACAGGAGGATGTTCATTCATTTTCTTTATCTCTTCCCTCTCTCTACCCTTGACTTCCATTTTTTTTTTTTGCCACACAAATGAAACTAGATGAAGTCTGTGCTCTCAGCATAACTTGGGATCAAAAATCATTGTTCTGCAATTGGAAAAGACTTCAGGGATCAGTTAGTACCACTTTTTCATTTTGTAGATGAGGAAATGGAAACTGTAGGCAAATTGATTTTTTCCAAGGCCAACTGGAAGTAAACATCAGAAGTGGGAATCAAATGCATTATCTCTGACTCTAGAACCAGTATTTCTGCATTGTACCATGATACAATATAGGTCATTAAAAAGGCACTTGCTTCACGGATGAAATAACCACTCATAACAATCTGCTATGAAGTATAAGTTTCCATGTTTACAAGGCAACATATAACCAGAAGCCCTGGAGAAAAATGAAAAAATTATAACCAAAATTCATGTTCAAAATATGAACTCCAGGGAGTGATATATTTACTTAGAAATTAAAGTGGTTGCAGCTTCTATAAATGTGGGATTCTCATAGTTTTAGAAGAGACTGGAAGTGATCATCAGTCTGGGTACTTTTAGTTTGGTTTAGAATTTGATGACATCTGAATGCTACTCTGTTTCATTTTCTCAGAGCATAATGTATGTCTTTAACAATCCTTTCCTTTTTCTACTGCTTCTCCACAACTGAAATTAACATTATATGGAAAGACCTAATCAACCACAGCTGAATCCTGGAAGACAGCCAGTCTGCCAGAGTTGAAATAATGTTTGAAGCAACTATAGATCTGCTAAGCAGGACATGTACAAAGAATTGATGACAGCAAGATATACAAACAGCTCCTAGATTGTGAGCTGAAATCAGTAGGAAGCAGCATTGATAGAAGAAACTCTTGGAGGACACAGGGAAACCCAAGAGCAAATTGTCCAGGATAGCTACTCACTGCTTAGCAGCAAAAACAGCTGACAGAACAGGTTGCCACAGAATATTCAGAGATGGGCCAGTAAATTGTGAGATGAAGGGACAAAGTGGTTAACACTCCTAGACTCTGCAAATAGCACCTGTGGTTGTACACCTCTATGGTTTAGAAATGACTGTAGTTAATCTAACACATGTTTTTTGGTCACATTCAAATACAGAGAGTAATAGAAGTATTTAAAATATACACCACATATCCATCTAAACGCACGCACACATACACATACTCATCTATTTTTATGCAGCGTGTGTGTGTTTGTGTGTGTGTATGTGTGTGTGTGTGTGTGATTGGGAATTAATAGGTTATTAAATTAAATGTGTGTCAATTGGATTGGAAAAAAAAGAAAAAAACCTTGCTGTCATTCTAATAATGGATAACTGGAGACCAAGGCAGATAAATCAGAATTATGGGTACGATGTTTCCTGTGGTGTGACAGTACATATTTTCTCTGACTGTCAGGAATCGGGAGCAAAGGAGGGCATAGCTAAGTGATGAGGGAAAGACACTGAATCTCCCAAAAGCCAGCTGTCATCTAAGTACCATGTTATCTTAGAACCTGAAATTTTTCAATTTGGGAATGAGGTAGAAACAAGCGTTTGACACAACTAGACTGGTTTCACTTCGCCAACATCATATTCTCAAACATTTTGGAGAAACGAATCCTTTTGATTTCATAAAACATGCTATTTAACATTTGCAAATTAAAAAAAATAATCAATTACAAAGAATAAAGAAATTCAAAATATAATTCTATTAGAGCCAAAGTACTCTGGTCCTGACAAATTAGTCATTTCCCTAGCATCTGGTTAAAAATTATTTAATATAGTAGCTATAAGTAAGAATGCATTCACTTGAATATTTAACTTTACATCGATATTATTTACTACTAATTATCTTTCTAGGCAGTGCGAATGTACATACACACATATGTATACACACAGACAGACAGACACACATATATGTATACAGATATATATATAAATGTATATACATATATACACATATGCATGTATACACACATACACATACATGCACATGTATATACATATATACACATATGCATGTATACACACATACACATACATGCACACACACACACACACCTGACAGATAGGAGTACGCAAATGGATTGAAGTGAGCCTTGAAAATCTTAAAATTGTAATTTGAGTTTCTACAACTTCGCCATTTGTTTTAATGGAATTGAAGCATATTAATTTTCCATATTTTCTTTCCAATTGTTAAAATTCACTGTACTTTTATACTACTTAAATTAATTGGATCCTTAAGAAGAGTGGTTGTATTTTTTTTAACTCTTGAGTCCTTTCCATATTCTCTACATTTTGTCTTTTTTTCATTTTATCAAGTCTCCAGAACTACTTTTGGTCCTTTTGATATTTTGAATAAGGAAGCTCTGTCCCTTAAATATCTACTTAAAGAGTCCTATTCACTGCATGGGCTTTAATTTCACTCAAAATGAAATCTGAAAAGTCCTCATTCTAAAATGGGCAGGATCTCCCACTGTATCCTGGACCATCTCCAGTTGTCCTGATGAATATCTGATCACTGGACTCAGATGACTCTGAAGGAGCCCTCACTCACTCAAATTAAAGTCACCTCCAAGTCATGTCATCATCTCCCTGATGTCATGGTCCTCTTCAAGAGTGAAGGGCAAACACAACAACCTATCAGTTCCTGTACATGGCCATTCATTATTTTACAAAATTGAATTTTTCTAATAGAATCTCATATTCTCTATATTGAAATTTAAAAATATTTCTTCACCTTCCTCTCCACACATTCAAAATATTTTTCTATTTCCCCCCTCCTTTCATCATAAATCTAGACTTAGAAAGGACATCAGAGGCTATCTTTTGGTACATCTTTCTGCTGAGAGAGAAATTTCCCATAAAACTGCAACTTCAGAAGAGCCCTGAATAAATAAATAACTGCAAATTAAAACCATCCTGAGATACAACCTTATACCTATTAAATTGACTAATAAGACAGAAAAAGAAAATAACAGATACTGGAGGCTCTGTGGGGAAAATGAGATACCAATACATCACTGACGGAGTTGTGAACTGATTCAACCATTCTGTAGAGCCATTTAGAACAATGCCTTTTAATCTAGCACTATCTCTACTAGATTTGTATCTCAAAAGAGATAAAGAACGAAAATAAAATGCAAGTATATGTACAAAAATATGCATAACTCCAAACTTTATTTATTTTTCTTAAGTCCTTATTTTCTAAGTTTCTTTCATAACTTGACTTACCTTCTCAATACCTATGGTGGGCAAGGAGGAAGGGAGATAATGTAGAACAGAAAATTAAAACGATTGTTAAAACTGTTTTTCCATGTAATTAAGAAAAATAAAACACTAAATAAAATTTTAAAAGAAAAAAAAATCCAAGGAGATGAAGCTGAAACCCAAAAGTACATGCTGTGTTTATTTGAGTCTGATGATAAGTGTAAATAGGTGAACTTAAAAAAATATACTAGCATAGGGGTAATCATGTCTCTTCATTCCTATAAGGACTATTACTATAGAAAGACAGATCTAAGCAACTTATTTGCTTTTCAAGTACTTCAGTAAAAAATACAAGAAAGGCAATCAAATACATAAACTAAGAAAGACATAGGTACAAATACAAATCATTCAATTTTTAATAAGGAAAAATAGTAGAAAAACACATGGGTTTAACAACAATATCAAGGGGATAATTGAGAATCTTTAACAAAAATGAACACCTTTTAGGGCACAAAGTTACTGTAAATATTTAGAAAATAAAAATATAGTAAACTTATTATTTCCAGATCTTAATTAAATGAAAATAGTAATTTTTTTCAGTATCCACATGCCCAATATCCACACCCAAATGCAAACTTAGCAAAGCAATCCTCTATAATGAATGCATCAAATGACAAATCATAGAAAAAACTTAATAATCAGCGAAAAAAAATGATGATGATAAAACAATTGCAATAACTTTGCTAAGGAGCGAAAAACAAAGGTGTTCAGGGAAAAAAAAAATATATATATATATGTATATATATACATATATATATATATATATATATATATATATCCTACCAAACCAAAAGAAAAGAAAAGCGTGATTCAACTGAATATGTATAAAAAATAGACAGCTGTCAAATAAGACCAAAATGAATACGGGAGATGAAGCATTGATAAAATTAAGGAGATATAGATAATCTGAAAACAAAATGAGTATTGAAATAAGTAATACAAAGATTAGCTATTTGACAAGACTAATTGAATTGATAAATTTCATATAACTTAATTTAAAATAAAGCAGAAAATCATATCAACAGAATGTCAAGGAAGGTGAACTCAACAATAAAACCAGAAGAATAAAATGTCATATGGTACCAACACTGAGAATACAAATGAAAGAGAGTAGTACCTTCAAAAATATAAAATACTCACACTGAAGACCAAAAAGTTATTAATCTCAATACAGTAACAAAAACAAACTAAAACAACAAAAATTTTCTTACATAACACAATAACAAGCACAGAAACGTGCAAAGTAATAACCAAAGTGAAGGAATAAAAAGGTTCTGGTTCTGAAGGATTCGCAATAGACTCCAATCAAACTTTAAAATCACAATGATTTTATCTCAAAACTATCTCAGAAGTAGGGAAAGTATCTACCACCTTCCTTTTATGGACATATATAGTCCAATGACCAAATCAAAGAGGGATAAATCATCAAAGGAGGAGCATAGATAATTGTCATCAAGAAATTTTAATTGAAAAAGTTTACAATGCAATAATTTAAGAAATCATTCTTTATGATCAAGTTAGTCAAACAAAGTTATTCAAGCATGATTAAGCATTGTGAAAACAATATAATTAGTCACATTTAAAACAAATATCTCCAAAATAACATCAATACATGCAGGAAAAAATGATAAAGCTCAATCTTACATAATGCTTAAAACTATATAAATTGTAGGATTAAGGAGATTTTGTTCTAATAAAATAAAGATTTATATAAACTTAGCTAACATCATATGCAACAACGCTACACTAGAAGCCTTCCCAGTTTCCTAAGCTTCCTTATTCTTTTTCTTTTACATAACCCATGTTGACTCTTCTCATTATTATTTAATATAGTTCTGTGTTAATAGTGTTATTACTAGGACGATCAAAACAAAATAGAAAGAAATTAAAGGCATAAAATTAAGTGAAATGATAACTAATTGTCCCTAATAATTGTTTATATGATAGCTTACTTATAAAATACTCAGGAATCAATAACAATGATAGTTTTACTCAATCCAATTTTTAAAGCAGTCCTAAAAGTGAACTTGTGTATAAAGCCTTAATATTAGATAATTCTCTTTTTGATTTCTCATTTCTCTTCTCTTCCTTCATATCTGATTATAGTTTGCCTTCTACTCATCATGAAAGAAATATTGAAAGAAGATGAGACTAGAAAAAAATAGCTGTATTTGAATCTCAGCACATTCATCAACTGTGACTTTGGACAAAGGATATATTAATTTCGCAGTCTGTCTTCATTGAAAAAAATATTTTACCTCCTTCATTTAAGGGCTAAGTTCAGGAATTGCTCCTGCTCCTGATTCTGCTGTCTCCAAGGCATGCTGCTGGCTTGCTGGTGGCATTCTGTATACTCTACTTTCGCCCCATTGAGACAAAGATTTCCTGCTAGCCTTCCAAGTTGTCCTGAGCTAGAAAATAGTTTTCCTTAATTCCTTTGTTGTTACTGCTGCTAAAAATGTATTTTGAGACTATTTTCACATTGTTTGGAAGGGAATTTCAAAGCACTCAGGCCAGTTTTTGCCTTTATTACCTTATCTGCCTTCCAATCCCCAAACTAATGTAGTTTTTAAGGAAATAATTGAATGTTAGAATATAAAAAGGAACTATAAACTAGGAATCTGCAGACCAATTTTTGTGAGTTTAAAACATTTGGGGTTAATAAAATTTCAAGAATTTCTCTTTGTCAGACCTGAATGCTAGGATTGCATTATTTTTTTTTAATTTTTTTATTTTTTATTTGTAACACAGTTTATCATAGAGAAAGCAATTCAAACTTTTGGTCAGGTGATACTTCTTTTCAAAACATTCAAATTTGAACCACAAAAGAATTTTATTTTAAACAATAACCAACTGACTCACAAATAATATTTATGTTGTTAACTTCACAAGTTCTTGACCTAATTGTCTCCACAGTATTACTAAGAATTAAAGGACCCTAACTTATTGCTGTTGGTATAAAGTCCTATGCCTAACAGTTTAATTTTAGACTTAACCTCTGATGTTCCCCTACCAATAATCGATATTTGAATAGATCTGGTATTAAGCTTACAAACGTTTTGACTATAGGAAATTGCCATTACGAGTAGGGTCATTGCAGGGATACAATATCTCCCCAACTTCCTGTCAATTCCAGGCAGGATTAGATTATCCATTTACATTCAGTAAGGCTTAAAGTCTGCCAGGTGTCAGTGGGGAAATTGAGTCAGGAGAGTCCTAACTCAGCCCAGGTTGAACAGCTGCTCTCCCATCTTTCCCATGAGATCACCTTATGCAGTTCATACCAGCAACTCACCAACTTACTGGCATCATGGATCGCTTTTCCTGCTACCCATACCTGAAGGTAGATTCAGAAGAACGGTCGCTTAATAGTCCCATAGCATGTAAAACTGGCAAGTTCCAATAACCAGGCTTCAAATATGATTACAATTTCACTTTGGCTAAGGAACATCTTTTGAGGCAAGTCTTAAGTGGCTTACATGCCTTTCTAAACATTTTCTATTTCCTGATTAGTTAGAAATCATAAAAACAAATTTACCAATAAAACCTTAACTTTTTTATCAGTATCACATTTTGCCTGAGGTTGCCTTCCTCTAGGGAATTTATACTGAAATACTTTTCCCTAAACTAAAGATATGACTGATTTATTCTCAGTAATTAATTCAGTCAATTATTTAATACTAATTGCTTTTACCACACTTTGTTACATGTCCAGTTTTTCTCCCCATCACTCCCCTCATCCTGCTTCCTAATACCTTGCATTCTGATTATTCCTTCCCTCAATGTACCCTCCCTTCTATCACACCCCACCCTTCCTTATCCCCATCTTACCTCTTTTCTTGTAGTGCAAGATAAATTTCTATACCCCATTCCCTGTAATTCTTATTTCCCAATTATATGCAATAAAAATTCTCAACATTCTTTTCTAATACTTTGAATTCCAACTTCTCTCGCTCACCCCCTCCCTCCCCAGCCCCACTGAGAAGGCAAGCAATCCAATACAGACTAAATATGTGTTCTTTTGCAAAAGACTTCCACAACAATCATGTTGTGTTATACTAATTATATTGCTTTCTGTCCTACTCTATTCCCCTTTATTTTTTCCCCTACAGTTGACCTTGTCCCTTCTCAAAAGTGTTTATTTCTAGGGACTCCCTTCTCCCATTTGTCCTCCCTTCTAATATTCCCCTCACCCCACTTGTCGCCTCTTCTCCTACTTTCCTGTGGTGTGATATAAATTTTCATATCAAATTTAGTGAGTATGTTATTTTCTCCTTCAGCCACAAGTGGAGAGAGTAGCTTTATTTCTCTCCTCTCCCCTTCTCCCTTATCTCCTCCATTGAATAAGATTTTTCTTATCTCTTTTATGAGTTATAGCCTGCCCCTTTTCATTACTCCCTTTCTCTTCCCGGAATTTTCCTCCTTCACTCCTTAACTTTTATTTTATTTTATTTTAATTTTTGAGTGTGGATATCATCTCTTCTGATATAACACACCCTGTACTCTCTATCTATCTATGTGCATATGTGTGTGTATGTACAATCTCTCCATCTACCCAAATACTGAGAAAAGATTCAAGAGTTAAAAATATTTTCTCTCCATGTAGTAATGTAAACAGTTCAGCTTTAGAGAGTCTTTTATGATTTTTCTTTCCTGTTTACCTTTTCATGCATCTCTTGATTCTTGTCTTGGGAAGTGAAATTTTTAAATACAGGTCTGGGTTTTCCTCAATATGAGTGATTGAAAGTCGTCTATATCATTGAATGACCAATTTTCTCCTTGAAGTATTGTACTCAGATTTGCTGGGTAGGTGATTTTTGGTTTCAATCCCAATTCCTTTGACCTCTGAAATATCCCATTCCAAGCCCTTTGATCCCTTAATGCTGAAGCTGGCAGATCCTGTATTATCCTGATTGTATTTCCACAGTACTCAAATTGTTTCTTTCTAGTAGCTTGCAGTATTTTCTCCTCGATCTGCGAACTCTGAAATTTGGCCACAATATTCCTAGGAGTTTCTCTGTTCAGATCTCTTTCAGGAGGTGATTGGTGAATTCTTTCAACATTTATTTTGCCCTCTGGTTCTATAACACCAGGGCTGTTTTCCTTGATAATTTCATGGAAGATAATGCCTAGGCTCTTTTTTTGATCATGGCTTTCAGGTAGTCCAATAATTTTTAAATTATTTCTCCTCAATCTATTTTCCAGGTCAGTTGTTTCTCCAATGAGATGTTTCACATTATCTTCTATTTTTTCAAGATTTTGGTTTTGTTTACTAACTGCTTGGTTTAACTTATAGGCATCTGTTTCCTTGAACTCAATTCTCTCTTTCAACAAATTATTTTGTTCAGTGAGCTTTTGAACCTTCTCCTCCATTTGGCTAATTCTGCTTTTTAAAAACTCCCTCTCCTCATTGGCTTTTTGGACCTCCTTTTTCCAATTGAGTTAGCCTTTTTTTTAAAGCTGTTATTTTCCTCAGCATTTTGTTTTGGTTCTCCTTTAGTAAGCTGCTGACTTGTTTTTTAAGGTCTTCTATTGCCTGAGCCCATTTTATGTTCCCTTTGGAGGCAGAGGCCTTTACTTCCTCTGAAGGTGTGCCTTGTTCTTCCTCATCTGAAAGGATGGGAGGAGACACCTGTTCTCCTAGAAAATAACCTTCTATGGTCTTATTTTTTCCCCTTTTTTGGGCATTTTCCCAGCCAGTTACTTGACTTCTGAGTTTCCTCTCCACATCCACCTGGCCTCAGTTCCCCCAAGCCAGTACTGTGATTCAGATGACCTGCTCCCTAGCCTCAGGGACTTTAGGCTGGGCTGTTATTCAGGGTGAGATTAAGATCAGCTGTTCAGGTGGGGGCAGGGCCGCCACTCAGGGCTCAGTTCCCTCAGGGGGTTTATGATGAGACCTTCAGCAATGGATGCAGGCTACTGCTTGCTTTGGGGGCCCCATCCACTGCTGCCTCGACTGCTGCCTCCTGAGGGGGCCCGAGTTATGGGGACACTCGGCTCCCCTCTCAACCAGCTGAAAAGACCCTCTCACTGACCTTTGGCGCCTGTAGGTTGCAGGATCTGCGCTGCTGCTCGAGATTCTGTCCCTGAAGCCTGTTCTGACCTCCTCCTTTTGGTGCTGCTTTGCCAAGGCAGGGCTGGGCTCTGCTCCATGTCCCATGTGCGATAGACCTTTCCTGTCAGTTTTTCCAGTCTCTCTGGGATAGAAATCTCCTCCACTCTGTTGTTCTGTGGCTTCTGCTGCTCTAGAATTTGTTTAGAGTTCTTCTTTACAGTTATTTTATGGGCTGTGGGGTAAGAGCTAGTGTATGTGTCTCTTTTTACTCCTCCATCTTTGCTCCTCCCTAGGGTTACATTATTGTAACAAATATGATATAAAGATTTCTTTTTATAAAAAGAAATCAAATTACTCCCCCCTTTCTTCTGTAGATCTACAAATATGTTTATGAGTAACTTAAGTCATTTTTTTTTACATGGCAGTAGATGGGGAGAAATTACACACACACATAAACACCATTATTGAAAGTTTCTTTTTTATAACTCATTCAACATATGTATTTTCTAAGCAATTCATCAATTCATTCTTTTGAAATATAACCATTAATAGAAGCATTAAATGGCAACAAATAGACTTTGGTTATATGCATAATCCTATTGTGAAAATTTACATATGTGATTAGTAGAAAAAGTGACATCAAAGAAATACTTAAATATATAATTTACCAAAATGAAATGAAAGATATTTTTCCTTGCATTAAAAATGAGAGATAAAGCAGAACGTAGATGGTGGAATGGCACCAAGAAGTACAGGTCAGCTATTCCTTACAAATCCTTGACAATTTTCCTTAAAATGCTTCTTGAAGAATCTTGATCAAGAAATTAATGAAAGATGAAAACGAGTTAGTTTTTCTATTACCGCATAGCTGTGACTGTTAAAGAGACAGATACAGTGATCTACAGAAGCAGTGGACAAGATGTAGTCAAGTTTGGTCATATAAAACATTCAAGGGCAGATTGAAGATGGGGCTTTCACATAGGGGTGGTATTCTGGTGTGAAACATGGCCACAAGCCTAGACCAGAAATTAGCTTAGCAAGAAAAGAAATTGAGAAGCAGATATCAGTTTTGTGGCCCTAACCCAGAAGTGATGATAAACTTCTAATAACCAGCACCCGAAAAACCAAAATTCTGTAGGTCTGAATGAATTTAAAGTGTAAATGTACTGTTAACATTTTCTTCATTAGTTTATTTAAACAATATTTACCAACCAGTTTTAGATCACTCCAACACATTTTTGTTTTGACCATAAGAATGGAGGGGTGATGTTTCCTATTCCATATGCTAGATTTGTATGACATCTTCAATGTAATAAAAAGGGAAGAAATACTAGGCCAAATAAGAACTTAATGTTCTGTTACTGTAAATCTGAGGAACCTTATGGCAGGGTGATAGTGACCTGGATCCACGAGGATTGTCCTAAAACTCTAACCAGTGGTAAGAGATAGATATGTTGCTCAGATTCTAATTTAGGTCATAAACTTGAAGGGTTAAGGTTATGAGAGAAACAAAGACTAACATATCAGACAACTTTAAGAGTACTAATAAATCTAATAGGTCTCCAGTTTGAGGGCTATATACTACAGCAATGGTGTAGCAATACAGAACAACAGCTCAACTCAGACATTAATCCTTGTAGGGTACACAACCTGCAGGCTAATATCAATTTTCCAATCATGTAGTATGCTGAAGGTATGAGAAAATATAATTAATTGCACCATAAAAATAATTGTGGTTATAAGTAGTTGCAAAACACAGAGATTAGAATGTATACATCTAAGCAAATATACAAAATAAAAATATAACTTGGACACAATTTCAACCATAGTTTCTAGAAGTAATGAAGTAAAAGAAAAAAACTTAATTTTTTAAGGTTTAAAAATCAAACTAAATCTTTGTTTCATGTGTTTGATAAAGGTAAAAGTGGGGAAATAAATGAGAATTATGGAAGAAGACAGTGAAGAAGATATTCTGTAGTTTAGTATAAATGGAATAAACCTTTCTTATGGAGCAAAATTTCACTGACTATTAGAATGGATCAAATATAATACAGTTATTTAATGAAAAAAAATAAAAATAATGTGAAGGAAATTATTTTTAAAAATAGGAGAAAATGTAAGATATGTCACAGAAAAGAAATGAATTAACATGGAAAGAAATAATTTAAGAATCCTTGGACTACCTGAAACACATAGACACAAATAGATTCTAGACATCATGTTTCAAAAAAATCACAAAAGATACCTACTTGGGTCTTAGAGAAGGAGGCCAAAAGAGGAAATAAAAAGAATTCCGAAAGAATCACCAAATTTAAAACTCTCAGGAATATTAAAGACACAATGTGCAGTTTGAATGTTATAGAAAAAGAAAATACTACAAGCAGGCAGGAAAAAAAAAACTGACTTTTTTAAGGAGCCACAGTTAGGATCATATACGACTTAGCAGCCACCAATGCAAAGAGACAAATAACTTGTAACACAGTTTTCCAGAAAGTAATGTATATAGGCTAATGACCAAAAAACTTATTCAGTCCAACTGAATATTACCATACGGTAGAAAAATGTAACCTTAAGGAAGAAGAAGGCTTTCAATCATTCTTGATGAAAAGGTCAAAACTGCAGAGAAAGCTCAAAGTGCAAGCACAGGAGGCAAGAAAAACATATGTCAACATGAGTGAACAACCATAATGGACTAACTAAGGATAAACTCTGTAATTTAGAGGCAGTTAGGTGGTGCAGTGGATAGAGTTCTGGGACTCCAGCCTCGAAGAACTCTCTGTATATGTATTCAAATTCACTTTCAGACACTTACAAGGTGTGTGAGCTTGGACACTCATTCAATATCTGTTAGACTCAGTATCTCAGTATTATTATATGGGGATAACAATAGCTTATATATCTAATTAAACATAGAATTGGGAAGAGGTTTCTTTCTTCCGAATGATCTTATGAAAAGAAGGTAATAGGAGGAGAAGATGAACACATTGAGTGGGGGATATAGATGAAATATGGAAAAATATTTCATATGATCAGGAGCTGCACATAGAAATCTATGCAGTGAAAGAGGAGGAGGCTAAGGAATTTGATGATACTCGAATCTCACTCTGACACGGATTAGTCAACAGAGAGATGAAAATACACAAATGCTCACAGTTGGGTACAAAATTGCATTAAATATAATAGGAGGTGAGAAGGGAAAAGGAAAAAGAGAGAATAAGAAAGGAAGTAATTCTAAGCAAAACAAACACTAGATAAGAATATACTAAAATATTTATAGCACTTTATTTGTAGATAACTAAAATCTGAGAGAGTAACCCCCAAATTTTAGAACAGCTGAAATTTTTAAATATGAAAATGTGAAATAATTTCATTGTACTGTGAGAAATATTGGAGCTTCTTTAACAATAAACATCAACAGACCTTCATTAAATGAGAGTCAAGCAGAATCAGAAAAATAATTTGATAGGTTTATCAAAAACTAATTACATATGCAACATCAACCACAATCAAAGGACAAAAATATAGTTTTCTTCCATCAAACATAGGTTTGACTATTTCCTATTCAAGAAACATCAGTGTCTCCTAATTATATTGAAGGTAAAATGCAAATATTTGATGTAGGCAATTTATATATACTTGTAGATAGATTTATCTGAATCATTCAGAGATATGTTTATGATTATTTGGGAAGGCCAGTTAGCTGGGATCTATATGTATATATGAGTATATGTGAGTATGTACACATGTATACACACATACACACACTCATATATACACACCTACACACGTATACATGTACACATATGCATACATTTACGTATACATGCATGCATGGAGATGTAGGTATGCATATGTACAAATGCATCTTATATATCTATACAGACATTTTGAGGTAACAAAAAGTAGATATCAATCAATTAGTTAATAGTTAAACAAATTATGGTACATGAATGTAATGGGATATTATTTTGATGTAAGAATAAAAGAAAATTGATAATAAGAAGCATGGAAAGACTTGTACAACAAAATACAAAATAAAGAAACCTGAGTCAAGAAAATAATATAAAAAAGACTATGTCAATGCAAATGGAAAGAAAAAACAGGCACCAAACAACTGAAGATGCATTTGCTCAATTTAAAGAGCAAGGTTGACCACAAAGAAGAGATTAGAAGGCACCTCCCCAAACTCTTTGGCAGAGGTGAGAGGTCCACTAGTGTAGAACATTTCCTTTTTTTAATTGAATTATTTTATTTATTTTCACTGTTAGGCAATCACTTCCATACATCTTAGATTTTTCTCCACTTCCTTCCCCTGATTCCTCCCTCCCTCTCCACTTGCTCCCAGCCATGGCAAACAATCTTATATAGGTGCGACAGGTACATTCCTAGTAAATGCATATTGCATAGAAGAATTGAAACTAATGGGGGAAATCAAAAAACGAAATAAAACATAACAGAAAACAAAAAAAAATGATCTGTTTCTGTCTGCGATCCAATTACTAGTTCTTTCTCTGGATGAGGAAGGTGGTTTGCCTCAAGAGTGCATTGGAAATTTTTTAAGTCCATGCATTTCAATGAAGTAGTAAGTCTACCAGAAAAATTCCTTGCACACTGTGGTTGTTGCTGTATACAAAGTTCTTCTGGTTCTGTTCCCTTCACTCAGGATCAGTTCATATAAGTCTTTCTAGGCTTCTATGAAGTCTCCTTCTTCATGGTTTCTCCTAGCAAAATAGTACTCCATTACATTCGTATACCACAACTTTTTTCAGCCATTTCCCAATTAATGAGCATCCCCCTTGATTTCCAGTTTTTGGCCATCAAAAAGAGAGCTGATACAAATATTTTTGTAGATGTGGGACCCTTTCCCATTCCTATGAAAGCTTTGGGATAGAGTGCCAGGAGAAATATTCCTGGATCAAAGAGTATTCACATTATTGTAGCCCATTGAGAATAGTTCCAAATTGCTCTCCAGAATGGTTGGATCAACTGACAGAGAATTAGTGTTCCAACAAAGTGTCCCAACGAAGAATTAGTGTTCCAACTTTCTGATATCTTCTCCCATATTTATCATCTTCCTGTTTTGTCATATTAGGCAATCTGATAGGTGTGATGTGGTACCTCAGAATTGTTTTCATTTGCATCCCTCTAATCAACAGTGATTTAGAGGATTTCTTCATATGATTATAGATAACTTTAATTTCTTCCTCTGAAAACTCCCAGTACATATCCTTTGACAATTTATCAAATGGGGAATGATTTGTATTCTTGAATATTTTAACTAAGTTCTCTATATATTTTAGAAATGAGGCCTTTATCACAGAGACTAGCTGAAATATTCTTTCCCAGTTTTCTGGTTCCCTCCTAATCTTGGTTGCTTTGAGTTAATTTGTGCAAAAGCTTTCAATTTGATGCAATCAAAATTATCCATTTTGCAATTCATAATGTTCTCTATCACTTGTTGGGTCATAAATTTCTCCATTCTCCATAAATCTGACAAATACAGTACTCCTTGCTCCCCTAATTTTTTACAGTATCAGTTTTTAAACCTAGATCATGTATCTATTTGGGCTTTATTCTTGTGTACGCTGTCAGGCATTGGTTTCCACCACACTGCTATCCAACATTCCCAGCAATATTTTGTCAAACAGTGAGTTATTATCTCAGAAATTGGTGTCCTTAGGTTTCTCACATAGATTTCTATATTGATTAACTACTGTGTCGTGAGGAACTAATCTGTTCCAATGGTCTACCCTCTGTTTCTTAGCCAGTACCAAGTGGTTTTGATACTTGCTGCTTTAAAATGCAATTTGAGAGCTGCTAGTGATAGGCGACTTTCCCTACCATTTCTTTTCTTCAGTTTCCCTTATATTTTAGACCTTTTGTCTTTCAGACGGATTTTGATATAATTTGTTCTAGCTCTAGAAAATAATTATCTGGTAGTTTTATTGGTATTACACTGAACAAGTAAATTATTTTAGGTAGAATTGTCATTTTTATTATATTAGCTCAGCCTACCCCTGAGCAACGGATGTTTTTCCAATTACTTAGATCTGATTTTATTTGTGACAATAGTGTTTTGTATTTGTGTTCATATAGTCCCTGGGTTTGTTTTGGCAGGTAGATTCCCTGATGTAGTGTCTACCATAACTATAAACTGAGTTTCTCTTTCTGTCTCTTGCTGTTGGGCTTTGTTAGTAATATATAGAAATGCAGATGATTTATTTGGGTTTATTTTGTGTCTTGCAAATTTGCCCAAGTTGTTTACTATTTCAAGTCTTTTACTTGATTCTCTGGGATTCTCTAAGTATATCATCATATCACTTTCAAAGAGAAATAACTTAGTTTCTTCTTTACCTATTCTAATTCTTTCAATTTCTTTTTCTTCTCTTTTTGCTACAACTAGCATTTCTAATACTGTATTGAATAATGGTAGTGATAATGCACAAACTTGTTTCACTCCTGATCTTATAAGAAATGCATCTAGCTTTTCGCTATTGCATATAATGCTTCCTTATGGTTTTAGCGAGATAGTACTCATTATTTTATGAAAAGTTGTATTTATTCCTATGCTTTCCAGTGTTTTCAATAGGAATGGATGTTGTATTTTTTGAAAAACCTTTTTTGAATCTCTTGAGATAATCATGTAGTTTCTGTTTGTTTTGCTGTTGGTATGACCAATAATACTAATAGTTTTATTTTTTTTTAATTTACTTATTGAACTTTTAACATTCATTTTCACAACATTTTGGGTTCCAAATTTTCTCCGCATTTGTCCCCTCCCCCCAAACCTAAACACCGAGCATTCTAATTGCCCCGATCACCAACCTGCCCTCTCTTCTGTCATCCCTCCCTTCCCTGGTCCCCATCTTCTCTTTTGTCCTGTAGGGCCAGATAACATTCTATGCCCCATTACCTGTATTTCTTATTGCCTAGGAGCAAGAACAATACTCCACAGCTGTTCCTAAAACTTTAAGCTCTATCTTCTCTTCGTCCCTCCCTCCCCACCCATTCCCTTTCGGAAGAGAAGCAATTCAATATAGGCCATATCTGTGTAGTTTTGCAAATGGCTTCCATAATAGTCGTGTTGTATAAGACTAACTATATTTCCCTCCATCCTATCCTGGCCCCCATTGCTTCTATCCTCTCTTTTGATCCTGTCCCTCCTCAAGAGTGTGACTTCAAATTGCTCCCTCCTCCCATTGCCCTCTCTTTCATTCTCCCCCCCCACCCTGCTTATCTCCTTCTCCCCCACTTTCCCTTATTGTAAGATAGGTTTTCATACCAAAATGAGTGTGCATTTTATTCCTTCCTTTAGTCGAATGTGATGAGAGTACACTTCATGCTTTTCTCTCACCTTCCCTCTTTTTCTCTCCACTAAACAGTCCTTTTCTTGCTTCTGTTATGAGAAATAATTTGCCCAATTCCATTTCTCCCTTTCTCCTCCCAATATATTTCTCTCTCACTCCTTAATTTCATTTTTAAGATATGATCCCAATTCACTTTGTGCTCTCTGTTTCTGTGTGTGTGCATGCGCGTGCGTGCGCACGTGTGTGTGTGTGTAATCCCACCAACTACCCAGATACTGAAAAGTTTCAAGAGTTACAAATATTGTCTTTCCAAGTAGGAATGTAAACAGTTCAACTTTTGTAAGTCCCTTATGACTTCTCTTTGTTGTTTACCTTTTCATGCTTCTCTTCATTCTTGTGTTTGAAAGTCAAATTTTCTTTTCAGCTCTGGTCTTTTCATCAAGAATGCTTGAAAGTCCTCTATTTCATTTAAAAACCATTTTCCCCCTGAAGTATCACAGTCAGTTTTGCTGGGTAGGTGATTCCTCATTTTAGTCCTAGTTCCTTTGACTTCTGGAATATCATATTCCACGCCCTTCTATCCCTTAATGTAGAAGCTGCTAAATCTTGTGTTATCCTGATTGTATTTCCACAATGCTTGAATTGTTTCTTTCTAGCTGCTTGCAATATTTTCTCCTTGACCAGGGAACTCTGGAATTTGGCCACAGTGTTCCTTGGAGTTTCTCTTTTTGGATCTCTTTCAGGCAGTGATAGGTGGATTCCTTCAATACTTATTTCACCCTCTGGTTCTAGAATCTCAGGGCAGTTTTCCTGATAATTTCATGAAAGATGATATCTAGTCTCTTTTTTTCATCATGACTTTCAGGTAGTCCCATAATTTTTAAATTGTCTCTCCTGCATCTATTTTCCAGGTCAGTTGCTTTTCCAATGAGATATTTCACATTATCTTCCTTTTTTTTCATTTTTTTGGTTTTGTTTTGTGATTTCTTGGTTTCTCATAAAGTCATTAGCCTCCATCTGTTCCATTCTAATTTTGAAAGAACTACTTTCTTCAGTGAGCTTTTGAATCTCCTTTTCCATTTGGCTAATTCTGCTTTTGAAAGCATTCTTTTCCTCATTGGCTTTTTTGAACCTCTTTTGCCAGTTGAGTTTGCCTATTTTTCAAGGTGTTATTATTTTAAGCATTTTTTTGGATCTCCTTTAGCAAGGTGTTGACCTGATTTTCATGCTTTTCTTGCATCTCTCTTATTTCTGTTCCCAGTTTTTCCTCCACCTCTCTAACTTGATTTTCAAAATCCTTTTTGAGCTCCTCCATGGTCTGAGCCCATTGAATATTTATTTTGGATGTTTGGGATACAGAAGCATTGACATCTATGTCTTTTCCTGATGGTAAGCATTGTTCGTCCTCATGTGAAAGATGGGAGTAGAAATCTGTTCACCAAGAAAGTAATCTTCTATGGTCATTGGTCAATTTTTTTTTCTGTTTCTCTAATTTGAGTTTTAAAATCCTTCCTGAGCTCTTCCAAGAAGGCTTTGTTTTTCAGATCTGTTCATATTCTTTTTTGAAGTTTCGGATGGAAGTACACTCTCAATACTCACTTCTTTGCTTTTTCTGTTTTCATCTTTGTCCCCATAGAAAGATTCCATGATCTTTTCTTTTCTACTTTGATTCTTACTCATGATAGTAACCCTTTTCCTGGCTTTTAAAGTAGATCTCTGTGTTTGGGGCACAAGGAACTCTTTCCCACATTTCTTTTGCCTAAAACTTTAGGCTTTCTGAGTTGTGGGCTATAATTCCTTCATACAGAATTTAAATGCTGTACCTTACCTGATGCTGAGCTTGGTGGTGTTGGAAAGCAGAGACCAGGTGAGGAGTTTTTGAATTTTTCTGAAAGTTACCCTGGAGTTAGCTCTTTAAATGTGGGGAAGGTGTGATCTGGACACGGGATGTCTCCTCTGCTGAGATAAAGCATAGGCAAGCTCAGTGTTTGGGGATCCCATCTGCACTAGTGTCTTCCTATTCCCCTGATGTTCTGAGGCACACCTTGTCAGTTGCTGATTTCATCCTCTTGGAGCTCAGTATCTTCTCCTGTTTTGTTGAGGTGGGGCAGTCTGGGACAACTCTGTTACTTCACTGGTCCCCATCTACCACAGCAAGAGGAAACCTCCTTAGTGATCTTTCTAGGCTCGCAGGCTAAGAGTCTGTTTACCTCTTCTACTGCTCACACTGCTCCAGTCTTTTTCCCAGGAGATATTCCCTGGGCTTGTCAAGGTGAACAAAAGGAAGGAGCTAGCAATTACCAATCACTCCGCCATCTTTTCTCCCAGAACCAGAAATCCTAGTGCAGAACATTTCATAAAATGTACGATTTGTTTAAAGTGCTGATTAGTTCTGTGGATGTTTTTCCTTTGTTCTCTAATTTCTTTCTGAAAAAGAGAGAGAGAGAAAGAGGACCGTACTGAATATATATATATATATATATATATATATATATATATATATATATATATATATATATATATATATATATATATATACACACACACACACACACACACACACACACACACACACACACACACACATATACATATATATATATATAAACATATGCTATCAGCATATACCTACTGAAAACAAAATGCATGAAGTTTTATAATTTCATAGAATTTATAGCTGGAAGGCTAAATTCAAGCTCTCATTCATTGAGAAAGACAGTCTTTATACCCAGTATCCTAATATGCAATCACCCAAATTTTACTCTAAAATCTAAAATGACTATGAACTTTCAATACGCATACGTCCTTTGAAAAAGGTTATTTTTTTTTAAAAGTATGTTGTCACTTGTTTAGCTTGGATATACTTATTGTTAAAAATGTTATTTTTAATTTCCCTTGAATTTACTTTCTTTTTCTTTCCTTTTTAATTATTTTATATTATTTTTTGTAGCATGATAAATTTGCATTCACTGGAATTTGCATTGTACTTGAATTTGCATTAGAATTCAAGTACCAGTTCTTTTTATATATGGTTGATGATTAATTTAATTCAATGAGACAGAAACAGATACATAGAGAGAGACAAAGACAAGAAAGAAAGAAACACAAACACACACAGACAGAAAGGGAATATTTGTTAAGAACATTTGTTAATGTTTGTTATGTCAAACACTAACTAGTCCTTTCTGTCTTCAAAGAGCATAAAGCTTAGCGGGGAACAACAGAAAGTAAACACATAAAAGGCATATAAAATCTAATGTAGAGATAGAAGACAGAAGTTTTGAGCAAGGTTGTTTCAAGGAGGAAAAGAATGAAGTAGGAGTTGAACATGACATGAAGTGAGCATCCTTGGAGCCCATGCTGAATTGTTGACTTGAGGAGAATTAACATTTTACAGAGCAGAGTTTAAGGACAGTGGATTCTCTTGGGCAGTGAGGAAGTAGATAAGAAATCTGGATAATGAGTCAAACTTTAAAGCTGGAAGGGATTTAAAGGGATCATCTAGTCCAACTTTCTCATTTTACAGAAAAGGAAAATGAAGACTTGAGAGGGTAAATGACTTTCATTAAGTTACACAAGTGGTATAATCAAGATTTAAAGTGTAGCACTCTGACTTAAATCAGTGTCCTTTTCAATACTCAGAAGTTTCCTTAGATGCTTAAGTGTTTGGATTTCATTTATTGTTATAGAAAAATAAATGACAACACTTTTAAAAATTTAGATGGACAGATTAATTGAAATGGAAGTTCACTAGTCTGTACTCTGTAATTCTGCTAACTTAAGCAGAAAATATATACATTTGACGTTCATTCGATTTCACAATCATTATTATTTCTAGGTAATGAACTCAAGGTCAGAGTTTCTCCAGCTACTTAGTATTTTTAACTTTCTAGTATAGCAGTATACACTTATATCAACAATATAGCAATATGCATGAACTGAAAATGAGAATGGTGTCTTCTTAATAATCTTAATGATCAACGAAACAGAAGTTTAATACTATTTTGGTAATAAGTGATTTGTTTAATTCTGATTCTCTACAAATAGTTCACTAAGGCATATTTCGTCACTATATTAGAATATTATTTCCAAACAAGTGCAATGTTAACATAGATATTATATTATTAGTAAATTTACTTTTTGGAGAATCTGAAAGATGCACACATCGATTTTATGCAAATATTGAGATATATACATACATACACATATATGTATGTATGTATGTATGTATGTATGTATGTATGTATGTATGTATGTATGTATAGGTCAAGGTGTGTAAATAAAGCAGCATTTACTTCCAGTTTCTGCCACCATAAGTTGACCGGTTATTTCTTTCATTTGCTCTTCCTCAGATGCTCTTGTCCTTTGAAGTCAAGTTATTTGGATCCTGACCATTATGTAATTTAAAAAAAAATTCCCATTTGAGTTCAGGTATCAACCCAAAATTTAGGGAATTATGGGGAAGCATATTTGTTTGCAGCTATATATCTTCTATCCATTGTTTCTGCTCTAAGTATGTATTTAATTCTGTCTCTATATTTTTGAACATATTATGTTATAACTAATAATATAACTCATGCCAGTTACATTTTGCTTATGCACGTTGTTTTAGGTGTTTTTTTTCTGCATAAGGCTTTTCTATAGTTTACTTCTTTCTTGCTTAAAATACAGAAAAGGCAGTGCTTTATATAATACAGTCCATTTAAGAAAGACGGATGAGAATGCATTTGCCAAAAATTTTAGAATTTTAATTTAGATAGGAGTGGTGAGGAAAAAAAAGCTGGCATATATCTACTAACCCTGATGCCATAAGGGGTAATTAAAATATTACAGGAAGAAGGGCTGAATAAATATTCCATGAAAGGTATGGAACCAAGATGGTGGAGAAAAGCAGGGACTAACCTGAGGTCTCCTTACATCCCCTTCAAATAACCCTAATGATACCTCAAAACAGATTCTGGAGTGACAGAACGAACTAAAAATGGGGTGAAAAAGTTTTTCAGTCGAATACAACTTAGAAATTTGATAGGAATGATCTGCTACACTGGAGTAGGAATGGAGCACAGTTGGGGTCAACTTAATAAGATATCAGTAGAAATTTCCAGACTTTCAGTCCACAGATGCTATCCTGGTGAGAAAAATGATCAGAAAGTGATTTCCTTTGCTGTCTCCAGAAGCAAGACTTTGCTTCATTGACCATACTTGGTTCTGAGTCCCAGTTCTGGATCTCAGTCCCAGAAAGAGGTAGATTAATAGCACACCATCGTTTGTAGCCACAGGGAAGCTGGGACCATGGTCACAGTTCCAGCATGGAGAAGCGTGCTTCTGGTCACTCACAGAGAAGAGCACAGACCAGGAGATCACAATATCTTGAAAGAACCAAAACCTTTCAGGTCCCCAGAAAAGAGTTGTACAAAAAGACTTGACGTTTGGAACAGTGAACCCCCCACTCTGCATCTTAGAACCCCATGTGCATAGAGTCAAGTCAACAAATAGACTGTAAAAATGAGGAAACAATTAAAGAGCAAGTAAGAAAATTTAACAAGGTGACTGGGGAGATAAAAATACAACCTCAGAAGTACAAAACAATGTCAAAAATGCTGTAAGAACAACCTGCAAGGAAAACAAAACAAAATAATTGGTCTCACGCCATTGAAGAGCTCAAAAAGTAGAGGAGGTAGAGGAAAACTGGGAAGAAGAATGAGAGTAATGAAATAACATCCTGGAAAGAAATCAAAACCTTGGTGAAGGAGGTATAAAAATGCTATAAAAAACATTTTTTTAAAAAGAATAAGGCAAATGCTAAAAGGGGTGCAAAATTAACCAAAAAAAAAAGAATGCCTTGAAAAGAATAGTTGAGCAAATGCGGGGAAAAGAGACATTTCTGAGAGAGAAAGAGAGAGAGAGAGAGAGAGAGAGAGAGAGAGAGAGAGAGAGAGAGAGAGAGAGAGAGAGAGAGAGAGAGAGAGGGAGAGATTTAGAAAGCACAATTGGCCAAATTGAAAAGGAATTACATATGCTCACCACAAAAAAATTTTTTTTCTCAAAAAACAGTATTGGGGAAATCAAAGATAATGACCTTATAAAACATCAAGAAACGATAAATCAACGCAAATGAAAGCAAGTCTGAATTAGCAACACATATTTAGAGATTGTCAAAGATGATAGAAATGGATTATGACAAATGTTAGAATATTCGAAAATTGAGATATTAATACACTGTTGGTGAAGTTGTACAGTGATTCAATCATTTTTTAGAACAATTTGGAAGTATGATCAAAGATCTATTAAAACCAGGCATACTTTTTGACCAGGCAATACCACTACTAGCTCTATATTCTAAAGAGATTAAAACAACAACAAGAAAAAAAAAAACAAACAAAAAAGCAAACAACTTCTACGTACAAAAATAAATATAACAGCTCCTTTAGTGGTAGCAAAGAATTGGAAATTGAATGGATACTCATCAACTGAGCAAAATGGTGTATTTCATTGTGATGGAATGATATTGTGCTCTAAAAATTAATGAGTAGAATGCTCTCAGAAAAACCTCGACTTACATGAACTCATGTAAAGTTAAATGAGCAGAACCAGAACATTATATATAGTAACAAAAATATTGCATGATAACCAGTTGTGAATGACAGCTATGCTCAGCAATAGAATCATTCAAGACAGACCTTAGATTGTGGAGCTTTTTTTACTGTCTTTTGTTTTAGTCACTTTCACCTTAGAATTAGTATTTGATGCTGTGAGCTACATACATTCTAATATTTTCTTCTCAAAGGCTAGGAGATGATTGCTGTTTGGAAATGGGTATCTTTGCAGAATGTAGTATTAATCTAATTTCTGGTCTTTATAAATATATCCAGGATATATATTTGAGTTTTTTTGTTAACGGTAGAATAAATTATATTAATTGAAATATAGCAATATAGTCTAATTTTTCAAATCAAAATCACAAGTTAAATTCAAGTAGTTCATGTTTTGTTCATACAACTTATGCAAAAAACATTAAAAAAAGAGTGAAAAATTTTGAATTCCATTAGCAATCCTCTATCCATCAACATGAAGGATGTTTAATAGTAGTTTTGATGAAGAGTTTTTCTTATAACTTCCACATTTTATTACTTTTAGATTAACCTTTTTTTCCTTACCTAGCTTTTGGATGATATTTCACTGATATAAAAAATTTTGAAAAAACCTCAAATGAGTAAGTGGAGAAGAGGCACTAGAAGGGTCGTGAGACTCGAGGGAAATTCTTACCTTTTCCAATGTTCTTGTTCCAGTTTATTAATTGAGGTAGTCTTTGTTTCCTTGATGTGAGTGTTTCTTGCATTAATGATGTGCTCTGGTTCTTGCCTGATGGCCTCCTCTGCTTCCCCCTTAACCTCAGAGTATGTGGATGGAATAGTCTTTTGATCTCAGATTTCATTTGAAATCATGGCAAGGACAAGGTCAGTTTTATTCAGAAAACTGAAAGAATCTGTAGTAAATGAGAATAAAATGTTCTTTGACTAGTTTAAAAGCATAAAATCTTTTCTGTTTGTGTACCTATAGGTTTTTCATGTTTTAACTTCTTTTATTTCACTGGTTCCTCCTTTTTTGGAACTTACTGCCCCTTTTTCGTTTAGCTGGCTCTCTGGGCATAATGCCCAATTTCAAGTAATATTTATTTACTACTATTTACATTGTCGCAGATCCTGTATTTGAGCTGGGTACTTTGAAAATAATAATATTTAGACAGAAAAGTATGTATATATTGAACTAAAAAGAGTATTTTATTATCATTTTAAAATATTAATTATCCAATGACTTCAAATAGCAGTTCAATTTTTAAAGAGCTTTGAGATTCTTATGAAGGGTAGTTTATTCATTTCCCTTTTATTTGGTTGGTCACTTTATCCACAAATATGCCTAAGTGTCTTTAATGATGTGTTATAACTGAGATCATCCTTGCTAGTTCCTGTGAATGGATAAACAAATGTGTGAAAAGGTATTTATTGGGTTTATTATTTATTCTAAGTATTATATATACAAAAGTGAGAGAGCTCTTAATCTTCAGGAGTTTATAGTCAAACAAGGAGAGATGTCAGCCTAAGAAAGTAATAGATTGGAGTGACAGAACAGCCTCTTATTTAAGACCTACTATGTGTCAGACCCTGTACTAATTACATTACAAATACTGCCATATTTTATCCTCAGTAACAAGTCTTGGAGGTGGTTCCTGTTGTTACCACCATTTTAAGATGTGGATATTGAGGTTGGTTAAAGTTCAGTGACTTGCTCAGGTTACATATCTACTTTATGAGGCTATATTTCAACACAAGACTTCCTGAGTTAAGTTCTAGTACTGCAGTCATCACACCATCCAACTGTCTCTTAGCTTGCCATCTTGCTGATGGACTGGGACAACAAAGAGACATGGCTCCAACATAAAAATTCAAAGGTAAATGGTTAGCTCATTCTGAGAATGGTCTCTTCAGATCAAATTTAGAGAGTTCAGCAGCAGTTTCAATAGAAAGATGGAAGACCTGGGTGAAGAAGCCTAGTTTTAGGAGACAAGTTCATAGTTGAATGACATAACTCCTCCTGGAAACCATCATCCAAAAAATAAGAGATACTTAAATGGCGTAGTGTAAAATAGTCCTAAAATTGATGGAGAAATTGTACTTGAACACAGAGATTGAAATTTATATGAATATGGATTACTTAAAGACAACTGGAGGTTTAGCAAGATTCTGAATAATTGAAAGATACTGGGTTTTTTTTTGTATTTAAAGAACAGCTTTTAGTTACAACACAAAATTGAAGCATGCAAATATTGTCCACTGATTTATATTAACTGATGTTACATATATGATTAAAAGTATTTTGAGCATTGTGGGGTTTAACGTTAGAAATTAGATCATCTATATATATTTCATAAGATTCTGATGAACTGAAGAATATATATTATTTTTCAATATTTCATTGAGTCCAAATTTTTGCAAATAATTTTTTAAGGTCACTTCTTTATTAAAGTGGGAAGGAGAGGTTACAATGAGCTTTGAATGCTGAACGGAAGACTTTCTATTTTCAGTCAAGTTAAGAATGGTTCATTGAGCAAAAAAATGATATGGTCAGAAATATGTTTTAGAGAAATCAGGTTGGCAGTTGATTAGAAGATAGAATGGAGAAAGAATTGAGTCAAGGACACACATTTGAAGGGAATACCACAGATGAGAAGTGATGAGGGTATGAACTATGGTGGTTGTTATATCAATAAAGCAAAGGGATCATATAGTAGAGATATTACGAAGGTAGAAATGAGGAGATTATGCATTGAATTGTATAAGAGTGAATGAGATTGGAAGAAAGAGGGTTGCAGAGTCAAGGAATGGACATAGATTTCAGACCTGAAAAGGCAGAATCTATAGTTCTACACTTCTACTTTACAAAGTTATGAAGGAGAATAAAAGAGAGTAAAGTAGACAGTTTACATTAGCATCTCTAATATTATAACGGCTTTTTAAAAATCCTTTCTTCCCTTTACCCACATCATAAGACTTAGAATTTCAAAGTTCTGATCTCTTAAAAATTGAACTCAGAAAATATTTGTTAGTAATTATTTTATACAGTTATATGAAGTGATATATTTGAAACTTTATTGTTCTGGGGAAAAGAGTTTTAGTCCCTATAACAAGAAGGTTAAGGGGATGGAGCCAAGATGGCAGAGCAGAAAGCTCCCCCACATAGCCCATAAAATACCTGTAAAAACGACTCTAAACACATTCTAGAGAAGCATGACCCACAAAACGACAGAGTGAAAGAGATTTCCATCCCAAGGCAGCCTGGAAGCCATACAGGAAAGGTCTCTCGCACCAGGTGCAGAGTGGAGTGCAGCTCAGCATAGGAGACTCTGGATGGCAGGGACAAGACATGCAACAGGCTTCAGGGAGCCACTGGCAGCAGCAGTTCTCAGATTTCTCAACCCACAAATGCCAAATACAGCTTCAAAAGTCCGTGAGAAAATTCTTTCACCCAGGAAAATGAAACACGGTCTAGACAGCCTCAGCAGCCACTGCAGCAGCAGTGACCATTTTTGGAGCCTTCTGCCTAAAGCCCTTGGGATAATTGAGCAGCTGATCTGAATCTCAGCTCTGAGTAAGGTCCTGGGGTGAGGAGGAGAGCTGGCATGGTGGAGCTGAAGGTGGTTGTGGAGAGGAAATTCTACTACTCGCAGATTCTGGGCAGAAAAGTTTTGGTGGCACCCAGACCATTGCTCAGGCCTTGATTGTAGGAAGGGAGAATTTACAGGTGCCAAGAGTATAATCTCCTCTTGACAAAGGTGTGTTTGTCTTTCGTTTCCAAAGAAGACCATGCCATCAGAGAAATGATGACATAACTTGCACTTAATTTTGTTTTGCTGAAGGAGGGTACTGCAGGTGACCAGCCTCATTTCTCCTCCAGAGCCATCTGAATCCAGTGACCAAATATTCATCGGGATGACTGGAGATGAGAGAGAATGAGGCAGTTGGGGTTAAGTAACTTACCCAAGGTAACACAGCTAGTGAGTATCAAGTGTCTGAGGTGAGATTTGAACTCAGGTCCTCCTGACTCCTCCACTGCACCACCTAGCTGCCGCTCTTGACAAAGGACTAAAAAGACAAGCAACTGGCAGGGAAAATGCCCCAAAAGAGAAAAAAATACGACTAGAGAAGGTTATTTTCTTCCATCCTTTTGGATGAGGAAGAACAATGCATACCATTAGAGGAAGTCAAGGCTTCCAAAACCTACAAAATAAATATGCAGTGATCTCAGGTCATGGAAGAACTCAAAAACTACTTTGAAAAGCAGGTAATAGAGGTGGAGGAAAAATTGGGAAGAGAAATGGGTGCGATGCAAGAAAATCATGAAAAACGAGTTAAAAGCTTGCTAAAGGAAACCCAAAAAAATGCTGAAAAAAATAACACCTTTAAAAATAGAAAAAATCAATTGGCAAAAGAAGCACAAAAAGTCAATGAGGATAAGAATGCTTAAAAAGTCAAGTAGTCAAATGGAAAAGGAGGTTCAGTAACTCAGTGAAGAAGACAGTTTTTTAAAAATTCGAAAGGAGCAGATGGAAGCTAATGAATTTATGAGAAAGTAAGAAATTAGAAAACAAAGAAAAAAAATTAAAAACTAGAAGATAATGTGAAATACCTCATTGGAAAAGCAACTGACCTGGGAAATAGATGCAGGAGAGACAATTTTAAAATTATGGGACCGCCTGAAAGCCCTGATTAAAAAAACAGCCTAGACATTAACTTTCATGACATTATCATGGAAAACTACTCTGTTACTCTAGAACCAGAGAGCAAAATATATATTGAAAGAATCCACCGATCATCACCGTAAAGAGCGCTAAAAAGAGAAACTGCCAGGAATATTGTAGCCAAATTGCAGAGTTCCCAGGTCAAGGAGAAAATATTGCAAGCAGTTACAAAGAAACAATTCAAGTTTCGTAGAAATACAATCAGGATAACACAAGATCTAGCAGCTTCTATAACAAGGGACGAAAGGACTTGGAATATGATATTCCAAAAGTTGAAGGAACTAGGATTAAAACCAAGAATCACCTACCAGTAAAATTGAATATAATATTTCAGGGGGAAAAACGGTCATTCAATGAAATAGAGGATCTTCAAGCATTCTTGATGAAAAGGTCAGAAAAGAATAGAAAATCTGACTTTCACATTCAAGAATCAAGAGAAACATGAAAAGGTAAATAAGAAAGAGAAATCATATGGGAGTTTGTGAAGTTGAACTGTTCACATTCCTTCTTGGAAAGATAATATTTGTAACTCTTGAGATTTTTCTGATTATTTAGGTAGTGGAATTGATTACACACACACACACACACACACATTTGTATTTGTGTATGTATATAGACAGAGAGCACAGGGTGAGTTGAATAAGAAGGGAAGATATCTAAAAAAATTAAGGGGTGAGAGGAATATTTTGGCAGAACAAAGGGAGAAATAGAATGGGGCAAATTATCTCTCATAAAAGAGGCAAGAAAAAGCTTTTTCAACGGATGAGAAATGGAAGGAGGTGAGAGGAAAAAAGCGAATCTTATTCTCTTCACATTGGGCTTAAGGAGGGAATAATATGCTCACTCAATTTAGTATGAAAATCTATCTTACACTACAGGAAAGTGAGTTGGAGGATGATGGAAAGAAGGTTAAATGGGAGGAGGGAGTAATTAGAAGTAAACACTTTTGGAGAGAGACAAGGTCAAAAGAGAGAATAGAATAAATTCTGGGCAGGATAGGATGGAGGGAAATATAGTTAGTCTTACACAACATGACTTATGGAAATCTTTTGCAAAAATACACATATATAACCTATACTGAATTGCTTGCCTTCTCAGTGGGGATGGGTGGGGAGGGAGGAAGGGAGAGAAGTTGGAACTCAAAGTTTTACAAACGAATGTTGAGAATTGTTTTTGCATATAACTGGGAAATAAGAAATACACGTAATGAGGTAGAGAAAACTATATTGCCTTACAAGAAAAGGGAGAAGATGGGGTAAGGGAAGGGAGGGGTGTGATAGAAGGGAGGGCATAACAAAAGAATGGGCCATCAGAATGGAAGGCGTTATGGCGTGGGGGAAGTGGAGAAACGAGGAGAAAATTTGGAACTCCAAATATGGTGGAAATGAATGTGGAAAACTAAAAGTAAATAAGTAAACACTGAAAAGAAGTTTAAGTATCTGAAAAATCTTTGTTTTACACGGAGTTTGTTCCAATATCCTTGGATCATAAATCTCACCTCTGGATTATTAAGTACTACTTTTATGTAAGAGTAGCCTTGATCATTCAAATATATGCATAGTACATATTTTAAACTATTCTTATCCTTAAAATATTTCTCTGATTTAAAAAAAAAATCTGAGAAATCTCATCAGTTTCTACTTGAAATGGGTTATTGTAAAGAGTTCTTTAAAAAAGGCACTTATGGGGGCGGAGCCAAGATGGCGTAGTAGAAAGACGCACATACACATAGCTCCGAACCCACAACCCATAGAACAACTACAAAGAAGTAACTCACGGCGAATTCTGCACCCAGAGGCCACAGAACATTGGAGCGAGGGAGATTTCTGTTCCGGAGAGACCTGCAAACCTCTCGTAAAAGGTCCCTCGTGCTGCGGACTGGGCGCCGGGACTGGGAGCTGAGTACAGCCCTGCCGTGGCCGCGGCACCGAGAGGAACAGATCCGAGCGGGCTTCAGGGACGGGATCTCCAGCGGCCGCACAAGTACCTCCACCCACAGGTGACGGGGATCTGTGAGAGAGTCCCTTTGGCGGGTCGAGGGGGGAGTGGGGTGCCCCCATGGCTCGGGCCCCCTCGGGAGACAGAAGCTGAGGGGCAGCAGCGGACCAGGGCTCTCCAAGCAGGCAGGAGCCTGGATCCATTGTTGAAGGTCTGTGCATAAACTCCCTGAGGGAACTGAGCCTGAGAGGCAGCCCTGCCCTCACCTGAGCATTTGAATTTAATCTCACACTGAATAGCAGCCCTGCCCCCGCCCAAAGCCCTGAGGCTGGAAGCAGCATTTGAATCTCAGACCCCAAACACTGGCTGGGAGGATCAGGAGGTGAGGTGGGTGTGAGGAAAATATTCAGAGGTCAAGTCACTGGCTGGGAAAATGCCCAGAAAAGGGAAAAGAAATAAGACTATAGAAGGTTACTTTCTTGGTGAACAGGCATTTCCTCCCTTCCTTTCTGATGAGGAAGAACAATGCTTACCATCAGGCAAAGACACAGAAATCAAGGCTTCTGTGTCCCAGCCCACTCAATGGGCACAGGCCATGGAAGAGCTCAAAAAGAATTTTGAAAATCAAGTTAGAGAGGTGGAGGAAAAGCTGGGAAGAGAAATGAGAGACATGAAGTCAAAGCATGAACAGCAAATCAGCTCCCTGCTAAAGGAGACCCAAAAAAATGTTGAAGAAAATAACACCTTGAAAACTAGCCTAACTCAATTGGCAAAAGAGGTTCAAAAAGCCAATGAGGAGAAGAATGCTTTCAAAAGCAGAATTAGCCAAATGGAAAAGGAGATTCAAAAGCTCACTGAAGAAAATAGTTCTTTCAAAATTAGAATGGAACAGATGGAGGCTAATGACTTTATGAGAAACCAAGAAATCACAAAACAAAACCAAAAGAATGAAAAAATGGAAGATAATGTGAAATATCTCATTGGAAAAACAACTGACCTGGAAAATAGAGCCAGGAGAGACAATTTAAAAATTATGGGACTACCTGAAAGCCATGATCAGAAAAAGAGCCTAGACATCATCTTTCATGAAATTATCAAGGAAAACTGCCCTGAGATTCTAGAACCAGAGGGTAAAATAAATATTCAAGGAATCCACAGAACACCGCCTGAAAGAGATCCAAAAAGAGAAACTCCTAGGAACATTGTGGCCAAATTCCAGAGTTCCCAGGTCAAGGAGAAAATATTGCAAGCAGCTAGAAAGAAACAATTCAAGTATTGTGGAAATACAATCAGGATAACACAAGATCTAGCAGCTTCTACATTAAGGGATCGAAGGGCATGGAATAGGATATTCCAGAAGTCAAAGGAACTAGGACTAAAACCAAGAATCACCTACCCAGCAAAACTGAGTATAATACTTCAGGGGAAAAATTGGTCTTTCAATGAAATAGAGGATTTTCAAGCATTCTTGATGAAAAGACCAGAGCTGAAAAGAAAATTTGACTTCCAAACACAAGAATGAAGAGAACCATGAAAAGGTGAACAGCAAAGAGAAGTCATAAGGGACTTACTAAAGTTGAACTGTTTACATTCCTACATGGAAAGACAATATTTGTAACTCTTGAAACATTTCAGTATCTGGGTACTGGGTGGGATTACACACACACACATGCACACACGCACACACACATAGAGACAGAGTGCACAGAGTGAATTGAAGAGGATGGGATCATATCTTAAAAAAAAATGAAATCAAGCAGTGAGAGAGAAATATATTGGGAGGAGAAAGGGAGAATTGAATGGGGCAAATTATCTCTCATAAAAGAGGCAAGCAAAAGACTCATTAGTGGAGGGATAAAGAGGGGAGGTGAGAGAAAAACATGAAGTCTACTCTCATCACATTCCACTAAAGGAAAGAATAAAATGCCTACTCATTTTGGTATGAAAACCTATCTTACAATACAGGAAAGTGGAGGATAAGGGGATAAGCAGAGTAGGGGGGGATGATAGAAGGGAGGGCATGGGGAGGAGAGTGCAATTTGAGGTCAACACTCATGGGGAGGGATAGGATCAAAAGAGAATAGAAGTAATGGGGGACAGGATAGGATGGAGGGAAATATAGTTAGTCCTATACAACACAACTATTATGGAAGTCATTTGCAAAACTACACAGATTTGGCCTATATTGAATTGCTTGCCTTCCAAAGGGAAGGGGTGGAGAGGGAGGGAGCTAAAGAAGTTGGAACTCAAAGTGTTAGGATCAACTGTAATGTTCTTACCACTAGGAAATAAGAAATACAGGTAAAGGGGTATAGAAAGCTATCTGGCCCTATAGGACAAAAGAGAAGACAGAGACAAGGGCAGAGAGGGATGATAGAAGAGAGAGCAGATTGGTCATAGGGGCAATTAGAATGCTTGGCGTTTGGGGGGGGAGGGGAGAAAAGGGGAAAAATTTGTAACCCAAAATTTTGTGAAAATGAATGTTAAAAGCTAAATAAAAAAAACAAACAAACAAAAAAAAAAGGCACTTATGCGTTTTTTCAACATAATTTAACTGAAACTCGATGCAGAGGAGGTAAAAAGATGATATCTTACTCATACACATACCCTCACACTCAAACACATATGCATATACATATATGTATGTGTGTCTTTGTGTGTACGTATTTAGACTGCTTGATGAAGAGTCATTTGGGAGGGTTATAGTCCCATCTTTGCTACTAAGAACTTTGACTTCCAGGAGTTTTGGCAAGCCTCTTAATGTCTCTAATCATCAGATGTTCCAAGTGTAAAATGGGGATGGAGGTTAGATAAGTTATCTCTAGCTTACATCTGACACTCTCACTGTCTCTGACTCTGATGTCTTTTCAAATCATAGAACCAAATAAAAAAATTCAATAACCTCTCTTACTTCTTCCCCTCATAGAATATTAATTACTTCCTCTGATTCAGAAATACCATTGGATACTGTTTTCTTCTAACTGATTTTTGCTCAATTTGTGACATACTTTTATGTGTTATTAACAAAGGGAAATAAGATTGATTAGTAAGCAGTATATCATCATAGCATCACAAAACCCCCTATTTTCTTTCCATTGACTCTACATTTCTGGCTTCTATCCTTTTCTGTTTCTTGATAGCATTTGTGGTAAAGGATATTGATAGTGAAGTGATTTTTTTTTAATATTCAAAAGGTGAAACGAAGGGCAGAATTGTATCTATCAGTAGGAAGTGAATAGAAACGCAAATCCATCAAAATAAAGAAAAAAAGGATTAATAGGAAGGGAAAGGCCGCTTAATAAAGTGTGAGCTGAAGAGTAGCAAAAGATCAAAGATACAAAGTTTGAACAATAAAAACAGGAACAAACTACCAGCAGATAAGTATTGTAGCGACTTCATTAGATATAATTGAAAGTAAGAGGCTAGAAACACTGAAGGGAAATGAAAATGGACCTTCCTGTTGAGCACGACTACATAATAACAGGAAATATATTCTGATTCTAAAATTGTAAGTATCAACATAAGGAAAGTACAGGGGTAAATGAAATGATATCCTCAAGGAGGAGTAAAGAGAGACACTTCAAATCTGTTGTTAAGAAGTAGGCTGAATCACAGTTGGTGTTTTAAACAAGTATCTTAACCTGGCATTTGGGTGGCTGGCTGATTATTGTTGATGTTGCTGCTGCAGCTGCTGTACTTTAGTTCCTGAAAACTGAGAAAATTGGTCCTGGACATTCTACTTGTGGCTCTTCATTCTTCTGCCCCTGCTCATGGTTATGTTACAAGTGACCGAGCATCATCTTCCCAAGAATAAATCTATCCCCCTCCCATTTCGTTCTGTTAATTTATATGTGTAAAGCTCTTGCTTTCCTTTTCATCAACCTTTGTTTATTTGCTTTGCCACTATTTGAGTTGGAAGGTGGGTATATTGCCCTGGATAAAGGTTTACACTTGAGCAGCCAAATGAAAATAATTTCTCTGATCACAATTAACAACAGATCTGATGTATTATTGCTTTGGGAGACTGCTCCTCTTATTATAAACAATTTCACTGTTACCAGCATGTTTCATACCATGGGGGATATTTCTCAGACAATGAAAGATAAGTTGAAAATTATTTTGAGGAAATTTTCAGTGTCCCTACAGAGAGATCAAGGACTTTGAAGACATGTTCTTTGAAGCTAGAATTTCTTTAAATGTGAGTATATTAACTGCTATGCTGCAAATGGTGGTTTTACATAGGTTTTAAGTCCATTTAACTGTGAAAGTTATGTTGGAAAATGTAAGTTATTTATCTTTTGTAGCAAATTTTAGTGGTGAATATCAAAGGTCAAGTGTAATATATTCATTTGCTTATGAGGCACCTGTATGTAGGCATGAAAGTTGTTTGGCTGAGGTTCTCATTTATTCTCACTGATTGATTTGGTATAAGTAGTTAAATGGGCTTTCTAAAACATATATTAAATTAACTCTGTGTTACATAATGTTACATAAATGTAACAAAAGGTTTTGTGAAGGAAAGGTATATATGAATGTATAGGGACTTTTGCAGCAGTTTCTTAATGGCCAGACATTTTAGCATGTGTTGATATGCGATGTAGTAACAGATAGAAATTCTGGTTAGGAAGTTCTCTTGGTATCAGAAGGCAGCCAACATATTCTTCCATTAGACAAAATCTTGAGTAGTAGTATATCTAAATATCATATGTATATATATATATATATGTACATTATAAATACATATGTATTACACATATATAATACATATGTATTATACATTATATATACATATATATATATAACAACACATGAAAAGATCTAAACTTACTCTGCAATTTTCATGTTAAAATTAAGAAAAGACATGCATATATGTGTTTTTAAGAAGCCACAAGAAAATAATATGTTCATTCAGCTCAGAGGAATTATTTTAAATATGAGTTTGTGCACCAGATGCTTTTAGTGTCAGTTTGTAAAGGATAGTGAAAGTAATAAAAAGGGAAAGACTCTAAGAATTAGTAAGTAAAAAAGAGAATTGAAAGGTCAAATTAAAAGAATGAAAGAAAAGATGAAATACAAAGACAAGAAAAAAAGTTTGAGTTATACCTCTTTAACAACTGTGATTTCCACTGCCCTTCCTTTCCTAGTTTATTTTATTCAATATCTAATCTCATCTGACGGTAGAAAAGCATAATTGGTTTTTATGGCATGTGGCATTTTGCCAGCACATATGCAAGCTTAAGGTGACCAATCTTTAAGTCCTGTATCATAAAATGTCCTTAGGGTCCTATAAGAAGAGAAGTTTGGATCATATAATAAAAAGGCAGTGTTGATTTTGCCATCAAAACTTTTCCTTTCCATTTCCACAGTGAGTCAGAATTCTTTCATCAATGTTCTTAGATGAGAAGATCAGGTTCAATTCAGTTTTCTTAATTCATACTTATTGATTTAGACAAATAAGTTAAACAATCGTTTTCTTCTCTCAGACACACAAGAGTAGCCCCAAATACAAACTGTACTACAGTTGTCATTTCACTCAAAATAATCTCCATAATTTTTTTAAAGAAATTAAAAAATCACTAGCTACTATCACAGTATGGTCTAAATCCACTTTCAGAACACCCTTTAGTGTGTACCATAAGGAGTCTTAGACTTTAAAAATGAGATCCTACTGCTTTAAAAGAGTATGTAGTATCATTGTGTTCATCAGGTTAGAAGGTAGGCTTCATAATGCATGATGTTCTTCTAGACCCTGTCTGTTTAGATGACCACTGGACTGCTACGAGGGAAGCATTACTATTAATAGAACACAAAACGCTTGGTTAAAATAATGCTTGGCTAAAATAAATCTCTTAGGTAGGACAGAGATAGATGATAATTGATTAAGTTCATATTTTCTATTCTGTCAAAATGGCAAAGGGAATTATTAACATTGCAATATCTGGTCATTCACTTCATGCTTATTGTTCATATTTCAAATGCATCACGAATGGAAAGTACAAAAATACAAGTCATTCTCCAGTTGATAAGTGGTCAAAAGATATGAACAGGCAATTTTCAGAGGAAGAAATTAAAAACATCTATTGTCATATGAAAAAATGCTCTAAATCACTTTTGATTAGAGAGATAAAAATCAAAACAACTCTGAGGTGCCATATCACACCTGTGAAATCATCAAGCATGACAGAACATGAAGATGAGAAACCTTCGCGAGGATGTGGGAGAGTTGGAACACTAATACACTGTTGGGAGAGCTGCGAGCTGATCCAACCATTCTGGAGAGCAATTTGGAAGTATGCCCAAAGGGCTACAAAAATATGCATACCTTTTGATGCAGCAATATCGCTTCTAAGACTGTATCGCCAAGAGATTATAAAAGTAAGAAAGGATCCCACATGTACAAAAATATTTATAGAAGCACTCTTTGTTGTGGCCAAAAAGTGGAAATAAAAGGATGCCCATCAATTGGGGAATGGCTGAATAAATTATAGTATATGAATGTAATGGACTACTATTGCCCTATAAGAAATGATGAACAGGAAGACTTCAGAGAGTTCTGGAAAGACTTATATGATCTTTTGCTGAGTAAAAAGAGCATAACCAGGAGGATTTTGTGCACAGCAACGACCACAGTGTGTGAGGGTTTTTTGTTTTGTTTTGTTTTTTTGTTTTGTTTTGTTTTGTTTTTTCTGGTAGACTTGGAACTTCCTTTCAATGAAATGACTTGGAAAATATTTCCAATGGTCTTCTAAGGCAAAATGCCTTCCACATCCAGAGAGAGAACTGTAAAATTCAATCGCAGAATGTAGCAGATCATTTGTATGTGTGTTTGTATATGGTTTGCTACATAATGTTCCCTGTCTTTTTAATTCTTCAACACAGCGTGACTACAGTGAAAATGTAATTAATAGGAATGTATGTGTAGAACCTATACAAAATTGTCCACCACTTAGGGGAGGGAGGCGGAAGGGAGGGAAAAATAATAATAATCTAAGTTCTATGGTAGTGATTGTAGAAGACTGAAAATAAATAAAATTAATTAACCAAATAACATTTAAAGTGAGTGGAAGATCTTCCTCCTCACTGTAATTCAACTACATCTTTGTAATTACTGACGTTACTGAGTGAGGTAGCATGAGAACATGTTATATCTCTGGATGACAGAAGCCCATGAATATTCTTGGTTTGGGGAAAAACCTGGATGTCAATATGAGAAGACCAATGGTGAGATGGATGCATTTATCATCATTTTAGACATTCTGGATAACAGTCCCTGCTTTTCATGGACTCCTTGAACAAGTGATTTACATTTCTACATTGCTTCAAATCTTGTCTGGATTGAATGGCACAAAGGATATTGTCCCCTTCACTGCTCCTGTGAGAGAAAGCTGCTTCGCAATCTGTTGTTAAAAGTAACAAATCTTACTTTTGACATGTTATAGAATCTATGGGATGTCAATTTCTTTGGATATGATTTTTGCATAACCAGAATTGAATTGTGACATTTCAAAGACTTAAAAGAAGTGCTGTCTTTATAGGACATACTGACATTTGCTAATACTGCTCTAAGCAGTCATTAATAGCTTCCTACTTTTATTTTTATCCAATAAACAGTAAACACATTGTTAGCTTCTACTAAATGCCAGCTATTGTCTATACGTGGGGGATGCAAAGACAAAAACAAAGCAGTCCCTTCCCTCAAGATTATATTATAATGGGGAGTGGGATGCACATACAATAAATATAAAACACATGAGAGTGGTAGAAAAATAATTTCAAGGGGGAAAATTGAAAGGGAATAACTTAGTGTCTTGATTACTGAACCTTTTAAAGGTTAAGAAAAATTATATAAATGAATGGGGTCTATTGGCTAATATGTTTTAATGACCAGAACATCAAAAAGCACGATTTAATAGACTAATTTAAAATAATGTCCATTATGGGCCATTGTAGAGACTCATCTATGGAAAAGGAACCTAGGAGAATATTTTCAAACTTGGCATTTCCCAACATTTTTAATCTTTTAAAAGATCATATAAACATAACCCTTGTGTTGTTCCATGCTCAATCAATAGACAAGCAAGTAGCCAGAGCAGCCATGTTAATCCATGATGGACTTTTTCCCTAAAATGTTAATTTTAATTTTTGTTATTCAGAATTTGATAAACATCAGGTATAAACTTTCCACATATATACATATATAAAAATTAGATTGTATATGAAACAAATAATCCTCTATTATACACACTCTTTTACAAAAATTATATAACAAATTCAACATATTAGTTTAAAAAATTTATCATGATAATTGTAAGTCTTTATTTTATTGTTCTTCCCACTTGCGTTCTTGTTTTTTTTTTCCTTTTTAAAATAATATTATTTTTAAAACTTCATGTCAAGACAATTTTTAGGATTCATTTTTAAAAGATCTTGAGTTCCAAATTTTTCTCCCTCCCTCCCTCCCCTTCCTTCTTCCAGAAAAGTGAGGCAATTTGATATATATTATACTTGTGCTATCATATAAAACATATTTCCATATCACTCACTGATGTGAAGGGACAAACAAATCAAATGAAAAAAACATAAAAGGGAATATAGTAAATGAAAAAAAAATATTCTTCAATCTACATTCAAAGTCCATCAATTCTTCATCTGGATGTGGATAACATTTTCTTTTGTGAATCCTTTGTACTTGTCAGGGATCACTGTTTTGTTGAGAAAAGCTAATTTATTCATAGTTGACCATCACACAACGTTGCTGTTATTCTGTACAATGTTTTCCTCCTTCTACTCATTTAATTTTGCATAAGCTTGTATAAGTCTTTCCAGATTTTTGTAAAATTAGCCTCTTCATTATGTCTTATAGTGCTATAAAGTTCCATTTTATTTATGTACTACACTTTGTTCACATTCTCTAATTGAGGGATATCCACACAATTTTCAAAGTTTTACCACCAAGGAAATTGCTGTTATAAAAATTTTTGGACATATGGATCCTTTTCCTCTTCTGCATGATCTCTTTCACGTACAGAGCTAGTAGTTTTATTGTTGGACCAAAGGTTATACATAGTTTTGTTGTTCCTTGGATATAGTTCCAAAATGTTTTCCAGAATAGTTGTATCAGTTCACAACTTCACCAGCAGTGTACTAGTGTCCTACTTCTCCCACATCCTCTTCAACTGTGTGATTTTTCCTTATTAGTCAGTCTGAGAGATTTGAGGTGACATCTAAGAGTTACCTTAATGTGCATTCCTCCAATCAAATGTGATTTAAAGTACTACTTAACGTTCCTATAGATAACTTTTATTTCTTAATCTGAAAAAATGCCACGTCATATCCTTTGAACATATATATTAACTGCTGACTGACTTGTAAATTTCCTATTCATTAACAGGCCTGTGTGACATAGTAAAATCATATGGAAGCTTAAGTCATATGTGGAGGAACTTGCTCAATAAGTGGAACAGGAAGGATGGAGCAAACCTGAGAGGAAGTTTGTCAGGCTCTTCAAAACTGGAAAGGATATAGGCAAGCGCGCAAACCTAGGCTTATCAGTGTTTGTGGGAAGGCTCCATTGGTGGGTTGAGAGGACTGGGGAGGGAAGTTTTGGAAATGCCTTTGTCCCCTGCAGTGCTGATATGTACTGACTTCTTGGTTAATATCACAGATTTGGCTTTCTGGTTTTGGGATTTCCCTTTCTGTGTCTGAATAAATGTTATTTTTTTTCTTCTGTCTTTTATATGCAGAATCTCTCACACTTCTAGATTCAGAATTACTCTGTCATATTAATATTCACCCTCAGTTCTGTGAATCTTGCCTGGACAATACATTTTGTCTAGTTCTTTAGTTGGAATACCTTCTATGCTTGCAAAATCTACCCTTATTCTCAGTAAAGCAACAAACAATTATTTTCTCATCTGTCCGTTCTGACTTTGAATCCGTTGGCTATTTACTCTTCTTTCTCAAGAAAATTTATCTTTTTTCACTTATTCTTAACATCCAAGGTAGCAACGATTATCCTATCCTTTGAATGAACTGACTCAAAATTTCTGTGACCTCCTGCTGAGTAAACACCTCAATTATCTCACTAAAACGTCTTGGTTCTCTTGTTTTCTTCTTAGTATTGGGCAAGTTTGTTCCTAAGAAGTCTCTTCATGTAACATTATTTCATTTTTCAATTCTGACCTCATCACGTTTTTCACCTATGCACTCTCCTGGCAGTTGTCATCTTGACAAATAGGCTGGGTCTATACAAAGATTGTATACACACTTCCTTTGTCAACCTTCCACTTCTTCTTAGATAAATGAAGAATCTTTTCTTCCACCTGAGACCCCACAGCTTGTTTTTTTTAAAGGAGAACCTGAATTCTGAGAATTCCAACTCGAACTACCTAACTCTTTTTCCATCTGAATTATTTTCTTCAGCATTTCGTTTCCTCTTTCACATATAATATGGAAAACTATTAATAAAATCCAGCCTTTCCTACATACTCCTGCAATTATTTTCCTGGTCTTACTGGTATTCCTTCCAAACACCTTTCCAAAGCTCTAGGTTCCCCCTCCTTTACCCAGTTCTCACAGGGTACAATGTTTTTCACCCATTACTCTGCTAGGGAGAAATATGATAAATCCTCCCATCCTGGTAAATCCATTTCTTCCTCTAAAACCTTTCTGCCTTTGATACCGTGTGATAATATTTGTGATGCCAAATATATCACCCAGGCAATATTCACAGCCCTGGGTGTCACTATGAATATGCTGGTGTAGTTCAGAATCTCAAATAAATAACTTTCCATATAGAAGAAAAGATATTATTCAGACACCAGAAAGCCAAATCCCAACATGAGAAAGCCAAATCTATCATAGTAATCAAGAAGTCTGTACTTACCAGCACTGTAGAGGACACCTTGAGGCCTTCCCACAAACAATCACAAACTTGCTCTGCTTTCTTGCTTGTGTTCTACCCATCTCTGACCAGCCCTACCAACTTCCTCCCAGTGCCATATCTAGGGACACTTGTTTCGGTAGGATATGAGTTACATTGTTCAGAGGACTTTAGGTTGGATAGAAAAGAAATTTTAAAAATCCCTCTTGAAATATGTATGAGAATCCCTAAAAATCATTTTGGATGGATATTACCTAAATAAGGATTAGCAGCTCAAGGAATATGTGCATTACCTGGAGTGATAGATTCTAATTATCAAGGAGAAATAATTGTGACATTCCAAAATTTAGATGAAGAATCAATGCAATTATGTAACAAAGATAAAATAGTTCAAGAGATTATCATTCCTTGTGAAACAATATCCCTTGTGAAAACTGGTGTTCCTGAAATAACTAGCAGAACTGAAGGATGGGATTCCATTGATAGAATAAAACTGGGAGCTAATGTATGAGTAAAATGGAAGAAAAGCAATGTTCCAAAGGCTGTGGAAATTATAGCACATGGGAAGGATAGTACTGTAACTGTTGTTTATTCAGTGGGTGGTGATTACGAATTTTAACCTAAACTCATATAATCAATGAGGCTATGAGAGTGGGTTCATGAACTACAAAAGTGTGGCTGGTGTTATATCTACCCTGATTCTGATTATTGTCTCCTTGTTTCTTTTTGGCTCTTTGTCTGATAAACTTCTTTGTTATGTTTGTTTTCTCCTGGCTTAGTACCCTCCACCTGCAGATGCCTGATTACGTAAGCTTCATGTCACTCCTTGTCAACAACTGTGATGTGTCAACAGTGGACCTAGTATTGACCAAAGTCTGGATGCCAGCTAAAGAATTGACCTCTCAAATGGGACCTCTTGGGGTGGGGACAATTCTATGTCCAATCTCAGCAGGAAGTAGCTATGAAAAAGAGGGATCTTTGCCCCTTACCCGAAGATTTTACTCCCTATTCATTTGAAGGGGGAATGATGGAGTGCTTGTTCTCATGAATCACCCGAAGATACTGTTGTATGTGCTTATTTTGTGTGATCTATCTTATATTTTTGTAAAGTTCTGTTGACACCAGTTGCATAAGGTATTCTTTTATATGCTTATTTTCTTTTATTCCTGTTACAATTCTGTTGATACCAATTGCCCCACCAACCTATGCAATGAATATGGAAGTTCTTGGGGCTGAATGTAAGGGTAAATTAAATGAGTATCTTTCTCCTTCACTAATAGACCCATGTGACCTGTTACCTTCCACTTGGAAGTTTAAGTCACATATGGTGGCAGGAGATTGCTGAACGGGCTGAACAGGAAGCGTGGAGCAGAGTTGAGAGGAAGTTGGTCAGGTTAGTCAGAGCTGGGAAGGACACAGGCAAGTAGGCACAGCTAGGCTCATGAATTTTTGTTTGTGGGAAGGCCATAGTGGGGTGTGTGTGTAGGGTTGGGGGGATAACATCTGCCCTGCAGTGCTGATATGTACTGATTTCGTGGTTGCTATGACGGATTTACTTTCCTGGTGTCTGAATAAATGTTTTTCTTCTGTCTACTATATGGAGAGTCAGTTAATCCCTTTAATCTTTGAGGTAAAATGATGAATTATGTAGGCTGCAGTTGATTCAGAACTTCACATAATGGAAAGATTTTCAGATTTTTTTCCTCTTTTTCCTCCTTCCTTGGGGATTTAAAAACTTCATTTAAAAACTTTAGACGATATAACTCATGATTGTCTCAAAAAGAATTATTTTAAAATTTATTTTCATTTTTCTATTTCGTTGATTGGTGAATTCTTTTCTTAAAAGAAAAATTGTTCATATAAATTCAAAAAATTCAAAAGCACATCAAACAATTTTTGAATATCAAATAATTTTTTATTGACCTCTGACTGTCCCTTACAACCTGATGGCTCAATGAAAGCCTTATTCTTTTAGTGTTAAAGAATCATGTTAAAAAAAAGTTGAAATTTTATTTAAAATTCTTATGAAGCAAAGAAAATTGGTCTAATACAGCTGAGGTTTATTGAATTCCAAATATTTGATCCATGGCTTAAAAGTTATAAAGCAACAATGCTTTTATTTGGATCAGTAGTGTAAAGTCACAGATATTGAAGAGAAGACAAATTAAAACAAGATCAATGCTTACATAGATTTCACCGTGAATATTTTTCTTTCTTAAGAAAAAATGTGTATTTATAATATTAAGATAGAACACGAATTTTGTAAAAGTATCCATGAAAGGAGTAGCATTCAAATAAAGTTCATGTTTGAAAAATAATAAAACTGAAAATTAAAGCAAGTTATATAGAATAATCAATAATCTAAGAATAAGTTTTTCTTTTCTTAAGCACCAATGATATATTCTGCAGTATTCTTCATGTGACTTACATTCTATGTACTCCAGGATTTTGGAATACTGAGGAAACAAGATAAACATATATGAATCAAAAAGGAAATTATACAATCCCTTCACTAAAAGAATACAATACTTGCTATAGTACAGACTGGAAGCTAGGTAAAAGTTCAGAGAAGTGGGAGATCCCTATGGATTTGTATCAGTAAGCAGACCAACATACTCTGGGGGGCCTAATACAACAGGTTCTTATATCTGCATTCATAAAATGAAAGCAACTTTCAAGGGGTTAAAAATCACTTTAGTCAAGCACGGGTATCAGAGAAAATCAAAATCAAAATTTCCGAGAAATCAAAAATAAATCAGCAGATAGCACTTCCAAAGTGCCTGACCATTACATGCATACATAGTTGCTAGACAGGAAAGGATCAACTTTTGTTTTGTTTTGTTTTGTTTTGTTTTGTTTTTTTACGGAGGGGGGCACTCCTTAAAGGCTTCCAAGAGTCTCTCTGGTCAAAGAAACATCTCCAGTCAATAAGTGTCCAAGTAAAATCTCACCCTGTGTGTATTTGTACACTTTTTAGAGCAAGAGGTCATAACCCTCTGACCCAATGCCTCAACAGAAAAAGATAAAAGGTACTTGGGATAGTCCTACAAAGCAACTCCAATATTCAAGCTTCCTGCAATGGACAGGCCCATGAATAAGTGGGAAAGATCCTCCTCAATCACATTATTCAATCAGAGGCACTTTCAGTAAATCAAAAAAAAGCAAAAGATCCTAATTTGACTGCCATTACACTCCCCCTACAGGATCCTTGGCCTTATAAATCTAAATGGTCATGGATCCTGGAACAAAAAGACATTATAATTTGCAGTCTCTGAACCAGGTGATTTAAACAGGGTAAATGGGCAGCTTCTATCTGAATAAGCATTAACATTTCTTTAGTAAATACAATATAAGTCACATTTGAAGAATACATGACATAGCAAATTATTATCAGAATGGTCAAATGACTTTAAACAAACACAAAAGGTATGGGTAAAACATAACATTATTCTGTGAGGAGAGAGCTACCAGTTCCTTCTTCCTCAATCCCAGACACAAATATCCAAACAAAGTCCACTTGGTGGCATGTCCTTCGGACCCTCCACTCTCTGGGTGTGGTCCCAATAAGCCCCCTTTCTAAGTCCTGAGGGGAGGCTAGAAGACAAAGCTATCATTGTGGGGTCCTTGAGGTTACATGGGACTTCCCTCCCCCCCTCCATGGGCAGCTCCACTCCCTGGGTCCCAAACTGTCCCAGGAGAATGTTACAAAACAGTATAATCCCTTGTTGCGCAGTCCCAATCTTGCCCCAGGGCTGAACTCCAAGCTCAGTGTTCCTCCACCTCCAGCAGAAGTCAGGTGCTTCCAGTTCCTGCGTGGGTCTGTGCAAAAGGAACTCAGTACTCCAGCCCCCATCCTTCTCACCTCACCAAGGTCAGCATACTGGTTGTCCTTAGCTTCTGCAGCCCTCCAGTGGGGTTCCAAGACACCATTCCAATGGAGTTGCTCTAGTCTGGTTTTTGAAGACAATACATTTTCAATACCTTCACTCCTCCAGTACAGATTGGAGCTGGGCTATTCCACTATTCCACTCCAACCCTGGATCTGGCCACCTTCACCTCCCCACCAAAACTGGGACACAACAGAAATCTACCCAAGTTCCCATAGTTTCCCTTTAACTTATGTAGATCCCATCCTGATTGCCATAATGTAACAATAAGCACCCCAACATTCACACGGGGGCCTGATATGGCAGGTTCTTAGATCTGCACTCATAAATGGAAAGCAGCTTTCAAGAAGTTAACAATCATTTTAATCAAGCATATGTATCAATCCTTTATTCAAGCACAGATATCATTCACCTAGTTCAGGGAAGTCAACACCTTGAACCCCAAAGTAATCAAAAAACATGACTTGCTCTCTCAGCATAATTAAACATACAGACAGCTATCTGACCATAATTACCAGAGAAGGAAGCACGATATCTGAGTTTCTCAAAGGCAGGACTCTCTTTAGCGGCTTCCCAGAGTCCTCTTCTGGCCAAACAAACACTTCTGGTCAGTAAGTCCCAAAATAATCAAGAGATGTGGCTTCCTCTGTCTGACCATAATTCAAAAGGCAGGTATAGCTGTCTGACCATAATTACCAGAGAAGGAAGCATGACATCCGGGTTCTCAAAACCAGGGGGCTCCTTTAGTGACTTCCCAGAGTCCTCGTCTGACACTCAAACCTTATTACAGAAACAAAGACCCCCACTGTGAAATTTTGATCTCAATTAAATAAACAGTGAATGTTATTTATAAATGAAGGCTATTTAATTGATATTCAGCCTAATGACAAAGTAAGACAAAAGTTTTATATTGTAATTGAACTTTATTTTTTTAAAGTATATTTAACACATCTAACTGATGTCTGAATACTAGTATTTTGATGTATGGGATTCATAGTGTTGGAGCATTTTTCAGTTTTATGCTCATACTAAATATCAAAGATTTTCCTGGCTTAGCCTCCATTTCCTTTCCTCCTCCTGAGCATGAATTTCTATGAATTATTGCTTGTATGTGTGTGTGTGTGTGTGTGTGTGTGTGCTATATCATTGTTCTTCTACAGCTTCTTAGAGAGATGATAACACATTGTATTCCTTAGTAAGGATGAAAAGGGAAAATTTAAAGCTTTTTCAATTTTCTATGATTATGTCATCCCTGGTTCAGATGCTCAAGGCCTCATTCATATGAATTTAGCTTGGAACGAATCTTTGTTGCCTTGCCGTTTAATGATACATAAAATGAAATATTAAATGATCAGAGGCTTATTTTGTCCCATTTATTATTTTCATGTCTAAAGAAATAATAGATCATCCAAAAGCATTTATTAAACACTAAATTGCAGGGAAAAGCTGGTCTAGGAAAAAACAAAAACAAACATTTTCACAAGTGTGATCACTTGAGGTGGAAAAATAAAATAAGACAGACTCAAAAATATAGAAATTCATGGAGATATAGGTGATTTTATTAAAAACTAAAATATATTTTCCATATGTACATGCCAATATTTGCATTTTAAATGCCACCTTTTCTTTATAATCTTTCTTGATCTCCCACCTTAGCAAAAAGTGTCTATTTCATACTAGACTCTTAATAAGTGCTTATTTACTTAATTTCAGTAGGAATTTGTAACTCTCATTTGTACTTATCATGCAATATCATACGACATATCTTTCTTGGAGTATTAACATCTTTAAGGAGAGTAACTGTGCATTATCTACTTCGTTAGTGCCTAGCATTAATGCACAACAGGAGCTTAGTATTATTTAATTTCAGGGGAAAATGGTACAGGAAGATCTATCACTGAAATGGAAAATAGTGATGATCATGAAAACTGCATGACCAGGATGAGTTGAGTAAAACAAAACTAAATGAATGAAAACAAATCCCCCCAAAAATAAATAAAATAGTCTCACATTTGAACGTTCATGAAAGAGGGTACTGGGATTTAGGGAGTTAATTTAATTAGAAGAAATAAAGGAGCAAAATGGAATAAAATATTGAAGGAATAACTAAAAAATATATTATACTTGTTTCAGGTTTACCATGTTATACTCACAGAAAAGGCTCACAAGGGGCTTATACTTAACCATCTGGACTTCCCAAAATAGTGAACACTTCTGAAAACAGGAACCAGTGTACTGTGGCATAAAGAGGACTGAATGCTAATTATTTCTACAATTTGCAGGTTTACCTTACTTTTCTATTCATTAACTTGTTAGTTAATAAAATAAGAGGAGTTAATGAAATTATATCAATGATCTCTTCTTACTTTAAAATATATTAAATTTAACTAGACTTAATGTATTAGAAGATAACTGTTGCAAAATATTAATTTTGAAGCAATGGCTGATGTCCTCACATACACTCATATCTCTATATCAGAAAGGAACCTAAAAGGTGATCTAGACCAACACTCTCAATTTATAGCTGAAGAATTGAAGTACAGAGCCATTAAGAAGGATAATAAGGCTTTTTTTAAAAATTTTGTTTTAATTTTATTTTAATCAATTTTATTTTAACTAATATATTTTTATTTTTCAGCATTTATTTCTACAAGGTTTTGAGTTCCAAATTTTCTTCCCATCTCTCCCCTAACCCTATCACCAGATGACACGCATTCTGACAACCCCTTTTCCCATTCTGCCCTCCCTTCTATCAGACTACCCCCCTCTCCTATCCCCTTTTCCCCCTACTGGCTCAGAGGGCAATATAGAATTCCACACCTCATTGCTGCATATCTAATTTCCCAATTGCATGTGAAAACAATTTTTAACATCCCTTTTGAAACTTTGAATTCCAAATTATGCCCCTTCTTCCCTCTCAGTCCACCCTCATTGAGGTCAGCAATTCATTATACATTACGCATGTATTGTTATATAAAACTCTTCCATAATACTCTTGTGGTGAAACATTAACTATATTTCCCTCCATCCCATTTGTCCCACTTTTGTTTTATACTCTCCTTTGGCATTAGCACATATCAAAAGTATGTGCGGGGGGCAGAGCCAAGATGGCAGAGTGAGACCAACAACTCACCTAAGCTCTTGGACAAACTCCTTTGGATACCTCTGAAAGGAGAATCCGACTAAATTTTGGAGGTGCATAATCTAGTGGGATACAGATTGTGAGGGATTCTGAGCCCAGGTTAGACTGGAAGGTCCACAAGAAGGATCTGTTCCACTGGGGTTGAGCACCCAACACACAGTGCAGCATGGTCGGCACAGCAGAGAAGAAGGGACCCAAGAAACCTGAGAGTGTCGGGAGGAACTGGAGGAGAGACACCGAGGGCAGGAGACAAGCCGAACCGAGCCACTGAGAGCCACTGAGAGCCAGATATCAGCACAGCAGCTCCTGAGACCTTCAGCCCGAAGATTAAACTTCGGTAAGTCACCTACTTGAACTTCCGGGAGCCAGGATGGCAGAGTGATCAGTAAATACTCTCTCCTCCCCTCTTGATGACCATGAAAGAACCATAAAATATTTCCCCAGAAATATCCTGGATCAGCGGGAACAGCAGAAGGGGGCAAATAGCCTCATAACACTTGAGGCTAGGAAAATAGCTAAGGGGGATTCCTCCTACTGTGGTGGAGGCAAACTGGAAGAACAGAGGACCCAAGGCAGAGAAAACTCACACTAGGACCCAGGCAAGCCTCAGTGCCAGGAGAGGAGCCCCAGGAGGGGTGGGAACACACATTAGCATCTAGGTGTGCCTTAGCCCTCCAGGGGAAACGGGAAGACAAGAGGGAAGCTGGGGTCACCGTCTCCTGAGCTTGCCTTCTCCTCAGTTCAGCTGAGAAGATCTCCTGTGACCAGACCACTCCTCCCACACACTTAACAAGCCAACCCCAGGGTTGATCAGAGAAACACAAAACAAAAACCTGCTTTTAGCTTTTTCACACAGCAGCTCAACACAAAGTTCTGCAGCTTTTGACTGAAAGAATCAGAAGTCACAACACTCAATCAACATCACGAACAAGAAAACAGAAGGGTGATAAAACCATAGAATCTTTCTATGGGGATAAGGACCAAAACACAAACACCAAAGAGCTCAGGGTTGAGACTACTTCCATCTGAAACTTCAGAAGGGACTATGAACTGCTTGCAAGCATAAGCAGCTCTCCTGAAACAGCTGAAGAATGAAATAGAAGAAAAACTGACCAATGATTTTAAAATTATAAAAAAAAAAGAATTCACTGATGGGAACATCTCTTTGAAAAGGAAAATCGAACAAATGGAAAAAGAAGTTCAAAAATTAACTGGAAAATATAACTCCCTAAAAGGAACAGTTGATCAAAAGGTAAAGGAAACTTAACCTAATTGGGAAAATTGGTCAAATGGAAAAGGAAGCACAAAACCTGACTGGGAAAACTGGTCCAATGGAAAAGGAAGTACAAAAATTGACTGGAGTAAATAGCTCTTTAAAAGGAAAAATTGGTCAAATGGAAAAGGAGATGCAAAATTTAACTGAAGAAAAGAATTTGATGAAGATTAGAATTGGGCAAGTAGAAACTAATGACTTGATGAGACAGCAAAAATCAATGAAAGAAAATCTAAAGAATGAAAAGATAGAAGAAAATGTAAAATATTTAATTGGAAAACCAACTGACCTGGAAAATAGATCCAAGGGAGAAAACTTAAGAATTATTGGCCTGCCAGAAACCCATGATGAAGAAAAGAGTCTGTGCAATATCTTCCAGGAAATCATCAAGGAAAACTGCTCAGAAGTGCTAGATTCAGAGGGCAAAATGCATCAAAAGAATCCACCGTTCTGCTCCCAAAAGCGATCCCAAACACAAAACCCCAAGAAATATTGTTGCCAAATGCCAGAGCTGTCAAGTGAAGGAGAAAATACTACAGGCAGCCAGGAAGAAAAAATTCAAATGTCAAGGAGATACAGTTAGGATCACACAGGACCTTGCAGCTTCTACACTAAAAGATTGAAAAAATTGGAACCCAATATTCTGTAAGGCAAAGGAGTTGGGACTACAACCAACGATCAACTACCCAGCAAAGTTCAGCATAATATTTCAGGCAAGGAGAAAATCATTCAACGAAATAAGGGATTTCCAGAGCTTCCTGACCAAAACGCCAGAACTCAATAGACAATTCGATCTTCAAATGCAGGTCTCAAGAGAAATATAAAAAAGTAAACAGGGAGTAAAAAATAAAAACAAAAAACTTGTTACTCAATTAGGGCAAACTGTTTGTCTCCCTATAAGGGAAGATGATACCTGTTAATCTTGAGAATTGTGCAGCTATTATGATAAAAGGGATATACATAGACGGAACGCGTATAAAGTAAATGATGTCATGTTAAAAATATGATAGAAGTATGAGAAGGGATTGTAATAGGAGGTATGAAAAGGAGGAAGCAGAAAATGGCAAATTACATCACAGGAAGAAGTACAAAATTATATTAGAGTGAAAGAGGGAAGGGAGATGCGCACTGTTTGACAGGTACTCTTATCCAATTTGTTTAAAGGAGCGAAAAATAAACTTAACCTGATAATCCTAACTAGCTCTATAGGCAGTAGGAAGGGAAGGGGGAAGAAAGGAGAGGGAGGCTAAAAGGGAGGGAAGAAGCAATAAGAGTAAAGAGGAGTAAAAGGGAGGGGGGCCAAAGAAGGAGGAGAAGGCTGCAGGAGGAGGTGGGGAAAAGTGAATATTGTTGAGGAGGGGAAGGGAGACGGGAGAGGTAAAAGTACAAATAGTGGGAAAGAGGATGGAGCGAAATACACAGATTGTAATTATAACTGTGAATCTGAATGGAATGAATTTTCCCATAAAACGGAGACGGATAGCAGAATGGATTAAAAGGCATAATCCAACAATATGCTGCTTACAAGAAACACATTTGAAACGGGGGGTTACACATAGGATAAAGGTCAAAGGATGGAGCAGAATATATTGTGATTCAGCTCATGTAAGAAAGGCAGGTGTAGCAATCCTAATCTCAGACAAAGCAAAAGCAGAAATAGATCTAATCAAAACAGATAAGGATGGAAACTATGGCCTGCTAAAAGGCACCATAGACAATGAAGTAATATCATTACTAAACATGTATGCTCCAAGTGGTACAGCATCCAGATTCTTAGAGGAGAGGTTGGGGGAGTTGAAGGAAGAAATTGACAGCAAAACTATACTAGTGGGGGGACTTCAACCTCCCCCTCTCTGAACTCGATAAATCTAACCTCAAAATAAACAAGAAAGAGGTTAAGGAGGTAAATAAAACTCTGGATAAGGTAGATATGAGAGATCTTTGGAGAATATTGAATGGGAATAGAAAGGAATATACCTTTTTCTCAGTGGTACATGGAACATTTACAAACATTGACCACGTACTAGGACATAAAAATCACAAAATCCAGTGTGGAAAGGCAGCGATAATCAATGCATCCTTCTCACATCATAATGCAATAAAAATTACATGTAATAAAAGACCATGGAAAGATAAACCAAAAATCAATTGGAAACTAAATAACCTGATCCTAAAGAAGGAATGGGTTAAAGAAGAAATCATACAAACAACCAAAAATTTCATTCAAGAGAATGACAGTAATGAGACACCATACCAAATCTTATGGGATACTGCAAAAGCAGTTCTTAGGGGAAGTTTTATATCTTTGAATGCCTACATAAATAAAATAGAGAAAGAGGAGATCAATGGCTTGGGCATGCAGCTGAAGAAGCTAGAAAAAGAACAAATTGAATATCCCCAAGTAAATACCAAGTTAGAAATACTGAAAACTAAAGGAGAGATTAACAAAATTGAAATGAAGAAAACTATTGAATTAATAAATAAAAGCAATAGTTGGTTTTATGAAAAAACTACTAAAATTGATAAACCTTTGGTCAATTTGATTTAAAAAAAGAAAGAAGAAAATCAAATTACTAATATTAAAAATGAAAGGGGTGAACTCACCTCCAATGAGGAGGAAATTAAAACAATAATTAGAAACTACTTTGCCCAACTTTATGCCCACAAATTCGATAATCTAAACGAGATGGATGGATATTTTAAAAAATACAAATTGCCCAGATTAACAGAAGAGGAAGTTGAATACTTAAACAACCTCATTTCAGAAAAAGAAATTGAACAAGCCATCAATGAACTCCCTAGGACAAAGTCTCCAGGGCCAGATGGATTCACAAGTGAATTCTATCAAACATTTACAGAACATTTAATTCCAATAATATATGGAATATTTTTGAAAATTTGAGAAGAAAGAGTCCTCTCAAATTCTTTCTATGATGCAAATATGGTTTTGATACCCAAACCAGGAAGAGACAAAACAGAGAAAGAAAATTGTAGACCAATTTCCCTAATGAATATAGATGCAAAAATTTTAAAGAAGATTTTAGCAAAACGAATACAGCATCTTATCATCAGATTAATACAGTATGATCAGGTAGGGTTCACATCAGGAATGCAGGGCTGGTTCAATATTAGGAAAACTATTAGCATTATTGATCATATCAACAACAAAACTAACAAAATCCACACGATTATCTCAATAGATGCAGAAAAAGCTTTTGACAAAATACAACACTTTTTCCTATTAAAAACGCTGGAGAACATAGGAATAAAGGGAACTTTCCATAAAATAATAAGCAGTATCTATGCAAAACCTTCAGCAAGCACTATATACAAAGGGGATAACCTAGATATATTTCCAATAAGATCAGGGATGAAACAAGGATGTCCATCATCACCACTATTATTCAATATGGTGCTAGAAATGTTAGCTGTAGCAATTAGACAAGATAAATACATTGAAGGAATAAGAATAGCCAAAGAAGAAACTAAGTTATCAATCTTTGCAGATGACGTAATGATTTACTTAAAGAATCAGGTAAAAAGAGACTCAGGTAAAAAATTACTTGAAATAATAAACAACTTTGGCAAATTTGCAGGTTAAAAAACAAACCTGCACAAATCTTCTGCAATCTTATATATGTAGTTGCCAAAAACGGGACGTCAGAGGGATGCCCATGAATTGGGGAATGGCTGAATAAATTATGGTATATGAATGTAATGGAGTACTATTGCGCCATAAGAAATGATGAACAAGAAGAATTCAGAGAGGCCTGGAAGGACTTATATGATCTGATGGTTAGTGAAAAGAGAAGAAACAGGACAACTTTGTGCACATCAACGACCATAGGACCATAGTGTTTTTTTCTGGTAGGCTTGGAACTTCCTAATAACGCAAGAACTTATTTAAAAAAAAATCCCAGTGGTGGTTTTCTAAGGCAAAATGCCTTCTACACTCAGAGAAAAAAATATGGAAGTCATTCGCAGTATGTAGCAGATCATGTTTGTGTGTATTCGTGTTTTCATGTATTATGTTTTGATTTGTTATATGATTTCTTCCATTTATTTTAGTTCAACTACATAGCATGATTATAGTGAAAACATACTCAGTAGGAAAGTATATGTAGAACCTATACAGAATTGCAGGCCATCGTGTGGAGGGAGGGGGATAGTGGGGGTTAGGTGTGTGTGTGGTGGGGATAAAATCTTAATTTTGTGGCAGAGATTGTAAAACATTAAAAAAATAATAAATTAAATAAAAAAACAAAGTATGTGCTTCTGTCTACCCCCTCCCAATGTAACTCCTGCCTCTTATCCACTTCCCTGTACTTTTCTGTAGGGCTAAACAGATTTCCACAACCAGTTGAGGGCACACGTTTGTCCTTCCTTAAGCCAAATCTTATGAGAGAAACGTTCACTTATTAAAGTCAGATAACTTACCCCATTCTACCTCTCCCTTTCTCCTTCTCCCAGCACATTCCTATCACCATAATTTTATTTTTTTAATTACTATCCATTCATATTTAACACATCCTCTGTCATTTATATATATATACCCACACGCACGCACACACACACACACATATATATATATGTGTATATATATATATATATATATGTATATACACATATATATATGTATATATGTATGTATATAAATTTTCTCTCCAAATACCCTAATATTGAGAAAGGTCTGATATGTTACAAGTAGTATGTTTCCATGTAGGAATGTAAACAGTTCAAATTGAAGAAGTCATTTATGCTTTCTCTTTCCTGTTTACCTTTTCCTCCTCCTCTTGAGTCTTGTATTTGAAAGTCAAATTTTGTATTCCACTCTAAAGTACATATCAAGAATGCTTAAAAGTCCTCCACTTCATTGAATGACCACTTTTATTCCTGAAGTGTTATACTCGGTTTTGCTTGGTTTTAAATGCATATCCTTTGACTTTTGTAACATCATGTTCGCAACCCTCCAATTTCTTAATGCAGAAGCTATTAAATTTTCTGTTATCCTCACTGTGTTTACACATTACTTGAATTGTTTCTTTCTGGCAGCTTGCAATATTTTCTCTTAGTCCTGGGCACTCTGAAATTTGGCTACAATATTCCTACGAGTTTTCATTTAGGGATCCTTTTCAGCAGGTGATCAGTGGATTCTTTCAATTCCTATTTTACTCTCTGGTTCTAGAATATCAGGAAAGTTTTCCTTGATAATCCCTCGAAAGATGATATCTAGGATATTTTTTATTATAATTTTGTAGTAGACCAATAATTTTTAAATTATCTCTTCTGTATCTATTTTCTAAGCCAGTTGTTTTTCCAAAGAAATATGTCATATTAACTTCCATTTTTTTCATTCTTTTGATTCTTTTTTATAATTTCTTGATTTCTCTTCTTTTGCACCATTCTAATTTTTAAGGAATTATTTTCTCCATTGAACTTTTGGACCTCTTTTTCCATTTGGCCAATTTTTTTTCAGGTTTCAGAAATCACTTCCATAATTTCCCAATTTTCTCCCATTCCTTCTTACCTTCCTCCACCAGACAGTACACAATTTTATATGGGTTTTATGCATACATTCCCAGTAAACACATTTTCACAATAGTCATGATTCACAGAAGAACTAAAATGGATAGGAGAATCCATGAGAAAAAAAAAAAAACATAACCCAACATAACATAACAAAGGAGAAAGAGTCTGCTTCTTTCTGTGTTCTGATTCCATAGTTACTTTGCTGGTAGTGGATGGCATTTTTCATTACGAATCCTTTGGAAAGGTTTTAGGATCTTGCATTACTGTGAATAGCTAAGTATATCAAAAACAGTCCTTAGCACACTGTGGCTATTACTATGTATAATATTTTCCTGGTTCTGCTCACTTAACTCAATATCAGTTCATTCAAGCTGTCCAAGTATTTCTGAATCCCGCCTGTTAATTATTTCTTATAACACAATAATGTTCCATTGCAATTCATGTACCACAACATTTTCAGCCATTCCCCAGTCCATGGGCATTTCTGAGATTTCCAGTTCTTGGACACCACAAAAGGAGCTGCTATAAATCTTTTTATAGATGTGGGTCCTTTTCCAATTTTTGTGATCTCTTTGGGATTTAGCCCAAGAAGTAGTATTGTTGGGTAAAAGGGTATGCACATTCTTATAGGCCGTTGGAAGTAGTTCTTATTTTTATTTTTTTTTACTCTTTATTTATTTATTTTTAGTTTTCAACACTTATTTCTACAAAATTTTGAGTTCCAAATTTTCTCCCATCTCTCCCCTCCCTCCACCACAAAACGTCCTACATTCTGATTACCCATTCCCCAAATTTTCCTCCTTTCTATATCACTCCTCCGTTCCATTATCCGCATCTACTCCATTTTCTTGTAGGGCAAGATAGATTTCTATACCCCATTACCTGTATTTCATCGCTCCCAGTTGAATGGAAAAACAATACCGAATATTTTCTCCTACGTCTTTGAGCTGAAACTTTTCTCCCTTACTCCCTCTCCACCCATATAAGAAGGAAAGCAATTCAGCATCAATTCAAAATAGGTTATAAACTTGTAGTTTTGCCAAAAACTTTCATAATAGTCATGTTGTGTAAGAATAACTATATTTCCCTCCTTCTATCCTGACTCCATTTTTTATATTCTCCCTTTTGACCTTGTCCCTCCCCAAAAGTGTTGACTTCTAATTACTCCCTTGTCCCATTTACCGTCTCTTCTGTAATCCCCTCCACCCCACTAATCCTCTTCTCCCCTTCCTTCTGGGAGTGTAAAATAGATTTTCAAAGCAAATTCAGTGTGTAGGTTATTCCCTCCTTACCTCCAAATGTGATGAGAGTAAGCGTCATTTTTCCCTCTCATCTCCCCTCTTTTCCCTTTCACTGAAAAATCTTTTTTTCCTCTTTCGTGAGAGATAATTTGCCCTATTCCATTTCTCCCTTTCTCTTCCCAACATATTCCTTTCTCACACCTTAATTATATTTTTAGACATCATCCCTTTCTATTCAACTCATCTTGTGCTCTGTGTGTATGTGTATACAATGCTGCCAACTACTCAAATACTGAGAAAACATTCAAGAGATACAAGTATTATGTTTCCATTTAGGAATGTTAACAGTTCAACTTTAGTAAGTCCCTCATGATTTCTCTTTCCTATTTACATTTTCATGCTTTTCTTGATTCTTGTATGCGAAAGGCAAATTTCTATTCAGCTCTGGCCTTTCCATCAAGAATGCTTGAAAGTCTTCTCTTTCACTGAATGGCCACTTTCCCCTCTGAAATACTGTATTAAGTTTTGCTGGGTAGGTGATTCTTGGTTTCAATCCTGGTTCCTTCGACTTCTGGAATGTCATATTCCAAGTGCTTTGATTCCTTAATGTAGAAGCTACTAGGTCTTGTGTTATCCTGATTGTATTTCCGCAATACTCTGTTTTGTTTTTTTTTTTCTAGCTGCTTGCAATATTTTCTCATTTACCAGGGAAATATGGATTTTGGGTACAATACTTCTAGGAGTTTCTCTTTTTGGATCTCTTTCAGGAGGTGATGGGTGGATTCTTTCAATATTTATTTTACCCTCTGGTTCTAGAATATCAGTGCAGTTTTTCTTAATGATTTCATGAAAGATAATTTCTAGGCTCTTTTTTTTTTTTCTCGTGGCTTTCAGGTAGTCACATAATTTTTAAATTGTCTCTCCTGGATCTATTTTCTAGGTCAGGTTTTTCCAATGAGATATTTCACATTACTTTCTATTTTTTCATTCTTTTGGCTTTGTTTTATAATTTCTTGGTTTCCCATAAAGCCATTAGCTTCCATCTACTTCATTCTAATTTTTAAAAATTATTCATTTCAGTGAGCTTTTGAACCTCCTTTTCCATTTCAATAATTCTGCTTTTTAAAGCATTCTGCTCCTCACTGGCTTTCTGACCTCTTTTGCCAATTGAGTTAGTCTATTTTTAAAAGTGTTAGTTTTATCAGCGTTTTGGGGGTCTCTTTTACCAAGCTGTTGACTCGCCTTTCAGGATTTGTTTGCATTGCTTTCCTTTCTCTTCCCAATTTTTCGTCCAACCCTCTTTCTTGATTTTAAAAATAATTTTTGAGCTTTTCCATGACATGAGACCAACGCATTTTGGAGGTTTTGGTTGCAGAAGCCGTGAGTTTTAGGTCTTCCTCTGATGGTATGCATTGTTCTTCCTCATTCCAAGGAATAGAAGAAAATACATGTTGATGAAGAAAGTAGCCTTCTGTAGTCTTATTGTTTCTCGCTTTTCTGGGCATTTTCCCAGCCACTTACTTGACTTTTGTGTCCTTTGTCGAGAGGAAGGTATACTCTGGGGCCCTGAAAGTTCTCAGTTCTTCCAAGTTGGCACAATCAAGGGACAAGCGTTTACTCATCTTCTAGCCTATGCTCTGGTCTGTGAACAGCGAGAACAACTCTTTTCTGCCCAGGATCTGTGAGTAGAATTCTCTCTCCAGAGCCTCCACCAACTCCACCAGAGCAGCCAGAGTTCCTCCTTACCCAAGGGCTGCCACTCAGGGTCGAGATCCATAGCAACCACGTTGGGCTTTAGGCAGAAGGCTCCTAAAATGAACGCTGTGCCACAGGAACTGCTGCAGCCCTGGGTCTGTCTGGGTCAGACTGCGTTCCCTTCTCACTCAGATAAAAGAACTTTCTCACTGACCTTTGAAGCTGTCTTCAGAGTTTGTGGGTTGAAGGATCTCGGAACTGCAGATACTGCTGTGGATTCCACCCCTGAGGCCTGCTTTGGTCCTATCCCTGCCACTCAGTCAAGACCAAGTTGAGCTCCACTCTCTGCCTGGTGTGATAGACATTTCCTGTCAGGCTTGTGGGCTAACCTGAGCTGGAAATCTCTTTCACTCTGTCATTTTGTGGCTTCTGTTGCCCTAGAATTTGTTTAGAGTCATTTTACAGGTATTTTATGTGCTATGGAGGGGGGACCTTCTATAGTTCTGATCTTCCACTCCTCCATCGTGACTCCACCCTCTAGATGTAGTTCTAAATTGCTTTCCAGAATAGTTGGATCAGCTCATAGCTCGATAACCAATCAATTAGTGTTCCAACTCTCCCATCCTCTCCTACATTTATCATTTCTTTGTTTTGTCATGTCAGCCAATCTATTAGTTATGTAATGGTGCCTCAGGGTTGTTTTGATTTGTAATCCCTATAAGGAATGATGATTTAGAGCATTTTTTTCGTATGATTATCGATAGCTTTAATTACTGCCTCAGAAATCTGCCTGTTCATATTCTTTGACCTTTTATCAGTTGGGGAATTGCTTGTATTCTGACAAATTTGACTCGGTTCCCAATGTACTGTAGAAATGAGACCTTTATGAATGACACAAGCTGTAAACATTCTGTCCCAGTTTTCTGCTTCCCTATTGCTCTGTGTTGCATTAACTTTGTTTGTACAAAAACTATTCAATTTAATGTAATCAAAGTTATCCATTTTGCATTTCATAATGTTCTTTATCTCTTATTTGGTCAGAAATTCCTCCATTCTCGAAAAATGTGAAAAATAAACTATTTTTCGTTCCCCAATTTATTTATAGTATCAGCCTTTAAACTTAGGTCTTATACACATTTGTAATTTATCCTGGCATATTATGCTTGGCATTGGTCTATGCCCAGTTTATGCTACACTATTTTCTAGTTTTCTCAGCAGTTTTTGTCAAACAGTGATTTCTTATTCTAGATACTGGGATCTTTAGGTTTATGAAATAGCAGATTGCTGTAATCATTGACTCCTGTGTCTTGTGTACTTAACCTATTTCACTAATCTACCCCTCTATTTTTTGCCAAGATCGGGTAGTTTTGATTATTTCTGCTTTATAATTCAATTTAAGGTCTGGTATGGCTAGACCACCGTCTGTAGCATTTCTTTTCATTAATTTCCTTAATACTCTGGATCTTTTGTTCTTCCAGATTAATTTTTATATTTTTTTTAATTTCTAGAATTTTTTTTTGTTTCTTTGATTGGTATGCCACTCAGTAAGTAAATTAATTTTAGAAGAATTGTGATTTGTATCATATCAGCTTAGTCTATCCACAAAAAACTGATTTTTTTCTCCAGTATTTTGGATCTGACTTAACTTGGGTGAAAAGTGTTTCATGTTTGTGTCCATATGTTCCCTGGGTTTGTTTTGGCATAAAGACTCCAAATTATTTCGTAGTGTCTACAGTAACTTTCTATGAGATTCATCCTTGTATTTCTTGCTGCTTGACTTTGTTAGCAATGTATAGAAATACAAATGATTTATGTGGGTTTTCAAGCAATTTTTTTCACTTGATTCTTCATTATTCACTAAGTGTATCATCATATTGTCCACCAAAGGTGATAATATAATTTCTTCTTTGCCTATTCTAATTCTTTCAATTTTTTTTTCTTTTCTTATAGCTAAAGCTAATATTTCTAGTGCTATAGTGTATAATAGTGGTGATAATGGGCACACTTGTTTCACCTGCAATCTTACTGCAAATGCATCTAGGTTATCTCCAATACTTATAATGCCTGCTGAAGGTTTGAAGTCGATGCTACTTATAACTTTAAGGAAGTCTCCATTTATTCATGTGATCTCAAGTGTTTTTAATAGGAACAGGTATTATATTTTGTCAAAAACTTCTTCTGTATCTATTGATATAATCATTAGATTTCTTTTAGTTTTGTTGCTTGTAGGATCTCTTATGCTGATAGTTTTGCTAATATTGAATCAGTCCTCCATTTCTGGTAGGAATCCACCCTGATCAAAGTGTATTATTCTCATGGTAACTTGCCATAATCTTTTGACTAATATCTTATTCAAAATTTATACATCTATATTCATTAGAGAAAATGGTCTATAGTTTTCTCTCTGTGATTTGGTTCCTTTACAGTTTAAGTATTAGAATAATATTTGTATAGTAAAAAAGAATTTGGTACAACAACTTCTTCATCAATTTTCCCAAATAGTTTATATAGTATTGAAATTAACTGTTCTTGAAATCCTTGATTGACATTGCTTGCAAGTCTATCTGGCTCTGGAGATTTTGTTCTTAGGGAGTTCAGTGATGGCTTGTTTAATTTCTTTTTCTGAGCTAGGGGTATTTAAGCATTTTACTTCCTCTGCTGTTAATCTGGGCAATTTATAATCTTGAAAATATTCTTTCACTTCACTAAGATTTTCAAATTTATGGGCATAAACATTTCTAATTATTGTTTTGATTTCTTCTTCTTTGGAGGTGAATTTATGCTTTCAATTATTGAAACTGGTAATTTGGTTTTCTTTTTTTTAAATCAAGTTGACCAAAACTTTATCAATGTCGGTGTTTTTTTTTAATTAACCCATAGTTTCATTTATTACTTCAATGGTTTTCTTAATTTCAATATTACAAATCTCTCCTTTGATTTTCAGTATTTATAATTTGGTATTTAATTAGGGATTTTCTAGTTGTTCTTTTTCTAGCTTTTTCTGTGATATGCCCAATTCTTTGAACTCTTCTTTCTCTATTTTATTCATGTAAATATTCATATATATAAAACTTCCCCTAAGAACTGCTTTTCTTGGGTCCCAAAAGTTTTGGTATATTGTCTCATTATTGACATTTACTTGAATGGAGTTATTGATAGTTTCTATGATTTGTCCTTTCGGTCACTTATTCTTTAGGAATAGATATTTAATTTTCAATTGATTTTTGGTCTATCTTTCCATAACCTTTTACTATACATAATTTTCATTGCATCATGATTTCAAAAAAGATGCAATTAGCATTTCTGCCTTTGTGCACAAGATAGTGAGGTTTTTATGCCCCAGAAGGAGGTCGGTTTTTGTGTATGTGTCATGTACCACTGAGAAAAAGGTATGTTCCTTTCAATCACCATTCAGTTTTCCCCAGAGGTCTATCATATCTACTTTTTCCAGAATTCTATTCACTTCCTTAACTGCTTTCTTGTTTATTTTGAGGGTAGATTTATCAAGTTCAGAGAGGGGGAGGCTGACGTCCCCCATTGTAGAATTTTGCTTTCTAATTCTTCCTGTAACTCTCTTAATTTCTCCTGTAAAAATCTGGATGCTGTACCACTTAGAGCATATATGTTCACTAATGATATTGTTTCATTACAATAATGGCAACTTTTAGCAGGATGTATTTTCCTTCATTACCTCTTTTGATTAGATCTATTTTTGCTTTTGCTTTGTCTGAGTTTAGAATTGCTACTCCTGTTTTCTTTTTTTTACTTTTTTCTTCAGCTGAAACATAATGTATTCTACTATAACCTTTTACCTTTACCTGATGTGTATCTCATTATTTCAGATGTGTTTCTTGTAAACAATGCATTGTTGGGTTATGACTTTTAATTATTCTATCAACCTTGGTTTATGAGAGATTTCAACCATTTACATTCACAGTTATGATTATTATCTGTGTCTTTCCATCCAGCCTATCCCTTTTTTGACTTCTTCTGGCTGTATGTTTTGATCTTCTTTGTAACCAAAGTAAGAGTCTATGGTCTGAGTCTTTTATGTTGTTTGCTCATTTCCCCAGTCAAATACTTGGCTTTTTAATTCTTCATTATGGTAAACTTCCAGTGTGTAGGGTGCACAATCCCAAGCTTTGGGGTTTGTGCCACTCCTTTCAGAGATACTTCTTGGGGACTGTAAATACTTAATTCTTCCAATGATCTAAAGAGAAGTAAATGTTTCCTCCACTCCTGGCCTGGGCTCTTATAAATGCGAGTGACCTCAAGCAATCTTTAAAGCCTTGAAATTGTGAGGAGGAATTCCCATTCCACTGCAGGCACAAACTCTGCCATACCAATGCTCTTCCTTATCCCAGGACCACGACCCAAGACTTCACCTCAGATCTAAGCAGAACAAAGCAAGAGAATCTTGCCTCAACACAGACAAAGAAATACCTGCAATTTCCCTCTGATTAGCTGCTTGATCGCCCCACTCTCCACATTCCAAGAGCTCCAGAAGCTACTCCTGCTGCCTCTGACATGCTATGGTTGAGCCCAGACTGCATTTCTCTCTCACCCAGGTCAGATTGGACCTTTCTTAGTTACCTTCTAAGTTTTCTTTGGCATTTGTGAGTTGAAAATTCGAGAAAACACCCCAGTTTCCAGTGATTTAGGCCCCTGAAGCCTGCCCTAGCCCCTTCTGTGCCAGCACAGCCCATGTTGCACTGGGTACCTTCCCAGCCCCATGCAACCAACCTTTCTTCTCAACCTTCCAGATAGTCTTTGGCAGAAATTTGCTTCAGTGTGTCTTTTTGTGTGTTCTGCTGCTCAAGGAGTCTTTTAGAGTCATATTTAAAGGTATATGGAAGAATTTAGGGGAGAGGTCAAGTAAGTCCCTAATTTTCCTTCACAGTTTTGGCTCTGTACCTCCGAGAAAATAAATCATAAAGAGCTTCATAAGTGTGCTGAAAATGAATACTTTCATGATTACGATGCAAATTGTCTAAGATTACAAAAGCAGTAAGTGGTACACACAAGATTTAAACCTAGCAACTTTGGCTCCAAATCCAGGGCTTTTTTTTTTTTTTGGCTTGCTCCTTCTCTCCTATGGCTTACGTACAAATCACAGATAAAAAAGCACTATAAATTTCAGCCTCAAAAATTAGCTAATTAGATAGCTTTTCATTACTGTGAAAGACAAGGGAATGGCTAAAAGATTTTTCTTTTATCCACTAAATGTTTTTTAATTTTCCTTTCCTTATCAATTATGTATCAACAAAACTTTAAAAAAAATTTTTTTTGAAATTGGAGTTCTCAATTCTCTTCCTCCTTCTTTACTCTTTTTCCTTCAATGAGGATACAAGTACATGTACTGTCATGAAAAAAAAGTTCATATTAGATATCTTGGAAAAGAAAGTACAGACAAAAATAAAAGAATACATATTTTGGGGGGCAGAGCCAAGATGGTGGAGTGAGAGCAACTATTCACCTATGCTCTTGGACAAACTCCTTCAGAACTTCTAAAAAGAGGATCTGACCAAATTTTTGAGATGCAGAATACAATAGGATGCAGACTGTGGCAGATTCACAGCCCAAGACAGACTGGAACGTCTACAGGAAGGAGTTGTTCCGTAGGGGTGAACTCAGAGCACACAGGGCAGAGAATCCTGCCAAAGCATGAACTAGCAGGAAACTCCCAGGGAGACCTTAGGCAGGGACAGCATGACAAAATGGCAGAGTGGCAGCCCATGGTGGGAGACCAGAGGGAGCTGAGTGAGTGACAAACCCTGAGCCCCAGGTTTGGCAGCAGTCACTCCTGAGATTTTCAGCCCACAGATTAAATGCCTATAAGTCAACTATTTGAAATTATGGGAGCCAAAATGGCCGATTGATTGCCAAAATGGAGGAGCAATTGATAAATGCTCTCTCCCCCTACTCTTGTTGATATCAAAAGAGCCATAAAATTTTTCCCCGGAAAAATTCTGGATCAGTAGGATCAGGAGAAGAGGCACACAGTCTTGTAGCACCTGAGGCTAGGAAAATAGCTAAGAGGGATTCCTCTTACTGTGGCAGAGGAAATAGTTGTCCCAGACAGCCAGAATTCCAGGGGCAGGGGTAGAGTCTCACATTAGGACCCAGGTGTGTCTAAGCACTCCAAGGGAAATGGGAAGACAATGGAGGAGCCAGGCTCACCAAACACTGAACTTGCCTTTGCATTAGCTCAGCTGAGGAGATCTTTTGTGACCAGACCACCAGTCCCCCACACTTAACAAGCTAGCTCCAGGGTTAATCCAGAGAAATGCAAAACAAAAAGGAAAAGGCAGCTGCCCTTTGCCATCTTGCACCAGCAGCTCAACATCAGGTTCTCCCCCTTCTAACTGAAAGAACCAGAGGCTATAACACACAAAGCCTCACCATTATGAGGAACAAACAACAGAGGAAGGAAAAGACCATAAACTCTTTCTATAGGGAAAGGTCAAAATACGAATACCAAAAAGATCAGTATTGAGACCGTACTCCCATCTGAAATTTCCGCAGGGACTATGAACTTCTCGAATGCATGAAATGCTCTCTTGGAAGAGCTGAAGAAAGAAATAGAGGAAAAACTAACCAATGATTTAAAAAGTATGAAAAAAGAATTCTACCTTAAACATTGAAGTTGTTAAAAATTGAACAAATGGGAAAGGAAGTACAAAAACTAATTGGAGAAAATAATTCCTTTAAAGGAATATTTGGACAGATGGAAAAGGAGATCCAAAAGTTAACTGAAGACAACATTTTGATAAATATTACAATTTGGCGAGAAGAAACTAATGACTCTATGAGACATCAAGAATCAGTCAAACACAATCTAAAGAATGAAAAGATAGAAAAAAAATATAAAATATCTAATTGGAAAAACAAGTGACCTGGAAAATACATCCAGGAAATAAAATTTAAGAATCATTGCCTACCAGGAAGCCGTGATGAAGAAAAGAGTCTGGATGATATCTTCCAAGACATCATCAAGGAAAACTGCCCGGAAGTGCTAGATTCAGAGGGCAAAATGGTCAGTGAAAGAATCCACTCTTCACTTCCTGAAAGGCGTGCCACATTAAAAACACCAAAAAATATTTTTGTCAAATTCCAGAATTATCAAGTGAAGGAAAAACTATCATAGGCAGTCAGAAAGGAATAATTTAAATATCGAGGAGCTACAGTCAGGATCACACAGGACCTTGTGTCTTGTACATTAGAAGATCATAGGAATAAAAAGGGGAAAAGAAAAGAAAAGAAAAAACTGTTTACTCAATTTGGGCAAACTGTTGACATTCCTATAATGGAAGATGATATGTATCAACTTTAAGGATTGTACATCTATCATGAAGTATAAAAGGGATATACATAGATAGAGGGAACGAGTATAAAGTAAATGATGTGATGATAAAAATATGATTTAAGCATGCGAAGGGATTGTAAAAGGAGATGTCAAAAGGAGGAAGGAGGAAATGATAAATTGCATCACAGGAAGAAGTACAAAATTATCTTACAGCAGAGGGAAAGAGAGGAGAGAGAGGAGCATTGTTGGTGGATCTGTAAGCTGATCCAACCATTCTAGAGAGTAATTTGGAACTATGCCCAAAGGTTGCAAAAATATGCATTCCCTTTGACTCAGCAATATTGCTTCTAGCACCATATATTGAAGAGATTATAAAAATGGAAAAGGGTCCAACATGTACAGAAATATTTTTAGTAGCACTTGTTGTGGTGACCAAAAACTGGAAATCAAAGGGATATCCATCAATTGGAGAATGGCTGAATAAACTGTGGTATGTGAGTGTAATGTATTACTATTACACTATAATGTTTTAACCTGCATTCAAACTTCATCAGTTTTTTTTTTTCTCTGAAAGTGGACAGCATTTTTCATTGTAAGTCCACCAGAATTATCTTAGATAATTTTATTGTTGAGAATAGCTAAGTCATTCAAGCTGTTCACTATACTATATTGCTGTTACAGTATACAATGTTCTTCTGATTCTGTTCATTTCACTTTGCATCAATTCATGTAAGTATTTCCAAGATTTTTCTGAAAGTATCCTGTTCTTCATTTCTTTTACCAAACATGTATTCCATCATAATCATATACCACAAGTAGATAAGTAATTCCCATTTTGAAGGGCATCCCCTTAAATTCTAATTTTTGTCAGTCTCCCCAAAAATAGATACTACATTTTTCAAATTTACAAATAGGTCCTTTCCCCTTTTTGTATAGCTCTTTGCAATTCAAAAATATAGAAATAGGAATGGTATTGCCAGGTCAAAGTAAATGAACAATCCTATAGTTAATAATAATAATAATAATAATAATAATGATAATAATAATAATAATAATAATTATTATAGTCCTATAGGAGTAGTTCCAAACAGTTCTCCCAATTGGTTAGCCACATTCAAACTCCACCAATAGCAAATTATTGTCCCATTTTCCAATATTCCCTCAAGTGTTTTCTATAAAAGCAATTCGATAGAATCTTTCTTTGCCTTTCCCTAAAAATAGCACACATATTGTAAGAATTAATTTACTTTAAGTGTACCATAGAATCCAACTTAGAATCACATTTATGAATTATTCAGGCCTTTTTCAAAAACGGAACTGTTTGTTTGCCAATTCCAAGATCCAAAATGACAGAGTAATCAATAATTTCTATCTTTCTCCCTGGATCACCTTTATGAGCCCAGAGAATATCTCCTGAAGAAAAGCCCTGGAACAGTGGGAGAAGCAAAAGGGGTAAAGAGACTCTTAGTCCATGAGGCTAGAATGAACGTTAAAGAGGATTCTTCTTGCTGTGCCCGAAGAGGAACAGTGCAAGATCAGAACTGTTCCAGAAAGCCCCATCCCAACAAACCAGGAGAAAATCCTGAGTCCCAGGAGTGCAAAACCAGCAAGGGCCAACACCAGGAGCCCAGGCATACCCCACTACTCCAGGGGAATCAGGAAGACACTACTGCAGACAGGATTACCAATCAGTGAACTTCCCTATTCTCTAGTTCAGCAAAGGAGATCTCCTGTGTCTAGATCACCCTTGCTCCACACATAACAAGCTAACTCCAGGATAACTGTAGGGAAACCCAAAAAGACCTCACCTGGCCTCTGCCTTCCAACATCAGCCAGTTCAGTACCAGGTAAGTTGCAGCATTTTAGCTTCTAGCTGAAAGAACTAGAAGCCACAACATAGAACACCTCAAGTTTCAGGCGCAAGAACTGTAGAACAGAGTTCCTTATGCCCTATACACAGACATCTCCTTTAAAAGCCAGGAAAGGGGTTATTATCATGCATAAGATGCAAGGCAGTAAAGAAAATACCATAGAATATTTCAGTGGGGACAGGGACCAAAACACAAATATCAAAGACGTCAGCGTTAAGACTCTACTCCCATCTGAAACTTCAGAAGGTAATATGGACTGGTCTGAAGCACAAAGAGCCTTCTTGGAAGAGATCAGTAAGGATTTCAAACAAAAATTAGAAAAATAAAAGAAAAACTGATCATTGACTTTAAAAGTATGAAAAAAGTAATCACGGAAGAATTTAAAACGAAAATTGGACAAACGAAAAATGATGTGGAAAACCTCAATGTAGAAAATAACTCCTTAAAAGGAACAATTGGACTGATGGAGAAAGAGAAGCAAAGGTTAACTGAAGAAAACAATTTTGTACAAAAACAGAATCAGGCAAAAAGAAGCTAATGAATATAGGAGACATCAAGAATCAGTGAAACAGAATCTAAAGAATGAAAAGATAGAAGAAAATGTAAAATATCTAATTGAAAAACAAGTGACATGAAAAACAGATCCAGGAGAGAAAATCTAAGGATTATTGGTCTACCAGAAAATCATGATGAAAAGAGAGCATGAATAATGTCATCCAGGAAATCATCACGTTAAAGTGCCCTGAAGTCCTAGATCCAAAGGGCAAAATAGTCACGGAAAGAATCCACCATTCATGTCCTTAAATGAACCTGACACGAAAAGCACCAAGGAATATCATTGCCAAATTCCAAAACTATCGAGTGAAAGAGAAAATACTGCAGGCAGTCATAAAAAAACAATTCAAATATTGAGGAGTTACAGTCAGGATCACATAGGATCTTGCAGCTTCTACATTAAAATAGCAAGGGAAGTGAAAGACAATATTACATAAAGCAAAGGAGATGAGACTATAACCAAGTATTAATTACCCATCAAAGTTGAGAATACTACTTCAGACAAGGAGATGGACCTTCAGTGAAATAAGGGATTTTCTGACCTTCTTAATGAAAAGGCCAGAACTTAATAGAAAATTTGATGTTCAAATGCAGGTCCGAAGAGAGGCATAAAATGGTAAAAAATAGTTGTTACACAATATGAACAAACTGTTTACATCCCTATCAGGGAAGATGATACTCGTTAATCTTGAGATTTGCCTATAGATTGTGAAATGTAAAAGGAATATATACAGATAGAGTGAGTGGGGATAAATTAAATGATGTGATGATAACAAATGTGATTTAAGGGTAGGACAGAATTATAACAGGAGATGTGAAAAGGAGGAGGCAAAAATAAATAAATTCTATCACAGGAAGAAGCACAAAAATATATTACAGTAGAGGGAAGTAGGGGAAGGAAATGAGCATTGTTTGAGAGGTGCTCTCATCTGATTGGATTCAAGGAGGGTACCACAAACTCAGTTAAGTATAGAAATTAAATTACCTCTATAGACAGTAGGAGGGGAAGGGGGAAAGAAAAGGGAGGGGAGGCTAAAAGGGAGGGGAGAAGTAGTAAGGAATAAAGAGATTAAAAGATAGGGGGTAGAGAGAAGGGAGGGAAGAGTGAGGGAGGTGGTAGTCAAAAAATTAAAACTCTATTGGGGAGTGGATGGTGGAATGGAGAACTAAAAGCATAAACAAGGGAAAAGGGAATGGAGAGAAAGACACAGATAGTAATCATGACTGTGAATGTGAATGGGATAAACTCTCCCATAAAACAAAAATCTATTGCAGAATGGACTACAAACTCTATTCCAACAATAGGTTGTTTATAAGAAACACATTGAAACAGGGGCATACACACAGGGTAAAGGTAAAAGTTTGGAGCAGAATATTTTGTGATTCAGCTGATATAAGAAAACAGCAATCCTAATCTCAGACAAAGCAAAAGCAGAAATAGATCTAATCAAAAGACATAAGGAAGGAAACCATATGCTGCTAAAAGGTACCATCGAAGAAGGAACAATTTCATTACTAAACATATGTGCTCCAAGTGGTATAATATCCAAATTCCTAGAGAAGTTAAGGGAGTTACAGGAAGATATAGACAACACAATTACACTAGTGGAGGTCCTCAGACTCCCCCTGTCTTAATGTGATAAATATAACCTTAAAATAAATAAGAAGAAGTTAAGGAGGTGAACAGAGCTCTGGATAATGTAGATATAATAGAGCTCTGGAGAAAACTGAATGAGAATAGAATGGAATATATCTTTTTCTCCATGGTACATGGCACATATACAAAAACCGAAGATGTACTAGGCCATAAAAACCTCTCAGAATAGTGCAGAAAGGCATAGTCAATGCATCCTCCTCAGATCATGATTAAACAAAACTTCTATGCAATTAATAACCATGTAAATATACAACAAAAACTAATTGGAAACTAACAGTATAATCCTACAGAATGAATGGGTTAAACAACAAATCATAGAAACAATCAACAACTTCTTTGAAGAGAATGAAAATAATGAGACAATCTACCAAATCTGACAGAATATTGCAAAAACATATCTTAGGGGAAGCTTTAAATCTTTGAACGCCTACATGAATAAAATAGAGAAAGAGATCAATGCATTGGGCATGCAGCTGTAAAAGCTCGAAAAAGATCAAATTGAAAATCTCCAAGTGAACACCCTATCAGAAATACTGTAAACCAAAGAAGATATTAGGAAAATTGACATTAAGAAAACTACTGAAGTAATAAATGAAACTAAGCCTTGGTTTTATGAAAAAATTGATAAACCTTTCATCCATTTTATTAAAAAAAAGACAGAAGAAAGCTAAATTATCAATACCAAAAATTAAAAGGTGAACTAACCTCCAATGAGGAGAAAATTAAAAGAACAACTAGAAATTACTTTGCACATAAATTCGACAGTCTAAATGAAGTGGAAGATTATTTTTAAAAAATATATAAATTGCCCGGATTAACAGAAGAGGGAGCACTTAAATAACCCCATCTCGGAAAAGGAAATTCAAGCAGCCAACAATAAACTTCCTACAAAAAAATCTCCAGAGCCAGATGGATTTAAAACGAATTCTCTCAAGCATTTAAAGAACAGTTAACTTCAACACTATATAAATTATTTGGGCAAATTGCTGAAGAAGGAGTACTAAAAAATTCTTTTAATGGTAGAAATATGGTATAGATACCTAAGCCAGGAAGAACCAAAAGAGAGAAAGAAAATTATAGATAAATTACTCTAATGAATGTAGATGGGAGAAATTTAAATAAGATATTAGCAAAAAGAATACAGTAATTCATCATGAGAATAATGCATTACGATCAGGTAAGATTTATACCAGGAATACAGGGCTGGTCCAATATTAGAAAATCTCTTATCATTATTGATCATATCAACAAAAAAGCTAGTAGAAAATACATTATTATCTTAATAGATGCACAAAAAGCTTTTGAAAAGATACAGCACACATTTCTATTGAAAACACTGGAAAACATAGGAATAAATGGGATTTTCCATAAAATAATAAACAGTGTCTATCTAAAACCTTCAACAAATATTATATGCATTGGGAACCAGTTAGATACATTTCCCATCAGATCAGGGGTGAAACAAGGATGTCTCTTATCACTATTCTTATTCAACATGGTACTAGAAACGATAGTTGTAACAATAAGAGGAGAAAAAGAAGCTGATGGAATTAGAATAGGTGAAGAACAAGGTAAGTTATCACCCTTTGCAAATGATATGTTGATATACTTAGAGAATCCCAGAGAATCAAGTGAAAAAACTAGTTGAAATAATCGACAACTTTGGCAAAGTAGCTGGTTACAAAAAAACCTACATAAATCATCTGCATTTCTATATACTTATAAAAAAGTCCAACAGCAAGAGATAGAAAGAGAAATCCCATTTAAAGCTATGGTAGACAATATAAAATATCTGGGAGTCTACCTGCCAAAATGAACCCAGGGCTTATGTGAGCACAATTACAAAACACTCTTTGCACAAATGAAGTCAGATCAAAATAAGTGGAAAAACATCAGTTGCTCTTGCCTAGGTCGTGTGCTAATTTAATTTAATTTAATTTAATTAGAAATTAATTTACTTATTCAGTGCCATACCAGTCAAAGTATCAGATAATTATTATCTAGAGCTAGAAGAAAATATGCCAGAATTCATCTGGAAGAACAAAAGGGCCAGAATATCAAGGAAACTAATGAAAAGTCATGCTAGGGAAGTTGGCCTAGCCCCGCCAGATCTCAGATTTTAACATAAAGCAGCAGTCATAAAACTACTTGGTACTGGCTAAGAAACAGATGTATAGAACAGTGGAATATGTCGGGTACTGAAGACACAGGAGTTAATGAATACAGCAATCTACTGATTGATAAACTGATGGACCCCAGCTTCTGGGATAAGAACTCAATGTGTGACAAAAATTTCTGGGAAAAGTGTATAACAGTGTGGTGAAAATGGCATAGACCAATGCCTGACAGTGTACACAAGAATAAGATTCGAATGGATACAAGATCTAGGTATAAAGATTGATACTGTAGACATAGTAGAGGATCAAGGAATAGTGTATTTGTCAGATTTATGGAGAATGGGAAGTGTATGATCCAACGAGTGATAGAGAACATTATGAATTACAAAATGGTTAATTTTGATTACATTAAATTGAATAGTGTTTGCACAATCAAACACAATGCAACCAAGATTAAGAGGGAAGCAGAAAACTGGGAAAGAATTTTTGCAACTAGTGTCTGTGATAAAGGCCTTATTTCTAAAATATCTAGAAAATGGAGTCAAAGTTAGAAGAATACAAGTCATTCTCCAACTGATAAATGGTCAAACGGTATGAGCAGGGAATTTTCAGAGGAAGAATTTAAAGCTCTCTATAATTATACGAAAAAATGCTATAAATCACTATTGATTAGGGAGATGCAAATCAAAACAACTCTGAGATACCACATCGCACCTATCAGAAAGGCTGAGATGACAACACAGGATGTTGATAAATGTTGGAGAAGATATGGGAAAGTTGTAGCACTAATTTATTGTTGGTGGACCTGTGAACTGATCCAAACATTCTGGAGAGCAATTTTCAAATATGCCCAAAGGGCTACAACAATGTGCATATCCTTTGATCCAGCAATATTGTTCCTTGGATTCTATCCCAAAGAAACCATAGAAATGGGAAAGAGTCCCACATGTACAAAAATATTTATAGCAGTTCTCTTTATGGTGGCCAAAAACTGGAAATCAAGGGAATGCTTATCAACTGGGAATGGCTAAACAAGTTGTGGTATATGAGTGTAATGGAATACTATTTTGCTATGATAAGCTATGAACACGAAGCCTTCAGAAAAGCCTGGAAAAACTTATATGTACTGGTGCTGAGTGAAAGGAGCAAACCAGGGGACTTTGTATGCTGCAACAACCACAGTGTGAGTGGAATTTTTCTGGTAGACTTAGTACTTCATTGAAATGCATGGACTTAAAAAATTTGCAATGGACTATTGAGGCAAAACACCTTTCACATCCAGAGAAAGAACTATAGAACTGAATCGCAGAGAGAAACAGACCATTTTCTTCTGTATGATATTATGTTTGTTTTGTTTTATGGTTTCCCCCATTCAATTTAATTCTTCTGTGAAAAATGCATTTAATAGCAATGTACCTGTGTAACCTAACAAGATTGCGTGCAGTCTCAGGGAGGGAGTTGGGAGGGAAGAAGGAATAAGGGGGAGGGAGCAGAAAAAAAATCTAAGAAATGTGGAAGTGATTGTCGAACACTGAAAACAAGTAAAATAATTCAATTCATAAAAAGGAAATCTTTCCCATCCACTGATGGACCTGCACATTGTGGGATGCTTGATTAGGGGAGTTGTTTTGTAGGAGGGTCCCAAGTACCTGGGTCAAGTGATTGTGGTGCCCTCTGGCTCTAAAAAAGGCATAAATACTCTGAGTGACTACTTTGAGGCTTACTGACTGGAAGTGCTTATTTGACCAGATGAGGACTTTGTGAAGCTGCTAAAGAGCACCCCTCCCCCACCTTTGAGAACCCAGATGTTGTCCTTCCCTCTCGGGTAACTATGATCAGGCAGTTGTAGTCCAATTGCCTTTGAGATTCAGGCAGAGGAAGCCATGTCTGTTAACTTTTTGATTTCTCTGTATTTTCTTTGAAGTTCAGGGTGCTGACTACCCTGAATTAGGTGAATGATATATATGCTTGGTTAAAGGAATGATACACGTGCTTAATTAAAGTAATTGTTAACTCCTTAAACATAAAATAAAATAGAACTATTTAAGTGATATAAGTAGTGTTCTATTAATCTGATTGATATATATTTTTGTAACATTCATCTATTTGATTTAAATTGTTAGACTAATTGACAGCTAAATGGGCAAAATAGCTCCTAATAATTGCTTTAATATCTTCATTCCTGACATTGAATTCACTGCTTTCTTTGTCAATAATTTAGTTTTATCTTTTTAAATCAAATTTGTCAATTTATTGTTCTTTCATAAAACCAGCTGTTAGTTATATTTATCAGTTTAGGTTCAGTAATTTTCTTACTTTCAACTGTATTAAGCCATTTTTGATTTTGAAAATGTTCAATCGAGCGTTTAATTGTGGTTTTAAGATGCTGTTTCCATGGTATTTTTAAATGGGTGCCCAATTTGTTTATCTATTCTTTTTCTGTTTTCTGGATTTAAACATATTTGCTACTTTTATTTTAAACTTAAATAGAAAGTAAGAAAAGAAAAGAAGAAATAAATATAAATACTAAAATTTAAAGACAAAATAAGCAAAGATAAAACATTGCCATGTGGATAGTATAACATAATAGATAATTCAAAACATAAAGCAATAAATTTCTGTTTCAAGAAAACCTATACAACAATTACTTCATGTATTCAGAATTGTCCATCTTTAGTTTATTGTAGGTTTTCTTTGTCCTCTGCTGTGTACTTTTAAATTGGTTCCTTGCTCCTTCCTCTACTTCGCCCAGGAATACTGCAATTAAGAATGGACACACACACACACACACACACACACACACACACAAACATCTATGTAGGCATATGTATGTACGTAAGTATGTATGTATGTATGTATCTATCTATCTATCATCTGTCATCAGTCTATATATTTAACCCATTCCCAATGAATGTAGCATTTCAGAACTACTCCCATCTAATTCTACTGGATCTGTTCATTCTCTCACTCTGCATTTGTACAAGGTAACTACCGTTTTTACCTTTTCCTATACGGTATTATTTTTAGAATCACATCATACTAAGCTTTACCCCAATCTTTCTTTCAATTTACTCAACTAATAATTGCAATCTTAGATATGCAGTTTATATTTCTTCTTACAAAAAGAAATTATTTTGTCCTTACTGAGTCCCTTGTAACTAGTCATTTTTGTGTATCTGATATTTCTCTTGGAATTTGTATGTCAAGCTTTCTAATATATTCTGGTCTTTTAGCTATAAGATCCTGGATATCTGGTCATTCATGGAATGCTGTTTACTTTCGGTTCTTTTGTTGTCATTCAGGGTTATGCTTGAGTTTGTTGGATAGAAAAAAAAATTGGCTCCATCCCCAGTTCTTTTGTTCTTCTATACATAGTGTTCCAGGATCTACAATCTTTATGTGCAACCTCTGTTAGGCACTGTGTGATTCTAATTTTTGCTCCAACATATTTAAATTCTTTTTTGGTTGTGGATTGTAGTGTTTTCTCCTTGAGTGGGGGGTTTCAAAATTTAGCAATAATACTCTTGTAGGTTTCCATCATAGGATCTGTTTTAACTGTTGAAAAGTGGATTTATTTTTATTTCTACTTTCAACGTATCTTTTAATATTTCAGGAAAAAGAAGCCAAGGTGGCAAGTTGGAAAGACACACATATGCGGGCTCTTCTAACACAGCCCATAAAATACCTATAGAGAGGGACTCTCAACAAATTCTTTAGCAGCAGACGTGGAGAAAAACAGAGTGGAGATTTCCAGCCCACGGTGACCTGAAAGGCCCAGAGCAAATGTTGGTTGCATCAGACAAGCAGCACAGCCCAGCCCAGCCTTGGCCATGAGCCACAACATAGCTCTGGGAGGAGGACACCTCAGGGGCAGAATCTCCAGTCGCAGCATCAACAGGCTCGCAGATCCCTCAACCCACAGGCACCAAAGGTCAATGACTGGATTTTTTTCAGCTGGCTAGGAAGGGAAAAGGGCCTTCCCATAGTTCTGGCCTTAGGCAGCAGCTGCAGAGGCCATATTAGGCAGGCGGCAGCAGTTACCACAGCAACCCCTACAGCAGCCCTCATCCTTTGTTGGATGGTAAACACCCGGGGGCACTGTGGAGCTGATTATTACCCCAGCCCTGTGTAGAGGCCTGAGGGAGCTGATCTATATCTCATACTGCATGGTGGCCCTGCTCCCACATATTATCTGAATCTCAGTCCGCAGTGCTGAGATAGTGGAGAGGCAAGGTGGCTGTGGAGAGGAAACTGCTAAGATTCTGGGCACAAAAATCTCTCCATGCTCGCAGACCAGTGTACACTCTTGATTGCACCACCTTGGAGGAACTGAGACCTTACAGATCCCCAGAGTATACGCTACTCTTGACAAAGGACCCAAAAGTCAAGTAACTGGTTGGGAAAATGCCCAAAAAACGGAAAAAAATAAGACTATATAAGATTACTTTCTTGGTGAACAGATATCTTATCTCAATCTTTTAGATGAGGAAGAGCAATGCTTACCATTAGGGAAGGACATAAAAGTCAAGGCTTCTGTATCCCAAACATCCAAAATAAATACTCAGTGGTCTCAGGCCATGGAAGAGCTCAAAAAGGATTTTGAAAATCAAATAAGAGAGGTGGAGGAAAAATTGAGAAGAGAAATGTGAGAGATGCAAGAAAATAATGAAAAGCAGGTCAACACCTTGCAAAAGGAAATCCAAAAAATGCTGAAGAAAATAACACCTTTAAAAATAGGCTAACTCAATTAGGCAAAAGAGATTCAAAAAGCCAATGAGGAGAAGAATGCTTTCAAAAGCAAAATTAGCCAAATGGAAAAGGAGGTTCAAAAGCTCACTGAAGAAAATAGTTCTTTAAAAATTAGAATGGAACAGATGGAGGCTAATGACTTTATGAGAAACCTAGAAATCGCAAAATAAAACCAAAAGAATGAGGAAATGGAAGCTAATGTGAAATATCTCATTGGCAAAACAACTGACCTGAAACATAGATCCAGGAGAGACAATATAAAAATTATGGGACTACCTGAAAACTATGATTAAAAAAGAGCCTAGACTTCATTTTTCATGAAATTATCAAGGAAAACTGCCCTGATATTCTTGAACTAGGGGACAAAATAAATATTGAAAGAATCCACCAATCACCTCCTGAAAGAGATCCAAAAAAAGAAACTCCTTGGAACATTGTGGCCAAATTCCAGAGTTACCAGGTGAAGGAGAAAATATTGCAAACAGCTAGAAAGAAACAATTCAAGTATTGTGGAAGTACAATCAGGATAACAAAAGATATAGCAGCTTCTACCTTGAGGGATTGAAGGGCTTGGGATATGGTATTTCAGAAGTGAAAAGAACTAGGACTAAAACCAAGAATTACCTACCCATCAAAACTGAGTATAATACTTCAGGGGGAAAATGGTCTTTCAATGAAATCGAGGACTTTCAGGCATTCTTGATAAAAAGTCCAGAGCTGAAAAGAAAATTTGACTTTCAAACACAAGAATGAAGAGAAGCATGAAAAGGTAAACAACAAAGAGAAATCATAAGGGACTTACTAAAGTTTAACTGTTTACATTCCTAAGTGGAAAGACAATATTTGTAACTCCTGAAACTTTTTTCAGTATCTGGGTAATTACACACACATTCACACACACACATACACACACACCGAGACAGAGAGCACAGGTTAAGTTGAATAGGATGGGATCATATCTTTAAAAAGGAATTAAGGGGTGAGAGGGAAATATATTGGGAGGAGAAAGGAAGAAATGGGATGGGGCAAATTATCTCTCATAAAAGAGTCAAGTTAAAGACATTTCAGTGGAGGGAAAAAGAGGGGAGGTAAGAGAGAAAACATGAAGCATGCTCTCATCACATTCAAATAAGGGAAGGAATAAAATGCACACTCATATTGGTATGAAAACTTATCTTACAGTACTGGAAAGTGGTGGAGAAGGGGATAAGCAGGGTGGGGGAGGATAATGGAAGGGAGGACAATGGGAGGAGGGAACAATTAGAAGTTAACACTTTGGGGGAGGGATAGGATCAAAAGAGAACAGAAGCAATGGGGACAGGATAGGATGGAGGGAAATATAGTTAGTCTTACACAACACGACTATTATGGAAGTCATTTGCAAAAGTACACAGATGTGGCCTATATTGAATTGCTTGCCTTCCCAGTGGGGATGAGTGGGGAAGGAGGGAGGAAGAAAAGTTGGAACTCAAAGTTTTAGGAACAACTGTTGAGTATTGTTCTTGCATACAACTAGGAAATAAGAAATACAGGTAATGGGGCATAGAAATTTTTCTTGCCCTACAGGACAAAAAAGAAGATGGGGATAAGGAAAGGTAGGGATGTTAGAAGGGAGAGCAGATTGGTGATAGGCGTAGTTAAAATGCTTGGCGTTTTGGGGTGGGGGGAAGGGAGAAATGGGGAGACAATTCGGAAGTTAAGATTTTGTGGAAATGAATGTTGAAAACTTAAATAAATAAATAGAATAAAAATATTTTTAAAAAACAAGAACATTTCAGGAAAAGGTAATTTTTTTGTATTATTGTATCAAGACGTTTTTTATCATATCTTTATATAGTCCAATCATTTTTTTCTTCTCTTCTTGATTTGTTTTACTAATCGAATATTTTTGTTTTATGTATCAGGTATTTTGTTTCCCTAGTTACATATAAAAAGAATTATTCACTTTTATTTTGCAAACTTTGAGGTCCAAATTCTCTTCCTTCCTCTACATTTTCAACCCGACTTGAGAAGGCAAGCAAATCCATATAGATTTTATATGTGTAGTCTTGCAAATCATATTCATAATAGTCTTTTTGTGAAGGAAAACATAGAGAGAAAAAAAGAACTCAAGAAAAATGAAGTTAAAAGTATGCTTCATTCTGTATCCAGATAGCACCAGTACTTTCTCTGGAGATGGATAGCATTTTTTATCATAATTCCTCATGATAGTTGCATTAGATCACTGTATTGCTGAGAATAGCTAAGTATTCATTGCCGATCATCTGATAATACTGCTTTCGTTGTGAATTTGCAAGTCTCTTCAAATTTTTCTGAGAGTATTTGGTCTTCATTTCTTATAATACAATTTTATTCCATCATAATCACATCCCACAAGTTCTTCAGCCGTCCCCCAGTTCTAATTCTTTATCTCTAGAAATGAACTCCTGTAAATATTTTTGTACATTTAAGTCTTTTTCTTTTTGTTTTTTATCTCTTTTGAAATACAAACCTATTCGTTGTACTTCTAGGTCTCAGAAGGCATGTATGTGTGTATATAGCTCTTTGGGTGTAGTTCCAAATTGCTCTTCAGGATGGTTGAATTAATTCACAAGTGCACCAACAGTGCATTAAAGTCTCATATTCCCTATGTTTCCTAAAGCATTTGTCATTTACCTTTTCTTTCCTATTAGCCAATCTAATAAGTATGCGGTAATTCCTCAGAATTGTTTTAATTTGCATTTCTCTAATCAATAATGAGAGTATTTTTTCATATGGATATAAGATAACTTTTATTACTACGTCTGAAAATTGCTCATATCTTTTGACCATTTGTCAACTGGGGAATGGTTCTCATTTTTATAAATTTGACTGGATTCTCTATGTATGAGAAATGAGATCTTTATCAGAGAAACCTGCTACAGTTTTTCTTTTTCATATTTACTATTGCTAACTGTATTTAACTCCACACTATCTCCCCTTTATTGTAATTCTCTTTCCTTTCTACCCTTCCCTCCTCAGAAGTGTATTGCTTCTGATTTCACCCTACACCAAGCCGCCATCCCTTCTCTTATTCTCTTTGTTTCCTACTTTCTTGTGTGCTGAGGAGCTTCTTATGGTCAGGTTGTTTTTTTATTCATTTTCAAGCCTACGTTTTGACTTTTAAATATGCTAAAGTTGGATTTTACTCCTGGCATGAGTGGGCACTCCCCAATGCTTCAGGTCTTTCTTGCGACTGTTTTAAAAATTAATTCTGGAAATTTGGGTCTTTCATCTTTTCCATACTTCAGAGGTCATATGCTCTAAGGAGGGATGTGTTTACTACTGTCCTGCTCTGTGCTGTGCTCTTTTCCCAGAAAGGGATCTTGTTCCCCATTAACCACCAATGTTGGCATACTTCCTGCCTCTGGGATTGTGACCAGGCCTCCTGTCCATCTGCTTCTATTGTGGAATTAAGACTAGGGTCTCTAGTCTCCTGTAAGTGACCACAAGCACTTTTCTTCACCCTGAAACTACAGATATAGCATCTGCTCCCTTGAAACCACAAGTGCTATCCTTCATTTTGACCCTTGAACTGCAAACCAGAACTTCATATGAACAGGGACCTGAAAGTGGTACCATCAAAGGGTCCCTTACAATCTCGTCTGAGCATTGGTCTGATTTCCCCCTACATTCAATAGGCTGAGAGCTCCTGAAGTAGCTGCTATCACCAATACAGACATCTCCAAGGACCAAAGTTGGCAGAATGACATGTGGTGACCAGTCTATCCTGTGCTTTAAGCCTGATCAACGTCTAGGTGAGGCAAACTTTTTCTGCTGATCTCCTAAGTTGTTTTGGAATAGAAAGGGATTTTTTTTTTTGCACCCTTGGTTCTGCCACTCAATAATTTGATTTAATGTGTTTTTTGGAGTTGTTAAGAGGGAAATTTGGAAGAGCATAGCTAAATGCTTTAACTCAGATTAAGTCATTTCTAAGGTCTCTTTTTAGCTTTAATCCTAAGATGTTTTCACTTGATTGTTTATTCCATAGGAGAAAGAATAGTAAGTCCCTCGTCATTTTGGGTAAACAGTAGAAGGCTGAGTTGCAGAAGAATTTAATTAGATTAGGGTTAGCAAAAATTTACTCAGGACATTCAATTCAGAATTTTTACAACTATGTGATGAAGGAGAAATTCTAACATATTTGAAAGTGAACAAATAGTATCACCAACAAAGAAAGATATGTTAGTAGCCATGTTTATAAAATTTAAAATAAATTTTCACCATTCTGGATTCCTATCATTTTCCATTCATTTCAATATTTAACTTTTCTATCTCCAGCATCTTGTATCTTGTTCTCATTTCACCTACCTGTCTCTCTTTCCCCTACTTTTGTAGAAGAAAAAAAATTAAAGCAAGAAAAGAAGCTGCTGGAATATGCGTGAATGGGATGTTGAAGGCAGATATTTTTTATTTATTCCTGTAACTAAACTGAATTTCTAAGGAATCACACACACACAACACAAACATACACACACACAAAATCACAGCACAAAACTTAGTATTATACAATATTATGTAATGTGTAATGATCTACTTATAGAAACTAAATAATCTAATCCTAAAGAATGAGTGGGTTAAAAGACAAATCGTAGAAACAAACAACAACTCGTTCAAGGGAATGACAATAATGACACATCCTACCAGTTCTCATGGGATACTGCAAAAGCAGGTCTTAGGGAAAGTTTTATAACTTTGAACATCTATATGAATAAAACAAAGAAAGTGGAAATCAATGAACTGGACAAGCAGCTGAAAAAGCTGGAAAAAGAAAAAAATTGAAAATCCCCATATAAAGAATAAATTAGAAATATTGAAAACTGAAGAGAGATTAATAAAATTGAACCTAAGAGAATTTTTGAACTAAAAAATAAAATTAGGAGTTGGTTTTATGAAACAAAAACAATGAAATTGATAAACCTTTGCTTAATTTGATTATAACAGAAAGAATAAAGAAAACAAATTACCAATATCAAAAATGAAAAGGATGAACTAACCTCCAATGAGGAGGAAATTGAAAGAATAATTAGAAAATACTTTCCCCAACTGTATGCCCATAAGTTCGACAATCTAAATGTGATGGATGACTATTTAAAAAAATATAAATTGCCCAGATTAATAGGAGAGGAAATTAAATACTTAAATAATCCTATCTCAGAAAAAAGAAATTAAAAAATCCATCAATGATATCCATAGTCAAAAAATATCCAGCAGCAGATGGATTTACAAGTGAATACTTCCAAACACTTAAAGAAAATATAATTCCAATACGTTATAGACTGTTTGGGAAAACTGGGGAAGAAGGACTCATACCAAATTCTTTTATTGATACTAATATAGTTCTGATACCTAAATCGGGAAAAGCCAAAACTGTGACAGAAAATTATAGACCGATTTCTCTAATGAATATAAATGCAAGCATTTTAAATAAGATTTTAGTAAAAAGAATACAGTAATTTATCAGGAGAATAATATGTTATGATCCTTAAGAATTTTTAGCAGGAGTGCAAGGCTTCTTCAGTGTTAGGAAAACAATTAACATTATTGATGATACCAACAGCAAAACCAGAAACCACACGATTATCTCAATAGATGCAGAAAAACCTTTTGACAAAATATAACATTCATTCTTATTGAAAACGCTGGAGAGAGTAGGAAAATAACTTTTCATGAAATATTTTGCAGTATCTACCTAAAATCACCTGCAAGCGATATATTAAATGGGAATAAGCTAGATGCATTCCCAATAAAATTAAGGGTGAAACAATGATGTCTACTATCACCACTATTGTTAAATATGGCACTAGAAATGTTAGCTGTAGCAATAAAGGAAGAAAAAAATTGAAGGAATTAGAATAGTCAATGAAGAAACTAAGTTATCACTCTTTGCAGATGATATGATGATATATTTAGAGAATGTCAGAGAATGAAGTAAAAAACTTGAAATAATGGACAAACTTGGCACAATTGCAGGTTACCAAATAAACCCACAGAAATCATCTGCATTTCTGTATTTTACTAACAAAACCCAACAGCAAGAGATAGAAAGAGAAATCCATGTAAAATTATGGTAGACACCACAAAATATCTGGGAGTCTACCTGCCAAAACAAATCCAGGAACTATGTGAGCAAAATTACAAAACACTGTTCACACAGATAGTTAGGTCTAAGTAAGTTGGAAAACATCAGTTGCTCCTGGGTAGGCTGAGCCAATATAATAAAAATGATAATTCTACATAAATTAATTTACTTATTAGGTACCATAGCAATCAAAGGACCAGATAATTATTTTGCAGAGCTAGAAAAAAATAATATCAAAATTCATCTGAAAAAATAAATGGTCCAGAATATCAAGGGAACTAACTAAAAGAAATGCTGGGAAGGTAGAGTAGTCATACCAGATCTCAATTTGTCTTATAAAGCAGCAGTCATCAAAACAACTTGGTACTTGCTAAGAAAGAGGGGTAGACCAGTTGATTTGGTTAGGTACTGAAGACACAGCAGTCAATGAGTATAACAGTCTGCTTTTTGATAAACTCAAGGTTCGCAGCTTCTGGGATAAGAACTCACTGTTTGACAAAAGTTACTGGGAAAACTTGATACCAGTATGGTGAAAACTGGACATAGAACAATGACTGTCAGTGTACACAAGAATTAAGTCCAAAAGGATACATGATCTTGTTACAAAAATTGATACTGTAAGCCAATTTGATGAGAAAGGAACAGGGTATTTGACAGATTTGTAGAGAATGGAGAAATTTTTGAACAAAGAAGAGATAGAGAACATTATGAAGTACAAAATGGATAATTTTAATTTCATTAACTTGAAGTTTTTTTTCACAAATAAACCTAATGCAACCATGATTAAGAGGGAAGCAGAAAACTAGGGAAGAAGTCTGTGATAATGCCCTTATTTCTAAAATATATCAGGAACGGAGTCAAATTTAGAAGAATGCAAGTTATTTCCCAATTGATAAATGGTCAAAGAATTTTAAGAGGCAGTTTTTAGAGGAAGAAATTCAATCTATCTATAGTCATATGAAAAAATGATCTGTCACTATTGATTAGAGAGATGCAAATCAAAACAACTTTGAAGTACCACATCACACCTATCACATTGCTTCACATGACAAAACGGGAAGATGATAAATGTTGGAGAGTAAGTGGGAGAACTGGAAAACTAATTCATTGGTGATGGAGCTGTCAGCTGGTCCAATCATTCTGGAGAGCAATTTGGAACTATGCCCAAAGGGCTACAAAATGTGCATACCCTTTGACCCAGCAATATCCCTTCTAGGACTGTATCCCAAAGATATCATAAAAATGGAAAATGGTCTAATATATACAAAAAATATTTGTAGCAGCCCTCTTAGTGGTGACCAAAAACTGGAAATCAAGAGGATGCCCGTCAACTGAGGAAAGTTTGAACAATTTGTGGTATATCAATGTAATGGTATACTATTTTGCTTTAAGAAATGATGAACAGAAAGCCTTTAGAGAGACCTGGAAAGACTTACATGAACTGATGCTGAGTGAAAGGAGTAGAAACAGGAAAACTTTGTACACAGTAACAACCACAGTGTGGGAGAAATTTTTCTGGTACAGTTAGTCCTTCATAGCAATGCAAGAACCTAAAGAATTCACAATAGACTTTCGGGTAAAACTCTTTCCACATCCAGAGAAAGAACCATGTAATTGAATCCTATAATGAAGCAGACTATTTTTTAAATTGTGTTTTAATTTGTTTTGTTTTATGGTTTCTCCCATTCATTTTAATTCTTCTATTAACCATGACTAAACTGAATATGTATTTAATATGAAGGTATGTGTAGAACCTCTATTCGATTGTAAGCTGTCTCGGAGAGGGTGTGGAGGAGGGGGAGAAAAGTATGGGGAGGGAGGGTAATAAATCTAAGATATGTGGAAGTGGTTATAGAACACTGAAAATAAATAAAATAATTTTTTAAAAAAGAATTTTCGTCTTTAGTTTGGAACTCATGTAGCTCCCTTTATTGTAGTTCTCTGTTAGGCTATGATGATCTCTGTCTTTCTAGTGTCCATGGCCAATATTCTTTCCATAAAAAAGAAAATCACATTCCATGAAGTTGTTTTTTCCCTTGGGTGGTTTATTATTTTTAGCTATTTGTGTGTTTGGTTTTCTCACTCTTCACAGTTTTTCTCCATGTTTCCAGTTCTATGCATTATTCTCTATTTGTCTAATCTGTCTCAACGTTTTCAGTGGCAGGTAGTGTAAGATTCCCTCTGGGTTAACTCCCTCTTTACCCTTCCTACTGGAATTCTATGACTTTGGAAGAGAGATAATTTTGTACAAATCTGTCTCATTTAATTCCAATCCTTGCTCAAGTCAAGACATCAACCTGTGATGAGATTGCTTCAAAAATGTGTGATCCGCTTTAAAAATGAAAGATTAGTCACATAATTTTTGTTTTGTTTTATTTTACTCCAATTATATTTAAAATAATTTTTAGCCTTCACTTATGAAATGATTTAGTTTCAGATACCCTTCCTTCTTTCCCCTTCCTTATTCCCCCCCTCTTTGAGAAAGCAATAGTTTGTTTTTCGTTATGCTTGTGTAATAATTCAAAACATATCCATAAAACTCAGGTCATGAAAGAGAACATAGACAAAAAAAAAAAACTCAAGAAAAATAAAGCAAGAAAAAGTATACTTCAAGCTGTATTTAGACTCTATTAGTTCTTTCTCTGGGCACAGATAGCTCTTTTCATCATAATCCCTTCAGAGTTGCCTTGGATCATAGAACTGCCAAGGATAGCTAAGTAATCCACAACTGATCATCTAATAATACATGCATTTTATACACAGTACATTTCACTTTACATCAGCCCATGCAAGTCTTTCAAAGTTTTTGTTTTCTGAGAGCATGATGCTCATTATTTTTTATACTACAATAGGATCCCAAAGTAATATCATAGCACAACTTGCTCAGTCATCCACTCAATTTCCAATTGTGTGCCACTAGAAATGAACTGCTATAAACATTTTTGCACATATGCACTCTTTTCCTTTTTGTTTTTTGTCTCTTTGAGGAGGCAAACTTAATAATACTATTGCTAGATCAAATGATTTGTATGGTTTTATAGTCTTTGTGCATGTTTTCTAACAGTTTTACAGGATAGTTGAATCAGTTCACAAATTGTCCAACAGTGAATTGATGTCTCATGTTTCCCACATTACTTCTAACATTAGTCTTTTTAACTTTTCGATCTTGTTAGCCAATCTAACAGGAATGATGAAGTACCTCAGAATTGTTTTAATTTTCATTTCTCCAATCAATAGTGAGTTAGAGTAGTTTTGTATGGCTATAGAAAGCTTGATAACTTCATCTGAAATCTTATATCTTTTTCTAATCTATCAATTGAGACATGATTTTTATTTTTATGAATTTGACTCACTTCTCCATATGTTTGAGAAATGAGGCCTTTATCAGATCAACTTGCTTTAAATTTTTTTAAATAGTTACTATTGCTACCTGTATTTCCCTCTATCAAATCTCCCCAGTTATTCTACTCTATACTCTTTTCAATTGTCCCTCCTCAAAAGTGTTTTCCCCTTGACAACTCGTCCTACAATTTGTCCTCTCTTGTATCTACCCCCTTTCTCTTATCATTCCTTCTCCTAATTTCCTGTAGGGAAAGATAGATTTCTATGCCCATTTAAACATGAAAAGTTTTCCCTCTTTGAGCCAATTCTGATGAGCATGATAAGGATCACTCCCTCCCTTGTTCCTCCCTTTCTTTCCTTCCACTACAAAAGCTTTTTCTTGCCTTGTTTATGTGAGAGAATTTACCCCATTCTTCCTCTTCTTTTCTCCTTCTTTTAGTACATTCCTCTTTCACCGCTTAATTTTATTTTTAGATATCATCCCAGTGCATTTAACTCACACTTGTATACTCTGTATATATATATATATATATATATATATATATATATATATAGCTTATAACTACCCTAATGAAGAGAAAGGAACTATGAGTTACAAATATCATCTTCCCATGTAGGAATATATATGTATGTATGTATAGATATCTACACATATATTTATACATCTATCTATCCATCTATATCTATATGTATATGTGTATGAATTAACTTTATTGAGTCCATTATGATTTCAATTTCTTGTTTGCCTTTTCCTGCTTCTCTTGATTCTTGGATTTGAAAGTCAAATTTTCTATTAGCTCCAGTGTTTGCATCTAGAATGCTTTAAAGTCCTCTATGAAATTGAATGTCCATTCTTCTCACCCCGCTCCTGAAAAATATTATTCAGTTTTGCTGCTTACATGATTCATGATTGTAATCCCAGCTCTTTTGTCCTCCATAATATCATATTCCTTGTCTACTGACCCTTTACCATAGAAGTTGCTTATTCTCATGTTATCCTGACTATGGCGTCACTCTATGTGAATTGTTTCTTGTTGCCTCCTTGCAATGTTATCTCCTTCCCCTAGGAACCCTGAAATTTGGCTACAAAATTCATGGCAGTTTTCATTTTGGCATCTATTTCATGAGGTGATGGGTGGAGTCTTTCCATTTTTATTTTCCTTTCTCTTTCTAGATTATCAGGATAGCTTTCTTTATAATTTCTCGAAAGAGGATGTCTAGGGTTTTTTTCCCCCATTGATTTCATGCAGTGCAATAATTTTTAAAGATCTCCCCTGAAACATTTTTCCTGATCAGTTGTTTTCCCTATGAGATATTTTACATTGTCTTCTCTTTAGTTTATTTTATTGTTGTTCTTGCTTTTTTCCTAAGTCACTGATGTCCTTTAGATCCATTTTAATTTTTAAGAAGTTATTTTTTCTTTAGTGGGCTGTTGGGCTTCCTTTTCCATTTGTCAGATTCTGTTTCTTTAACGATTCTGCTCCTCTTTGGATTTTTGAACCTCATTCACTTTTCGTTCTATTCCATTTTCAAAGTGGTATTTTCTTCTATATATTGTGAGCATGTGTGAGCATTTGTGTGTCTCCATTGTAAAGCTATTGACTTGTTCTACTTAATTTGCTTCCATCAGTCTCATTTTATTCTCAGTTTTCCTACTTTTCTTGATTTTCAAAACACTTTTTTGAGCTCTTCCAAGGTCTGAAACCAATTCATACTTCTTTTTGGAATCTTTGGAAGTAGAAGCTTTGATTTCATTTTCTTCTTCTGAGTGGATGTTTTGACCTTTCTTCTCAAAATATTAACGTCTTATGCTCAAACTTTTCAATCAATGGGAGGCCATTGAATACTCATTTTCTCAGCATATTACTTGACTTTCATCTCTCTTTAAAATAGGGCTCTGGGGGGAGGAGCCAAGATGGTGGAGTAGAAAGATACACATATGCTAGCTCCAAACACAGAGCCTATAAATTACCTGTAAAGAAGAACTCCCAACAAATTCTGGAGCAGCAGAAGCCACAGACCAACGGAGTGGAGGAGATTTCTGTTCCAGAGAGACCTGAAAAAGCAATACCAAAGGTCCATCCCACACTGGACCTGGAGCATACCCCAGCCCTGCCTTGGCCACGCAGCACCGAGAGGAACAGATACCACGAGGCTTCAGGGACAGAATCTCCAGTGGCCACACAGGTGCCGCCACCCACAGGCTCCAAAGGTCAGTGAGAGGGTCTTTTTGGCTGGCCGAGAGGGGAGTGGTGTGTCCCCATAACTCAGGCCCCCTCGGGAGGCAGCAGCGGAGGCACCAGTGGACAAGGGCGCTGAAAGCAAGCAGGAGCCCTGATCCATTGTTGAAAGTCTCCGAATAAACCTTCTGAGGGAACTGAGCCCTATGTGGCAGCCCTGCCCCCACCTGAGTACCTGAACTTAATCTCACACTGAATAACAGCCCCGCTCCTTCCAAAAGCCCTGAGGCTGGGAAGCAGCATTTGAATCTCAGCCCCAATCACTAGATGAACGGATCTGGAGGAGAGGTAGGTGTGAAGAGGAAACTCAGAAGTCAAACAACTGGCTGGGAAAATGCCCAGAAAAGGGAAAAAAAATAAGACCATAGAAGGATGAGGAAGAACAATGCTTACCATCAAGGAAAGACAAAGAAGTCAAGGCGTCTGTATCCCAAATATCCAAAATAAATATTCAGTGGGCTCAGGCCATGGAAGAGCTGAAAAGAAAATTTGACTTTCACACACAAAAATGAAGAAAAGCAGGAAAAGGTAAATAGCAAAGAGAAGTCATAAGGGACTTACTAAAGTTGGACAGTTTACATTCATACATGAAAAGAAAATATTTGCAACTTTTGATACTCTTCAATATATGGGTAGTTGGTGGGATTACACACGTACACACACACATGCACACACATGCACACACACACAGACAGAGAGCACAAAGTGAATTGAATAGAATGGGATCATATGTTAATAAATGAAATTAAGAGGTGAGAGAGAAATATATTGGGAGGAGAAAGGGAGAAATGGAATGGGCCAAATTACCTCTCATAAAAGAGGCAAGCAAAAGACTTTTTAGTGGAGGGAAAAAGAGGAGAGGTGAGAGAAAAACACGAAGTTTACTCTCATCACAGTCGACTAAAGGAAGGAATAAAATGCACACTCATCTTGGTATGTAAATGTATCTTACAATACAGGAAAGTGGGGGAAAAGGGGATAAGCATGGTGGGGGGATGATGGAAGGGAGGGCAATGGGTTGAGGGAGCAATTTGAAGTCAACACTCTTGGGGAGAGACAGGATCAAAAGAGAATAGAAGCAATGGGATACAGGATAGGATGGAAGGAAATATAGTTAGTCTTACACAGCACGACTATTATAGAAGTCATTTGCAAAACTACACAGATATGGCCTATATTGTACTGCTTGCCTTCCCAAAGGGAATGGGAGGGATGAAGAGAAGTTGGAACTCAAAGTTTTAGGAACAACTCTTGAGTACTGTTCTTGCTACTAGGAAATAAGAAATAATGGGGTATAGAAAGTTATCTGGCCCTACAGGACAAAAGAGAAGATGGGGACAAGGGAAGGGAGGGATGATAGAAGAGAGGGCAGATTGGTGATAGCAGCTATTAGAATGCTCTGTGTTTTGGGGCTGGGGGAGGGGACAAAGGGGGAGAAAATTTGGAACCCAAAATTTTTTGAAAATGAATGTCAAAAGTTAAATAAATAAATTTTAGTAAAATAAAATAGGGCTCTGCTTCCAGGGTAAAGTCGTCTCCAGCTTTAGGAGATTTGTGCACATGTTTTCAGAGATATTTCTAGGACCTATAAATTTTCATTTCTGCCAGATAGTATTATCTAAGCAGAGGTATTTACGAGTTTTCTGGTCTGTGCTGTGGTCTGTGAGTGACCGCAAGAACTCTTCTCTGCCTTGATAGTGAAAGATCTCCGTAATCTCCTTCTGATCAGATGTCCAACCCCCTTGAAAGTTGTGAGCTGAGAGCTCTGAAAGCACCTTCTGAAACAGCACATTCCTGAACCCAGCAAACGAGGAACAGGCCATTGGAATAACTGAATGAGCAGCAACAGTAGTTGCAGTGGCAACAACTCCTCCCAGAGCTCTCACCTCCTCAATAGTAAGGGAGTTGAACACGTAATCAGAGGGAGATTACAGGGGTCCACCATTTTGGCTCTGCCCAAGTAAAATTATTTTTAGGTGAATTAATCAATCATTAGGCTCGTTTTTGGTACCTATTATGTGAAAGGCACTGGTTTGGGGAAATTTTTTATGATACAAAGAGGGCAAAGGCACACTAGCAAAGTTTTCTCTTTTCTTGATTCATTTACTTTGTGGTTTCAAAGTTATAATCGAGTTTATGGGCCCCACAGTTTCAAAATTACTAGTGAAATTTGATTCCGAGTACATTAAGACCTAAAATGTCACCTAAATCTGATAGAGTGTATTTATTTATTTCTGGTCCTGTGATTTCATTGGTATAGGGAAGTGCTGGCACTGAAACACCCTGTACCAATGCAGATTAGCTGCTCATCTATCATTTATACTCTTGCAGTTTCCAAAGTGACTTAGCCAATATCACAGAGTTAAAATATGTGACATAAACTGTATAAAATTTTGTGTATGTTTATATGTGATTTTCTCGGGGAGAGGGATTCAATCTGAGAGAGAATAGAAATGAGAAAAAAGTGATCATTGTAAAAATAACAAGTGAATAATATAGATAACCGTTGTAGAAACTGTGTTGGTGTCCATGGAAGACATAGTGAATTTTAATCATAATCCCTGTTTCTTCAGTTAATATGACTGATGCATTTTCATCTTGCGTCCACTCAACTCTTCTCTTTCAGAGTTAATTCCATAAACTCAATTTTTTAGGGGGAAAATGGCCAAGAAGATTGGTGAGGGCAGAAATTTTCGGAGACAGATCAGTATTTTTTTGAGGAGAAGGTGGTTGTCATTTTTTCAGATATTAAACAAAATAACAATCTCCACCAAATGTAATGATATATGAGTAAAAAGCTATTTCTTTTTTATTATTTTGTTTTCAGTGTTCTACAATCACTTCCATAAAACTTAGGATGTTTCCCCTTCTTTCCCCTACTTCACCTATACCTCCCTTCTCCCTGCCTAAGACAGCATAGAATTTGATATAGTTTCTACACATACATTCCTATTAAATACATATTCACATTAGTCAGGTTGCATAGAAGGATTAAAATGAATAAGAGAAATCATAAAACAAACCTAAACGTAATATAAAAGAAAGAAATCTGCTACAGTCTGTGATCAAAATCCATAGTTCTTTCTTTGAATGTGGAAGGCATTTTGCCTTAAGAGAACACTGGGAATTATTGAAGTCCTTGCATTGGAATGAAGTGCTAAACCTACAAGAAAAATTTCTTGCACACTGCAGTTGCTGTGTGCAATGATCTCCTAGTTCTGCTCCTGTTGCTCAGGATCAGTTCATATAAGTTTTTTAAGGCTTCTCTGAAGTATTCCTGTTCATCATTTCTTATAGCAAAATAGTATTCCATTACATTCATTTACCACAATTTATTCAGCCATTCCCCAACTGATAGACATCCCCTTGATTTCCGGGTTTTGACCCCCACAAAGAGAGCTACTAAAAATATTTTTTGTGCATCTGGGACCCTTTGCCATTTTATGACCTCTGGTGGATACATTCCGAGAAGAGATATTTTAGGGTCAAATGGTATGCACAATTTTGTAGCCCTTTGAGAATACTTTCCAATTGCACTCCAGAATGGTTGGATCACCTCACAGCTTCACCAACAATGAATTTATGTTCCAACTCTCCCACATCTTCTCCAACATTTATTATTTCATTCTTTCGCCATGTTAGCCAATCTGATAGGTGTGATGTGATATCTCAGAGTTGTTTTGATTTGCATCTCTCTAATCAATAGTTTTTTAAAGCATGTTTTCATATGACCATAGATAACCTTAATTTCTTCCTCTGAAAACTGCCTGTTCATATCTTTGAACATTTATCAATTAGAGAATGACTTGTGTTCCTGTACATTTGACTCAGTTCTCTATATATTTTAGAAATGACACTTTTATCACAGACAACAGTTGCAAAAAATTCTTTCCCAGTTTTCTGGTTCCGTCCTAATCCTGGTTGCACTGGGTTTATTTGTGCAAAATTTTCAATTTAATGTAATCAGAATTATCCATTTTGCACTTCATAATCTTTTCTGTCTCTTCTTTAGCTAAAGATTCTTTCCTCTCCATAAATCTAATAAATACTAGATTCCTTGCTCCACTAATTTGTTTATATGATCAATCTTTATACTGAAATCTTGTATTCATTTGTACTTTATTCTCATGTACAGTGTCAGGCATTGGTATATGCCTAGTTTCTACCACACCGCTGTTCCGTTTTCTCAGAAAATATTGTCGAACAGTGATTTCCATCCCAGAAGATGAGATTTTTGGGTTTATCGAACAGTAGTTTGCTATATTCATTGACTACTGTGTCTTGAATACCTAACATCTTCCAGTGATCTACCCTTCTGTTTCTTGGACAGTACCAAGTGGTTTCGGTAATTGCTTCATGATAATACAATTTGAGATCTGGTAGAGCTAAGCCACCTTCCCTCACCTTTCTTTTCATTAGTTCTCTTGATATTGCAGACTTTTTGTTCCTCCAGATGAATTTTGATATTATTTTTTCTAGTTTTAAAAAATAATACTCTGATAGTCTAATTGGTATGACACTGAAAAAGTAAATTGGTTGAGATAGAATTGTCATTTTATTATATTGGCTCAGCCTACCCACGAGCAACTGATGTTTTTCTACTTACTTAAATCTGATTTATTTGTGTGAAAAGTGTTTTGTCATTGTGTTCATATACTCACTGGGTTTGTTTTTGGCAGGAAGACCCCCAAATACTTTATGGTGTCTACCGTAGCTTTAAATGTTATTTCTCTTTCTAACTCTTACTGGTGGGCTTTCTTAGTAATATATAGAAATTCAAAAGTTTTGTGTGGGCTAATTTTGTAAACTGCAACACTGTGAAAGTTGTTTATTATTTTTATTATTATTTTACTTGTTTTCAGTGTTTTACAATTACTTCCATATAATGTAGATTTCCCCCCTTCCCTGTGAGTCCTTCCCCCTCCCTCTCTGGGATAGCATAGAATTTTGTAAAGATTCTGCACATATATTCTTATAAAATACATTTCCACCTTAGTCATATTGCATAGAAGAATTAAAATGAATAAGAGAAATCATAAAACAAAACAAAACTTGATACAAAAGAAAATGACCTGCTATATTCTGAGATAGAATTTAAAAATTCTTTCTTTGGAGGTGAAAGCCATTTTTCCTTAAGAGAATATGGGATTTTTTTTTAAGTTCTTGTATTGGAATGAAGTACTAAATCTACCAGAAAAATTACTGGCATACTGTGGTTGTTGCTGTGTATAAAGTTCTTCTGGTTCTTTTCCTTTCACTTATCATCAGTTCATGTAAGTCTGTCCTGGACTCTCCGACGTCTTCCTGTTCATCATTTCTCATAACAAAATTGTACTCCATTTCATTCGTATACCACAATTAAGTCATCCATTCCTCCACTGATGGACATCCCCTTGATTTCCAGTTCTTGGCCACCACAAAGAGGGCTGCTACAAATATTTTTCTGCATGTGGGACCTTTCCCATTTTTATGACCTCTTGGGTTTAAAATACCAGAAGCAGTATTGTTGGGTCAAAGCGTACGCACATCTTGGTAGCCCTTTGGACATAGTTCCTAATTGCTCTTCAGAATAATTGGATTAGTTAACAACTCCACCAAAAATGAGTTAGTATTCCAACTTGCCCACATCTTCTCCAACATTTGTCATCACCCTGTTTTGTCATGTTAACCAATCTGACAGGGGTAATGTGGTATCTCAGGGTTGTTTTGATTTGCATCTCTCTGATCAATAGTGATTTAGATCATCTTTTCATATGACCATAGATGGCTTTGATTCTTCCTCTGAAAACTGCCTGTTCATATCTTTTGACCTTTTATTTATTGGGGAATAACCTGTATTCTTGTACATTTCATTCAGTTCTCTACATATTTTAGAAATGAGACCTTTATCACAGACACTATTTCAAAAAATTCTTTCCCAGCTTTCTGCTTACCTTCTAATCTTGGTTGCATTGGGTTTGTCTGTGCAAAAAACTTATCAATTCAATGTAATCAAAATTATTAGTTTTCCACTTCATAATGTTCTCTGTCTCTTTTTGGGTCATAAATTTCTCCATTCTCCATAAATCTGACAGACACACCAGTCTTACTCCCCTACTTTTTTTTTTTATAACATCCATCTTTATACCTAGATTATGTATCCTTTTGGACTTTATTTTCATGTATGGTGACAGGCATTGGTATATGCTCAGTTTCTGCCACAGTGTTATCTAGTTTTCCCAGCAATTTTTGTCAGACATTGAGTTCTTACCCCACACACTGTTGTCCTTGTATTTATCAAACAGTAAGTTGCTATATTCATTAACTACTCTGTCTTGTGTACCTAAACTATTCCACTGATACACCCTTCTGTTTCTTAGCCAGTATCAAGTGGTTCTGATGATTACTGCTTTATAACAAAATTTGAAATCTAGTAGGGCTAGCCCCCCTTCTCTAGCATTCCTTTTCATTAATTCTCTTGATATTCCGGACCTTTTATTCTATCTAATGAATTTTCATCTCATTTTTTTCCAGCTCTAGAAAATAATTGTATGACAGTTTAATTGGTATAGCACTGAATAATCAAATTAATTTAGGTAGGATTATCATTTTGATTATAACCCACCAATATGTTGTTTACATGAAACGCATTTGAAAGGAGGGCACTCAAACAGGGTAAAGGTAAAAGGTTGAAGCAGAATATTTTGGGCTTTAACTGATGTAAAAAAAGCAGGGCTACCAATCCTAATCTCTGATAAACAAAACTAGAAGTAGATCTAATCAAAAGAGATAAGGAAGGAAACTATACCCTGCTAAATGACACCATAGACTACGAAGCAATTTCATTATTAAATATATATATGTATGTATGTATATATTCCATTTGCTATAGCACTCACATTCTTAGAGGAGAAGTTAAGGAAGTTACGGGAAGAAATAGATAGTAAAATTATACTAGTGCAGTATCTCAACTTCCCCCTCTCTGAACTTGATAAATCTAATTTCAAAATAAACAAGAAAAAAGTTAAGGAAATGGAGAGAACTCTGGATACAGTAGATATGATAGATCTCTGGAGAAAATTGAATGGGGATAGAAAGGAATAGACGTTTTACTCAGTGGTACATTGCACATATACAAAAACTGGCGATCTATTAGGGATAAAAACCTCACAATCCAGTGCAGGAAGATAGAGATATTCAATGCATTCTTCTCAGATCACAATGCAATAAAAATTATATGTAATTGAAGACCATAGAAATATAAACCAAAATCTAATTGGGAACCAAAAAACTAATCCTAAAGACTGAGTGGGTTAAAAAACAAATTATAGAAAAAAGTAACAACTTCATGCAAGAGAATGACAATAATGAGACAACCTACCAAATTTTATGGGTTACTGGAAAAGCAGTTCTTGGGGGAAGTTTTATATCTTTGAATGCCTACACGAATAGAATACAGAAATAGGAGAGCAATGAATTTGGTATGCAGCTGAAAAAGCTCGATAAAGAACAAATTGAAAATCCCCAAGTAAATACCAAATTATAAATACTGAAAACCAAAGGAGAGATTAATAAAATTGAAATTAAGAGAACTATTGAACAAATAAATAAAAGTTAGAGTTTGTTTTATGAAAAGAAGCAGTAAAATTGATTAAACATTGATCCACTTGATTAAAAAGTAGAAAGAAGAAAACCCAATTACCAATATCAAAAAGGACGCGAGTGGACTCACCTCCAATGAGGAGTAAATTCAAATAATTATAAAAAATTACTTTGCTCAACTGTATGCTCATAAATTCAACAATCTATATGAGACTGATGTTTATTTTAAAAGATATAAATAAACCATATTAACAGAAGAGGAATTTGAATACTTAAGAAACCCCATCTCAGACAAGAAATTGAACAAGCAGTTAATGAACTCTGTAGGAAAAAATCTCCAGGGTCAGAGAGATTCCCAAGAGAATTCTATCTAACGTTTTTAAAAAAACCTATTTCTGAAGTTTCCAGCCTGTGCAGTATTCATTGGGTCTAATTCAGAAAAGTTATATTCTTTTTTGCTCATTAGTCTTAAAGATTTGGTCCCTTCAACAATTAAGATGAAGGACACTGAAGCATATCCCAGAGTTTTATAGAATAAAATATCCCTACCCTCCCTTTTACTATTAACTTACCTTTAGGATCTTTTTCTCTGGATCATTCTGTAACAAAACCTTCTAAAATATGCAAACCTCCCTATCTCCAAAAATCAAAATCTAGTAATACTCTACTGCCAGGAGTAAAATGAAAAGTAAAGGAAAAAAAAAGAGTTTAAGGGATTTATAATGCATTCTCTAACGTTGCTTCAAGTTGAAATTCTTTTTAGGATACCTTTATTTCATATTGCAGTCACCCTTTATGAGAAACTTTTTAGACAAGGACTTTCTCAGCTAGTCTAACTTTAGCATAAAAAGGCCTGGAATAGAAATGACCTGTGTTGGTTTTAGATATCCCTTGGCTCCTGAAATTCATTGTTTCTATTCCTAAAAACTTTTATAACTAGAATGCAGAGAGAGGTGACAATTTCACTGAGCTGATTTTCAGAAGTACTAACTCTCTTCTTCAGTTGGACTCCACCAAAACAAAACCTTAATGACTAGGTCATATTAATAATAAAAAAAGAAAGCTGTCAACAAATAAATGCAGAAACTTTTGCCTTGCTCTCCATATATGTATACATTAGTTATGACCCCAAAAATACAACCTTGAAATGTTTCTGAGTTTGAAAGATAACTTATATTGGTCAAAACTCAGTGGCAGACTATCAGGAAATACAATCCTAACCAGAAATATTCTCTATAAATTAACAGCATTTTGACTGCAGAAAATACATTTGCTGAGTTTATGTTCTGCATATTTTTTTAAATTTTCATTTTTTTTATTTTTTGACATTCATTTCCACAAGATGAGTTCCAAATTTTCACCCCATCTCTCTCCTCTCCCCACCCCATGATGGAATGCTTTCTGATTACCCCTTCCCTCAGTGCCCTACCTGTCATCACAATTCCCCTACTCTTATCCCTTCCCCCTTACTTTCTTGGAGGGTAAGATTTCTATACCCTATTGCCTATACATTTTATTTCACAGTTGCATGTAAAAACATTTGACATTCATTTTTAAAACTTTGGGTTCTAACTTCTCTCCTTTCCTCCTGCCCCACCCACAATTACTGAGAAGGCTGTCAATGTGATATAGATTATATATGTTTATTCATGCAAAATGTTTCCATAACGGTCATGTGGTAAAAGACGATTTTTTCATCCACCCTATCCTGCTCCCCACATTTACTCTATTGTCTCCTTTGACCTTGTCCCTTTTCAAAATTGTTTATGTCTGAGTACTCCCTCCCCAAATCTTCCCTCCCTTCTATCATACTCCTCTCTCTTATTTTCTCCCCCCCCTACATTCATGTAAGGTAAGATAGATTTCCATACACAATTAAATGTGTATATTAATCACTCCTTCAGCCAAATCTGATGTCAGCAAGGTTCACTCATTCCGTCTCAACTCCTCTCTCTTTCCCTCCAATATAAAAATTTTTTTTATCTCACTTTTGCGAGATAATTTTACCCATTTGTCCTTTTCTTTTCTCCTTCTCCCAGTACATTCCCCTCTCACCTCTTAATTTTTTGTAGATATCATCCCTTCATATTGAACTAATTCTTTACCTTATGCCTATAACTCTCTCTCTCTCTCTCTCTCTCTCTCTCTCTCTCTCTCTCTCTCTCTCTCTCTCTCTCTCTCTCTCTCTCTATATATATATATATATATATATATATATACACATATACATATACATATATATATACATATATATATATATATACACATATATATGTATATATGTATATATGTTCCCTCCGAATTTCCTAATACTGAGAAAAGTCTCATGAGTTGCGAATATTATGTTTCCAAGTAGGAACGTAAACAGTTCAACTTTAATATGTCCCTTAACATTTCTCTTTCCTCTTTCCCTTTTTATGGTTCTCTTGTTTCTCATATTTGAAAGTCAATTTTTCTATTCAGCTCTGGAATCGTCATGGAGAATGCTTGAAAGTCCTCTATTTGACTAACTATTCATTTTTTTTCTGTTGAGGTATTGTAGTCAGTTTTGAAGGACAGGCTATTCTTGGTTTCAATCTTTGTTCATTTGACCTCTAGAATATCATATTCCAAACTTTCAGGACCTTAAGGTACGAGCTGGTAAACCTTGTGTTATCCTAACTATGTATCCAGAATTGATTCTATTTTTCTTTCTGGCTGCTTGAAATACTTTCTCCTTGGCCAGGGAACTCTGGAACTTAGCTGCAATATTTCTAAGAATTTTCATTTTGTGATCTCTTTCAGGTGGTGATGAGTGGATTCTTTCCACTCTGATTTTACCCTCTGCTTCTAGAATATCAGGGCAGTTTTCTTGGAAAATTTGTAAAAGATGATGTCTAGGCTAATTTTTTGTTCATGGCTTTCAGGTCGTCCAATAATTTTTAAATTATCTCTTCTGTATCTATTTTACAGGTCAGTAATTTTTTCCAATGAGATATTTCACATTGTTTTCTATTTCTTTATTCTTTTCTTTCTCTTTTATAGTTTCTTGATCTCTTAGAGAATCATGAGCTTCTATTTTCTCCATTGTAATTTTTCAGGAATTATTTTCTTCAGTGAGCTTTTGGAACTCTTTTTACAGTTGGCGAATTGTGCTTTTTATATCATTCTTCTCCTCTTTGGCTTTTTGGATTTCTTTTGCCATTTGGTTTATTCCATTTTTAGGCTTTTTTTCTTCAGTACTTTTTGGGTCTCCTTTAGCAAGCTTCTAATTCACAATTTTCATCACTATCATTTCTCTTCCCAGTATTTCCTCTACTTCTCTTACTTGATTTTCAAAACCTTTTTTAACTTTGCAAACACTTCATATTTTTTTTTGAAGGGCTTGGCTATAGGACGTCTCACTTTATTGTCTTCTTCTACTGATATGTTTTGATTTTCTTTGTCACCAAAGTAAGATTCCGTAGTCTGAGAGGTTTTTTTTACACTATTTGCTCATTTTTCCAATCTAATAACTGCCTTCCACGGGAGTGGAAGAGCCCACAGCGTACAGCACAGCATGTCCTGCCACAGCCCAGTCAAGCAGGAAAGCGCCTGTGTGGCCTGAGGCAGTGGCAGCAAAGCAGAATGGTGAAGTGGCGGCCCAGGGCAGGAGACCAGCAGAGCCAAGTGAGTGACAGGTGCCGAGTCTCAGGTATAGCTGCAGTCTCTCTTGAGACTATGAGTCAGCAGATCAAATGTCTGTAAGTCACCTACCTGACCTCCCAGGAGCCAAAATGGCTGAGGGATCAGTAAGTGATCTCTCCTCCTCCCCTTATTGACCTTGAAAGAACCATAAAGTATTTCCCCAGAAAAATCTTGGATCACTGGGATCAGCAGTCTCATAGCACCTGTGACTAGGAATATTCCTACTACTGTAGAGTAGGATTAGAGCTGTCCCAGACAGCCTCAACCCAGCAAATCAACAAAGGAGAGATTTCAAACCCAGGGGGATAGAGCCTTATACTAGGAACCAGGCATGCTTCAGTGTTCCAGAGGAAATGGGAAGGCAGCCAGGACCACCAAGTTCAGGGCTTACCTTTGCTCTAGTTCAGCTGAGGAGATCCCTCATGACCAGACCACCCTTCCCCCCCACTTAACAAATTAGCCCAGGGCTAATCTGGAGAAACACAAAACAAAAAGACAAAAGGCACTTGACTTTGCTTTCTCCCACCAGCCAGTTGAACACCTGTTCTCCAGCTTCTAGCTAAAAGAACCAGAGGTCACAATACACAAAGCATCATCAGCATGAGTAAGAAGTAAAGCAAGAAGTAAAAGATCATAAAATCTTTCCATGGGGACAAGGACAAAAACTTAAATAGCAAAGAGATCAGTATTGAAACTGTACTCCCCTATGAAACTTCAGAACGGACTATGAACTTCTCCCATGCACAAAGTGCTCTCCTGGAACAGCTGAAGAAGGAAATAGAAGAAAAACTAACAAATGAATTTAAAAGTATGAAAAAGGAATTCTATGAAGATAAGAGCTCTTCAGAAGGAAAACTGGACAAATGGAAAAGGAAGTAAAAAAACTAACTGGAGAAAATAATTCCTTAAAAAAATAATTGGACAGATAGAAAAAGAAATGCAAAAGTTAACCGAAGAAAACAATTTAATAAAAATTAGAAATGGGGAAATAGAAACTAATGACTCTGAGATATCAAGGATCAGTAAAACAAAATCTAAAGAATGAAAAAATAGAAGAAACTGCAAAATATCTAATTGGAAAGATAACTGACCCAGAAAATAGATCCAGGAGAGAAAATTTGAGAATTTTTGGCCTACAAGAAAGCCATGAAGAAAAAAAGAGTCTGGACAATATCTTCCAAAAACTCAAGGAAAACAGCCAAGAAGGGCTAAATACAGCAGGCAAAACAGTCATCAAAAGAATCCACCGTTCACCTTCTGAAAGGGATCCCAAACTAAAAACACCAAGAAATATTGTTATTAAATTCTAGAACTATTAAGTGAAGGAGAAAATACTACAGACAGCTAGAAAGAAATCATTCATGTGTCGAGGAGTAACAGTCAGGATCACAGAGGACCTTCCCTCTTCTACATCAAAAGACAGAAGTAATTTGAATATGACATTCCATAAGGCCAAAGAGCTGGGACAACAACCAAGAATAAATTTCCCAACAAAGTTCAGCATAACATTTCAGGCAACAAGAGGGACATTCAGGGAAATTAGGGATTTCCAGACCTTCCCGGTAAAAAGGCCAGAACTCATTAGGAGATTCGATCTTCAAATGCATATCTCAAGAGACCCATAAAAAGGAAGACAGGGGAAAAGAAAAACGCATTACTCAATTTGGGCAATCTGTTTACCTCCCTGTAAGGAAAAAAAAGATACTTGTTAATCTTGAGAATTGTACATCTCTATGAAACATAAGAGGAAAATATATAGATAGAGGGAACAGGCATAAAGCAATGATGTGATTTAAGGATGAGAAGGGATTTTAATAGAAGATATGAAAAACAAGAAGCTGAAAATGATATATTACATCACAGGAAGAAGTAAAAAGCTATACTACAGTCGAGGGAAAGGAGTCAGGGAGAGGAGTATTGTTTGAGGAGTACTCTCATTTGATTTGGTTCAAGGAGGGAACAATTAACTTAATTTAGTATATAAATCTAACTAGCTCTATAGGCAGGAGGGGGTGAATGGGGAATAAAGGGGAGGGGAAGGTAAAGGGGAGAGGAAAAGTAGTAATAGTAAAGGCAGCAAATGGGAGGGTGGCTGATAGAAGGAAGGGAAGACTGCGGGAGGTGGTGGTCAAAAGTGAAAACTCTGTTGAGGAGGGGAAGGGAGATGGTAGAACTAAAACACAAACGGTGGGAAAGAGGATGGAGGGAAAGACACAGATTGTAATCATAACTGTGAGTGTGAATGGAAGGTACTCTCCCATAAAAAAAGAGGGATAGCAGAATGGATTAAAAGTCATAATCCACCAATATGCTGATTACAAGAAATACAGTTGAAACAGGGGGATACACAGAGGGTAAAGGTAAAAGACTGGAGCATAACATCTGCTTCATCTGATGTAATAAAAGAAGTGCTAGCAATCATAACCTCAGACAAAGAAAAAGCATAAATAGATATAATCAAAAGAGGTAAGGAAGGAAACTATATCCTGCTAAAAGGTACCATAGACAATGAAGCAATATCAATATTAAACATACATTCTCCAAATGGTTTAGAATCCAAATTCATAGAGAAGAGGTTGGGAGAGATGAAGGAAGAAATAGACAGCAAAACTGTACCAGTGGGGGACCTCGACCTCCTCCTGTCTAAACGTGACAAATCTCACTTTAATATAAACAAGAAAGAAGTTAAAAAGGTGAATAAAACTCTGGATAAGGTAGATATGGCAGATCTCTGGAGAAAATTGAATGGGAATACAAAGGAACATACCATTTTCTCAGCAGTACATTGCACACATTCAAAAATTAGCCATGTTCTAGGGCATAAAAACCTCACAGTCCATTGCAGAAAGGCAGAGACAATCAATAAGTCCTTCTAAGATGATAATGCAACAAAAAATTTATGTAATGAAAGGCTGTGGAAAGGTAAACCATAAATTAATTGGAAAATAAATAATTTAATCCTAAAAAGGAGTCGATTAAAGAACAAATCATAGAAAAATTCAACCTCTTCATTCAAGGGAATAATAAAAATGAGACCACCTACCAAGTCTTATGAGACACTGCAAAAGCAGTTCTTAGGGGAAGTTTTATAACTTTGAATGCCTACATAAATAAAATAGAGAAAGAGGAGATCAATGACTTGGCCATGCAACTGAAAAAGGTAGAAAAAGAACAGATTGAAAATCCCCAATACATACCAAATCAGAAATATGGAAAACCCAAGGAGAGATTCATAAAATTGGAATTAAGAAAACTACTGAACTAATAAAATGCATAGTTGGTTTTATGAAAAAAAAACTAATAAAATTGATAAATATTTCGTCAATTTGATTAAAAAAAAGAAAGAAGAAAACCAAATTACCAATTCCAAAAATGAAAAGGGTGATCTCACCTCCAATGAGGAGAAAATTAAAACAATAGTTAGACATCACTTTGCGCAAATTTATGCCCATAAATTGGCAATCTTAATGAGATGAATGAGTATGTTAAAAAACATAAGTTGCCCATATTAATAGAAGAGAAAGTTGAATGCTTAAACAACCTCATGTCAGAAAAAGAAATTGAACAATCCAACAATGAACTCCCTAGGAAAAAACCTCCAGAGCCAGATGGATTTACAAGTGAATTATATCAAACATCTAAAGAACAGATAATTCCAATACTATATATACTATTTGGGAAAATTGTGGAAGAAAGAGTCCTTCCAAATTCTTTTTGTGATTCAAATATGATTTTGATAACTAAAACAGCAAGGGCCAAAACAGAGAAAGAAAAATATAGACCAGTTTTTCTAGTGACTATAGAGGCAAAATTTTAAAAAAAAGATTTTAGCAAAAAGAACACAGTGGCTTATTACAAGATTATGACTGGGTAGGAATCATACCAAGAATGCAGAGCTGGTTCAATAGTAGGAAAACTATTAGCATTATGGCTCATGTCAACAACAAATCTAAGAGGAACCAAATGATTATCTCAATAGATGGAGAAAAAGCTTTTGACAAAATGCAACATCTATTCCTATTGAAAACACTGGAGCACATAAGAATAAATGGAACATTCAATAAAATAATAAACAGTATCTACCTAAAACCTTCTGCAAGCATTATATGCAATGGTGATAAGCCAGATGCACTTACAATAAGATCAAGGGTGAGACAAGGAAGTTTGAAAAGATAAAGAAATTGGAGGAATTAGAATAGGCAAAGAAGAAACTAAGTTATCACTCTTTGCAGGAGATATGATGATACACTTAGAGAATCCCAGAGATTCAAGTAAAAAAAAAAATACGCGAAACAATAAACAACTTTGGCAAAGTTGCAGGTTACAAAATAAACCCACACAAGTCTTCTGCATTTCTATATATTAGTAACAAAGTCCAACAGCAAAAGATGGAAAGAGAAATCCTTTTTAAACCTATGGTAGACAGTACAAAATATTTGGAAGCTTACCTGACAAAACAAACCCAGGGAGTATATGAACAAAATTTCAAAACACATTTCACCCAAATAAAGTCAGATTTAAGTAAGTGGGAAAACACCAGTTCCTTGTGTGTAGGCTGAGTCAATATAACAAAAATTACAATTCTACCTAAATCAATTTACTTTTTCAATTCTATATCAATTAGACTATCAAAGAATTACTTTCTAAAACTAGAAAAAATAATAGCAAAATTCATTTGGAAGGAGAAAAGATCCAGAATATCAAGGGAACAAATGAAAAGAAATGTGAGGGAAGGTTGCCTACCTCTGCCAGATCTCAAACTGTGGTATCAAGCAGTAATTATCAAAACCACTTGGTATTGTCTAAGAAACAGAAAGGTAGATCAGTGGAATAAGTTAGGAATTCAAGACAAAGTAGTCAATGAATATACCAATCTACTGTTTGTAAACCCAAAGATTCCAGCTTCTGGGATGAGAACTTACTGTTCGACAACATTTTCTGGGAAAACAGAACAACAGTGTGGCAGAAACTAGGCATAGACCAATGCCTGACACTATACACAAGAATAAAGTTCAAATGAGTACAAGATATTGGTATAAAGATTGATAATATAAACAAATTAGTGGAGTAAGGAATCAAGTACTTATCAGATTTATGGAGAAGGGAAGAATTTTTGACTAAAGGAGAGATAGAAAATATTAGTGAAGTGCAAAATGGATACTTCTGATTACATTAAATTGAAAAGTTTTACACAAACAAACCCAGTGCAACCAAGATTAGGAGGGAAGCAGAAAACTGGGAAAGAATTTTTGCAACTGTTGTCTATGATAGAAGTGTCATTTCTAAAATATATAAGTCAAATGTACTTGTCAAATGCAAGTCATTCCTCAACTGGTAAATGTTCAAAGATATGAACAGGCAGTTTTCAGAGGAAGATTAAAGCTATCTATAGTCATATGAAAAAATGCTCTAAGTTACTATTGATGAGAGAGATGCAAATCAAAGCAGCTCTGAGATATCACATCACACCTATCAGATTGGCTAACATGACCATACAGGAAGATGATAAATATTGGAAAAGATGAGGGAGAGTTGGAAGACTAATTCATTGTTGGTGAAGCTGTGAGCTGATCTAACCATTTTGGAGAGGAATTTTCAAAAATGTCCATACCCTTTGACTCAGTCATACCTCTTCTAGGACTGTATCTCCAACAGATCATAAAAAGGGGAAAGTGTCTCACATGTACAAAAAATATATATAGCAGCACTGTGTGGTGGCCCCAAACTGCAAATCAAGAGGATGCCCATCAATTGGGGAATGACTAAAAAATTAGGGTATATGCATGTAATGGAATACTATTGCTCTATAAGAAATGATGAACAGGAAGGCCGCAGGAAGGCCTGGAGAGACTTGTATGACCTGATGCTGAGCGAAAGGAGCAGAACCAAGGGAATTTAGTGCACAGCAACGATCACAATGTGCCAGAGTGTTGTTCTGGTAGACTTGAAACTTCATTGCAATGCAAGGACTTAAAAAAATTCCCAATGGTCTTTTAAGCAAAAATGCCTTCTACAGCCAGAGAAAGAACTATGAAATTCAATCGCACAATATAGCAGATCATTTTCTTTTGTATTACATTTTGGTTTGTTATATGATTTCTCCCATTCGTTTTAATTCTTCTACACAATATGACTGCAGTGAAAATATATTTAAAAGGAATTTAGGTGTAGAACTTATGTAAAAGTGTATATCGTCTCAGGGAGGGAGGGGGGAGGGAGGGGGAATTGAGGGGGGAAAATCTAAATTATATGGTAGTCATTGTAGAACACTGAAAATAAATAAAATTAATAAAAAATGAAATACTTGTACAGGCCTATAAGTTTTCAATTCTTCTTAGGTAATATGATCAAAGGAGAAGTGTTTACTCCTTTCCTGGCCTATGGTCTTTTCTATGAGGGACCACAAGCACCCATTTCTGCTATGAAACTCTGAAGAGCATTCACTCTCTTCTGCAGCCACAAATTCTGCTACACCGGCAGTCCTTTTTACCCCAAGACTACCAACCAGGACTGCAACCCAGATATTAACAGGGTGAAGCAAGAGAATCCTGTCTCTATGCCAGTAAGGAGATCCTTGCAATTCCCTTCTGATCACCTGCTTAACGTCCCCACTGTCTATGGGTTGAGAGCTCTGGAAGCTGCTACTGCGACTGCTGCTACCTCTTCCATACTGGGGCCAAGGCTTGACCTTACTCCTCTGTCCCGCAGTCTGGACAGACCTTTTCCCCTCACCTTCTAGACTGTCTTTGTTGATTGTGGGTTGAGGGGTTTGTAAACTGCCACAGTTGCTAGTAATTCAGTGGGCGTTGACCTGCTTCAGCCCTGTGTGTTCTGTGTAGCTCACACTGGACTGGACTCCTTTCCTAGGTTGGTGCAATAGAGCTTTCTTCTCAGCCTTCAAGGTTGTCTTGGTCTGGAAATTTGTTTCCCTCTGTCATTTTGTGTGTTCTTGAATTTGTTTAAAGTGATTTTTACAGGTATTTCGGGGGTGTGGGCTAGAGGTCAAGAACGTTCCTGCTTTTATTCCACCTTCCTGGCTCTTGAGAGAGGAATGGCTTTAATTTTCATTTTTATAATCAGTAACGACTTAGATTATTTTTTCACATGACTAAAGATAGCTTTGATTTCTTTATCAGAAAAAAATAGCTGTTCATATCCCTTGACAATCGGTGGGAAAATGACTTTCAGTCTAACGAATTTGACTCAGTTTGATACGCACCTACACACACATACATGCGCATGTATGTGTGTGTATTTGATAAATTTTATCTTTGTCAGATAAACTTGGTAAATTGATTAGTGTATTTCTTTCCTTCCTATTTCCCCCATGTATTTTATTCTCTCTCCTTTCATTCTGTTAATCATCTCAAGTCTTTTGCTTCCACCTACGATATTTGTTATTTGCCCTTCTTTCTACCAGCACCCCTCTCTCTTATCCCCTTCCCCTCTAATTTCCTTATTGTAAGATAGATTTTGATACCAAATGAGTCTATATGTTATTCCCCCCTTTGAGCCAATTCATTTGGAAGTAAGGTTCCTGACCCACCATCCCCCTTCTGAAGTTTTCTCTCTTCTTTAAAAACTCTTTCATTTAACTTTTATATGAGATATTTTACCCCATTCTACCTCTCCCTTTCCCCTTCTCCAGCACATTCCTCTTTCTCACCCCTTCTTTTTGTTAGATAGTCCCTTCATATTCAACTCACACTTATGATTTCTGTCTATGTATACTAATTCTAACAGCTCTAACAATGAAAAAGATTTTATGAGTTTAAAATATCACTTTCTTAAGGAGAAATGTAAACAATTTAACCTTATTAAGTCCTTTATGAATTTTCTTTCCTATTTACTCCCCCCCCCTTTTTTTTTTGCTTCTCTTGAGTCTTGTATTTGAAAGTCTAATTTTCTATTTAATTCTGGTCGTTTCATCAGGAATGCTTCAAGGTTCTCTATTTTATCCAATGTTCATGTATTTTTCCCTGAAGGATTATTCTAATTTTTTCCAGGTAGGTGAGTCTTATTTGTACTCCTAGCTCTTTTGCCTTTGGGAATGTCATATACAAAGCCATTCAAATCCTTTAATACAGAAACTGTAAAATCTTGTGTTATCCTAACTGCATCTCCACAGTATATGAATTCTTTCTTTGTTGCTTTTCATAGTATTTACTTGGTGACCTGAATGCTATGAAATTTGTCTACAATATTCCTGACAGTTTTAATTTTGGAATTTCTTTCACTGGTGAACAAAGGATGCTTTCAATTTTTTATTTTACTTTCTGCTTCTAGAATGTCAAGGTAGTTTTGCTGGATAATACCTTGTAAGATGATGTCTTGTCTTTTTCTTGATTATGACATTCAGGTGGTCCAATAATTCTTAAAGATGTCCTCTCTATTGATTTTTTCGAAGACTACTTGTTATGTCAATGAGACATATCACATTTTCTTCTATTTTTTTATTAGTTTGATTTTTTTTGGATTCTTCATTGCATTGCTTGCCTTCTCAATAACTCAAAGTAATAAAAATGAATGTCAAAAATTGTTTTTGCTTGCAACTGGGAAATGTCATAGAGGCAATGAGGTATAGAAATCTATCTTGCCCTACAAATAGAAGGGAAGGGGATAAGAAAAGTGTGGTTGTGATAAAAGAGAGGGCAGACTGGGAGAAGGGGTAATCAGAACGCATTCAGTATTGGAGTGAGGAAGGGGAGGAATGAGGAGAAAATTTGGAACTCATAATTTTGTGGAAGTGCATGTTCAAAAGTAAAACCAAATTAATTAATAAAACAAACAAACAAGAAAGAATAAGCGAATTACCTGAAAGCTATGAAAAAGAATCTTGATGCAACAGTACAAAAATAATTAAAGAAAATTGTCCTGAAACATTAGAAAAAGAGTGGAAAGTAGAAATAGGAAAAAATCCACTGATTACTACCTGAAAGAGATTCCATGAGGCAAACTCATAGGATTACAACAGCCAAATTCTGAAACCCACAGATCAAGGACTGAATATTAAGAAAAGCAAGAAAAAATAAATATAATAGTATAACAATTGGAATTATACAGGACACAGTAGCAGAGATACTAAAAGACCACGGGTCTTACAGCTTTGTATATCAACGAGCAAAATAATTGGATTTCTGGGTGAAAAAATCATACTTAACAATGTTAAGCATAAACTTCAATTTTATAAAAGAAGATATGTGATCAACAGTCAGACTTCCAGACCTTTGTTAAAAAAAAAAAACTGATCTTAATAGAAATTTTAACGTGCACGAGCAAAGAGAAAGATAAGACACACACCAAAGACTAATGACATGAGATTCAATAAGGACAGACAGATTATCTTTTTTGTATGTAAAGAGGAAAATGCAAGTCCAAGATTGTCATAATAAATGGATAGTTAGTGAGGAAAATTGGGGTATATGTGAATATGATATGCCTTTAAAAAGTAAAACCATCTTTGAACAGTTAAAAAGAGTAATTTTCTTATACAAATGAGGCGCAAGAGGAATCACTGACCAAAACGAATTAGATTAGTGAAGAGGGCTGCTACTCCTGACAACCTACTTTCTTCAGGACGGTATATGTGTGTGTGTGTGTGTGTGTGTGTGTGTGTGTGTGTGTGTTTGTGTTTGTGTATGCATACATACATATATATGTATGCATATATACACACACCTGTATATACATATATAGGTATGTATATATGTGTGCTTGTCTATATATACATATATGTGTATATACACATATACACACATACATATACATGCATGCTCATCTACATATATACTCATTATATATAAATATATATTTATATATATGTATGTGTACACACACATATAGATCAAGAAGAGTAGAAAAGTCTTCTAAATTTAAAAGAAATAAAATGGTAAGAATAGAGGGTAAGGGAGGAATGTCTAAAGGGGAGGGTGAGGTAATACGTTCAAGGGAAGTATAGAGTGTGTTTACATTTATTAGAATGGGAGAATAAGGGAGGGATCCTTGAAGGGGTGGAGGATAAGTAATAGGAAAGCAAGGCAGTGTATGGAGGGAAAGTAGAGGACTTAGGAGGGATAGAGAATAAGAAATAAACACAAACATAGAAGCAAAGGTGCAGAATTTATTAGAGAAAATGTGTGCATGTTTATATACATATATGTGTATATGTGCATGTATATATCTAGATATTAATAGAGCTACACTTAATTTTGGCCATCTGGTGGGTGGGGTGAAGAAGGAAAAAACAACATCTTAAAAAGTGCACTGAAGAGGCTAAAGTAAAACTTGCAAGAGACCAAGGAAAAGATGGACAGCTTTCAATACAACATGTAGTATTTATGGTACAGGCTTTGTTGAAATGACAATTTATTGCTACGTTCTTTGAATTCTCTCATGTTCTGCTATGCACAAGATATGCTTTTTTCTCTTTATATTTAAGTTTCAATATTTAAATTTATGGTATTTATTTGTCTACATTCTGTATTTGAGTTTTGTGTGTGAGTCTACAATGATAAAAAGGTGCCAGCCAGCACTAGCCCTGCCACACTTCAGCTTAGCCCTATTCAAACAAGGAGCCTCCATAGTCCTGACTGCAATTCCTACAAAGTAGCCATTGGAAAACTCAGAAACACCCCACCAGGAATTAGGACATGCCTGACACCACCACTGGAACCCCAGCTCAGCATCAGGTAAGCTGCCAGAACCCTATGGTCTATAGCAGCACCAGAGAATCACCACCACATCCTCCAGAGAGCAGCACCAGACATGATGGTTATGTGTCACGGGCCAGGCGACGACTACCGACCACCTTCGCAATCCCTGAGAGCGAGGTCTTTTCTCCACTCCGCACACCGTGGCTTCGGACCCAGACTCCGCGCTCCCTCCCAGGGAACAAGGGAAAGGAGCAGTAATCGAGCAGAGACCAGAGTAGGGTAGAGCAAGCGTTTATTTGGCGTGTCTCAGTCCAGTCCCCCCGAGCTCCCTAGGGCGTTGTCTTATATACCTTCCTCTTTCCAGGGTCCGTCCCGGATCCTCCCCAAGGGTGAAGCCATCTCCTTTTATGGTGCCTCCCCAGCACCCGTTCTCGGCGGCCCCGTAGCCTTCGCGATGTGGCAGTCCAGGGTTCGGGTGGGTCCCAACACCAGGGTGTCTCCTACCCACTTAGGGGGTCCGCTCTCGGCCCCTCACAACTCCCCCTTTTTGTTTAATTAAGGGGGTTAGGTCTGCCTGCATTGCCTCTAGGGACCTTCGGAGGGCCTTCATCAGGAGGGACATCAGACAGGGCAAACAGCAAAGCATGACCGTGAGGAGTCCAATGCCTCCTAGGCCTAACAATGCATAATGTAGTAGGTCATTGAGGGTCAATCCCTTTATCCAATCAAAAATAGAATATGATATGTCATGATCCCAACGTTTTGAGTACTCGAGCGTGGCATTATCCATAGCCAAGATTATCTTGTCTAACTGCTCGAGCTCCTGAGTGATGTTTCTGGTATAGGTGATGTTCTTAAGGATTTTTTCTATCTCTTCAAATGTCGAGTCATTGAATGGAATGGGTGTAACCAAACTGGGTAATATTTGTAGTGACAAGGCATTCTCATGTATCTGGTCATGAGGGCTTGTTGTTGGGCCATAATTTCAAGCACCTTGGTCATGGCATCCAGCCTTTCCAGTATCATTCTGTCAATGTGCTCTTGGTGTCTCCAAGCTAACCCATTATCTAGCATAAACTTCTGGAGTATGCTGGCTACATACGCGACCCGGTTCTGCAGCTCATGTATCTGTATCTCCTCAATGATGTTTATGGCTAGGTTAATGAGTGCCAGAACGTCCGTTGCTCCCAAGTCCCTTCGTGCCCTCCTCCAACCCTTCCCCACTCCCCCCATTTCCACCACTTCCTGCAGCAGGGCATAGGCTCTCGAGAGGGCAAATCTCTCGGCTTTCACCGGGTGAGCGGTGAAGTGCGGGATTTGGAGGAGGAACACCGTGAGGTTTCGCCCCCATTCGGCCAAAGTGGTTACATTAATGGTGTTGGTAAGGGCGGTGCCGTTGTTACATGTAACATTGAACACCCCGCTACTCTCCCCGATATCAGTGTCATTACAGAGCATGAAGAATGCATTGGGGCCTGTCTGCACCTGCGTGGTGAAGTTGGCGCAGACCTTCTTATTATTATCGCAGGGTGGTGAATGGAGGGCGTGAGTCCATTTGGCTACAACGTCGGGATGTTCAAAAAAGTCACTTGATGCTGAGTAAGTCTGGATCCGCACCTTCGCGTCCTCGAATGCAAGTCCGACTTTCCAAAGGTGTGGCTGTGGCCGTCCAGGAACAGGAACGGGAGCCGGAGCCACCAGGTTTGGGACGGGCGCCCCGTCCCAGAAATACAGTTGTGTCCCACTTATATTTTGTCCAATCCGTGGGTACCCAGAGGAGCATGTCTGGATGGGACTGAGGACCCATGGAGTGGGGGTGCATGGGGGGAAGGGTGAAGGCCCCACTCCTTGGAGCCACCCAGTCACTTTGGTGGTGGTATTGTAAAAGAGGTAGGCGCCATGGCCGGTTAGGTACCCTTGGTAAGGGTGCGGAGCCATAATGTTCCCTTTGTAAAAGGACATTAGCTCTACTCCCATATTGCCTGGGAAGATGGGGGTTTGCTTGGGGTATGTACCACGGGAGCCGTGTGGGATCTGGGAGGTGGTAAGGAGGCCCAGTTTGGCGCAATATTTCCTATCTACCCTCCCCATACAGATGGGAAGGGACCAGGCTGGGAAGCTGACTAACGCATTTAGACGTCTGTAAGCTACAGGGGCTAGCATGCGGGCACCCGGGACCAGGACCGAGATGTTGCTACAGCATAGAGGGGTACGGCCTCGTGCTCCCAGGTCACTAGCTGGGGTATCGGGAGCAGGGGTGTCAGCGCCCAGTGGGTCGCCTCCCCAATGGAGACGTGTTCCCACGGGATAGCTTTGGCTCTAGGCAGTGGCCACAACACTAGATGCAGCTGCGCGAGCGTCACCAGGCTGTCAATGAGTCTGTCTCGCAGGGCCCTTTGGGTGCGGTTCTTCCTTATCCTCCGGCCTCGTTTCCTTTTCTGTCGGGTCAGAAGGGCCTGCTGCTCTCGTCCATCGGAGGGGGACCCATCGGTGTCCATCTCGTCCATCCTGGCCTGTACCTGTGGAGACACAAAGATATCCCTTCCCTTTCGTCATTATGGGGTGGGGCCCATGCCAGTTACCGGTTTCATCTCTCCACCACACCCGCTCCTGAGCCTGGGAGGTGGAGGGTGAGGGGTTTGCTGTGGAAGCCGGTTGTGAAAAAGTGTCTTCGAGTTTTTTCTGTGGTGGGGTAAAGAACCTCATAGCGGGGGATATACCTACATCATTAAAGCTAAGAAAGTTTGCTGTATACTCTGCTTTTGCTAGGTGCAATCTTGTTAATCTCCCTGGGATTCCCCCTTTTTGTTTATGCAAAATGCGTTTCAAGGTTTGATGGGCTCGCTCAACAATTGCCTGGCCTGTGGGGTTATAGGGAATCCCGGTAATGTGTGTAATGGACATCTCCTCTAAGAACTTGCGGAAGCCCGCGGATCTGTATGCGGGTCCGTTGTCAGATTTTATGATTCTGGGGGGTCTGACCTTGCCACAGCACTCCATGAGATGTTGAATGGCACAGCGAGTGTTCTCACCTTGTTGCAAGGTGGCAAGTATATACCCCAAAAAGGTATCAACGGCCACATGAATGACCGCGGATTGGTAATGTGTGATGTCTATTTGCCAAAGCTCATTTGGATAGAGGCCTCGGGAATTCTCTACTCGATCCTGGGGAGGTGGGCGAAAGGGAACACAGTGGGCACAGCGTCTGACGATGTTTCGCGCTGCTTCGCGGGGGAGACCATACAAATGTCGCAGAGTGCGTGCAGAGAGGTGAAAGTGTTTATGGGCAAGGTCAGGTGAACTGTAAAATATGTCCACCGGTTCAGTTAGTGCTCGATCAGCGATCGCATTGCCGTGATATATGGGTCCTTCTAAGGATGTGTGAGACCTGACATGTAGCACATAAATGCAATGCTGTCGGCATCGAAGGAGGGTTTGGATGTCTGTTAAAATATCTCTGACGGTGGAGGAAGAGGTGGTTAAATTTGCGCTTGGGAGCTCTGGAATCGTCAGGGCACAATACATGCTGTCTGTAACAAGGTTAAAGGGTTCATCAGGTAAAAGCTGAAGTGCCAAATAGATGGCGAATAACTCATTCTTCTGGGCAGAATCATAGGAGGTATGTACAATTCTCAAAATTCTCTTGTCAGGGATAAACACTACTGCCCGATTGGCCTTTGTGGCGTCCGTAAACACGTTGACGCCCTCTACAGGTTCTGTGGAAACTATTGGAGGGGGTTTGACCAGCGGAATAGTTCTCCAGCCCCTTAAGGCCGGTGGCAAAGCCGCCTGAGTGAACTGCTGCCGGGTGACTAATATCGCCCAGACAAGATGTTCCTGAGCCAACTCCTCAAGGAGCGTCGGAGTAGCTCCCAAGAAGATAACTGGGTATTGTCCATTCAGTTGCCTAGCTCGCTCACTAGCTTTTAATAGGAGCTTCCCTTTCTCCTCTCTCTCATTGGGGATGCACTTTTTCTTCTTCTCTCCATAAATCCATTCTAATACTCCCTGAATCTGAAAGATCACGGCGATCTCTCCGGTTCGTTCCTGAGTCATTATAGTGACTGCAAGGGGGAGGTTCGGATCTACTCTATGCACCTTTTGATTAGCTCTAGATTGGGCAATTCTTATTGTCTGCAGTGCTTTAGGGGTCCATTAACGGGGGGAGTTAAGCGCAGGATCCCCTGATAGTATCTGATAGAGCGGTTGCATTTCCTTATCGGTAATGGGTAAGGTTGGCCTCAACCACTGTAGGGATCCTATAAGTTTTTGGAAGTCATTCAATGTCCGCACTTTGTTAGTATCTATTTTTGGGAAGGGCCTAGAAACCTCATTGCCCTGTATTGTGTGCCCAAGGTAAGAGAACTCTCTTCCCCTCTGGATCTTCTCTGGGGCCACTACTAGATTGTACTTCCCTAGTTCCCTAATGGTCTCTCTTAGTATGTCTTCGACCCTCCTTCCTTCAGGGTGAGCAATCAGGATGTCATCCATATAATGGACTATATATGTTTCAGGGTACTTTCCTCTAAGCGGCTGAATGATCGCTGCTACATACATCTGGCACAAGGTGGGGCTATTAGCCATGCCCTGGGGGAGAACTGTAAATTGAAATCTGGCATAGGGTTCTTGAAGATTAATAGAGGGAACGGAAAAGGCAAACTTCGGGGCATCAGCAGGGTGAAGGGGTATGCTATAGAAGCAGTCCTTAATATCTATCACTATAACTTCCCAATCCTTGGGGATCATGGTTGGTGAGGGAAGCCCTGGTTGGAGCGCCCCCATTGGCTCGAGGGCGGCGTTGACCTGTCTGAGGTCTATAAGCATTCTCCACTTTCCTGATTTCTTTTTTATGCAAAAGACGGGGGAATTATATGGGCTTGTTGAGGGTACGACATGTCCCTCGGCCAATAGGCCCTGGACAATGTCTTGGAGGGCTTGTATCTTTTCTTTAGTGAGGGGCCACTGCTCAACCCAGATAGGGTTAGGATCTTTCCAATTCATCTGTATAGGTTTTGGTTTATAGGGGGTGAGTGTGGCCCCTACGAGTTTAAAGGATCTGTAGTAACTTGGACTCCCATTTGTTGGAGGATGTCCCTGCCCCAAAGGTTCAGGGGGAAGCCGACCAGGCAGAGGGGGCGAAATAAGCCGTCTGCATCGCCGCATCGCCATCGAAGCAGGTGGGCGGAGATGTAGGCCGTTCGGCTCCCTCCAACCCCGGAGACTTGTCGGGCGTCCTCTTGTTTCTCCCACTGGGGGCTCCAATCCCTGTCTGTTATGACAGAGACATCCGCTCCTGTGTCAATCATGCCCTCAAGGGATGAGCCCTCGATCTCCATTACAAGGGTTGGTCTTTCCCGCCTTATGGCGGTTGTCCAAGCCACAAAGGGCTGGCGTTTTTCGGGGCTGTGATTTGCATCCATCCAGGGAAGGTGGATGGCTTGGGCGATCTCTCTATCTTTTTCTAAAGGCACGGAATAGGAATGTGGATTGGTAATGTATATTTCTCTCTTCCCTGGGGCCAGATATTGTATGTGTACAATTACCTCGGGATGGAGCTCCGAGCCCACTACCAATCTGGGGAATTTCGAGGGTAGGACTCTAACGGGTACCGTCATCCAAGGGCTCAAGCTCAACGCCTGTACGACATAGAGCTCCTCTCTCAGTTTCTTGGGGTAAATGGATTGCTGCGGGGATTCAGTCTCGTCGGGGGTCCCATCCCCTGCGGGACCCCCGATCCCCCGTTTCCCCGAGCCTGATTGTCTTTGCCTGGTCCGTGCTTCCTTCTGTTTCTACAGAATCGGGAGACATGGCCTTCCCTCCCACAGTTATAACACTTTATTCCCTTCTTTGGCTGTTGGCAGGCCGCGCGGAAATGTCCTGGTTTTCCGCAGTTAAAGCATGTCTTGTTTTGCGACCGGCCGACCGACATGAGGGAAAGCGCATCGGAGAGTGCCACCATGGCCTTGGGGTCCTCTTCCTGCACATCTAGGCATCTATCTATAATTTCCTGCAAGGTGGGTTCGGCAGGGAGGGTGGCGAGGATTCCTCGGTACTTGGGAGCTAGTCCCTCTTTCACCAGTTGTATGGCAAACTGTACCGCAACCTCAGATCTTCCATATTGGGCCTCTATTATTTCTTGAACTCGGGAAATAAATTGAATCGGGGCATCCCCAGGTCTCTGTTTTAGATTCTGGATAGATTTGCCGCCTTTGGTGCCTAATTTTGCTAATGCCCTGAGATGTACTATCTGCACTGCCCTCATAAGGTCCTCATTGTAAGTGAGCTGCCGATCTGCTGCGTCCCACTCCCCAAAGGCTGTGATCTGGTTGACCAGCTCGTCCTGATTTTGAGCATTGATCTCCTCTGCGTAGTGACGGGCGCATCTTTGTAAATAGGCGCGGAACGTCATGAACAGAGGAGGATCAAGGACGGCCTGAGTAACCTCGATCCAGTCACAGGGGATCCACCCCGCCACCGCTACAGATGAGGTGAAGAGCCTTTTTACAAAAGCCGATCCCCCCCCGTATTTTTGCCCAGACTCTTTGAGATCCTTCAGAAATTTGTATGGCAATGGTTTGTGTACCCGATTTAGTTGGCCATCCTGCCCTGCCTGCATAAAGACAGGGAACACATTCCACTCATCCCAATCCACTGTCTCCCCGTCCTCTACTGCCCCCTGTAGGCTCCTCTGGAGGACACTGACATATTTTTGTTTTTCACCGACGGTTCTTGGGAGGGGTCTTTGTGATTTGTGTCTCAACTCACTTCCTCTTTTCTCAAGCTCTGTACTTCTGCTTTTCCCACGAGACCCTACCCCTATCTCTCCTTGTGGCCCTGTACTTCTGCTTTTCCCACGGGACCCCTGGTCTACTTCCTCTATTTCCTCACGCAGGCTGGTCGGTGGGGGGTTTAAGCCCCTCTCTGCCAGTCTGTGGAGGCTGTCCCATGGATACAAGGGCAGTGGCTCCTCCTCATCATCGGAGCCGCAGAGAGAGTCGCCGACCTGGATGGCGAAGTCCTTGGGAATGGGGGGTGGCTGCGGGTTTAAAGCTGCACCTACTGCCGAGTAGATGACAAAATCCTGGGGGGTGATTAATGATGGATCCTCCTTATGGTAAGAGGCCATCTGCTGTCCTACCACGCCCCAGCGAGCCGGGTCGATACCTGTGTGCTCTACCCATGGACTGATAATTTGAATTTTTTCGACCCAGTCCCGGCAGGTTTTTATGTGTAGTTTTATCCCATTACTCTTGCACAGCTTGTAGAGCTGGCAGGCTATAACTCCCTTGTCCTCTGGTCTGATCTGGGCAGAGACATGTGACTGCCCCATAACTAACTGCCTTCTAGGAGCGGTCCCGGGAAGGACCGTGTCGCGCGGAGTCCTTACTCTTGGTTTCTCCTACGCTCTCCTAGGCTGCTCGATCCTTCCACCCCGACCAGCGGGTTGGGTATAACTCACCTCCTCTCGTTCGCGGGGGTCTCTTTCAGGTCCCTGTTCTGGGCGCCAGCTGTCACGGGCCGGGCGACGACCACCGACCACCTTCGCGATCCCTGAGAGCGAGGTCTTTTCTCCACTCCACACACCGTGGCTTTGGACGCGGACTCCGGGCTCCCTCCCGCGGAACAAGGGAAAGGAGCAGTAATCGAGCAGAGACCAGTGTAGGGTAGAGCAAGCGTTTATTTGGCGTGTCTCAGTCCAGTCCCCCCGAGCTCCCTAGGGCGTTGTCTTATATACCTTCCTCTTTCCAGGGTCCGTCCCGGATCCTCCCCAAGGGTGAAGCCATCTCCTTTTATGGTGCCTCCCCAGCACCCGTTCTCGGCGGCCGCGTAGCCTTCGCGACCTGGCAGTCCAGGGTTCGGGCGGGTCCCAACACCAGGATGTCTCCTACCCACTTAGGGGGTCCGCTCTCGGCCCCTCACAGTTATGTGTGGGTCTAAAGGACACATCAGTGCAGCACCATGTTAACATCCAGGACCTGAAAACCACTAGAACAGGAAGCCAAAGACAGTGTCCCTTCTTCCACACTTGGAGTAGAACTCAAATATAAAAGAAAGAAAAAAGTCAAAAAAAAGGAGGATGATCATAAAACAGCAATAACAAAATAATCTGTCTATTGGAAGCTGTTACGGTAACAGGGAAGACAAAGACATAAACTCGGAAGAGAATAACAATGTCAAAACATGTACAGGCAAGACTCCAAAGAAAAATGGGAACTGATCTCAAGATCTCATGATAGAGCTCAAAAAAAAAAAAAAAACCTTAAAAATCATCTCAGAGTGCCAGAAAAAACATGTGGAAGAGGAATGAGAGTGATAAAAAAATGTTATGAAGAAATGAGTCAACAGCCTGGAAAACTGTTTAAAAATTAGGATTGTCCAAATGGAAAATAGAGTACAAAAGTTATTCAAGGAAAACTCTTCTCTAAAAGTTAGAATTGAGCAAATGAAACCTAATGACCGCATGAATTATTTTGAATCCATCAAACAAATTAAAAAGAATGAAAAAAGGGAGAAAATCTAAAATACCTTCTGGTAAAAAAAAAAAAAAAATTGACCTGGAAAAACAGATCCAGATGACACAACATCAAAATCATTTGATTACCTGACAACTATAGTCAAATGTATGACCTCGACAGCGTATTTGAAGAAATTATCAAGGAAAACTGTCCTGATGTTCTAGAACTAGAGGGCAAAACAGGTATTGAAAGAATCTGCCAATCACGTCAGGGAAGAGATCCCCCATAAAAACGCCAAGGAGAATTATAGCGAAATTTCAGAACTATCAGGTCAAGGAAAAAATACTACAAGTGGCCAGACAGAAAGAACTCAAATATTGGAGAGGAATAGTCAGGGTCATACAGAACCTGGCATCTACAACACTAAAGGATCAGAGATCATGGAGCATTGCCGAGTACAAAGGAGCTAGAATTATGACCAAGAATCTCTAACCTTGTAAAATTAAACATAATACGTCAAGGGGAAAAAATGTTCATTCAAAAATAGAGAAAGATGTCAAACTTTCATAAGGAGTACTCCAATATCAAAACCTAAGAGAAGCACATACAGGTGAAAATGGAAAAAAAAAAATAAGGTTTTCAATAGACTCATACTGTTTATATCCCTACACAGGAAGATTATATTGGTAATTCTTTTTTTTTAAAGAGGTGTATTAGTAACAATATAGATAGAAGGAATATAAGTAGAGAGCAAGCACAGATATAAGGTGAATTTGAGGGAGTGACAAAAAATTAAGTAATGGAAGGAGGAATAAGAATGATGCAGAAGTAAAGGAGGGCTAAATTGTGAAAAATTAATTTTCTTTAGGTTTTCTTTGTTCTTGTATTGTTTTGCGATGACTATTATAGAAATGTTTTGCATGTCTACACATCTATATCCTATATCCAATTGTGTACCTGCTCAAGGATGGGCATGGGAAGGGAGAAAGGGAGAAAATTTGGAACTCAAAGTTTTCAAAACAAATGTTAAAAATAGCTTTTACATGTAACTCTGGAAAAATAAAATACTAAACGTATAAAAAAAGTCAACTAAGAATGAAATCCTCACGTGATCCTTCTAGCTTCACAATTGTCCTATATATTTTCTGCACTTTCAAGCTAAACATCATTAGGACAGTGGGGGAAGGAAGAATTGCTTATGCCTATGTAATCACTTTCCTATCCTTTCACTGCTGATTAACCTCTTACAGTTAGGCTCTAAACTTTATTATTCAATTGAAACTGTTTTCTCCAACATTACTAATAATCTATCAGCTGTCAAATCGAATGACATTTTCCCAGTCCTCACTCACTTCAATAACTCAGCAGCATTTTACATTAATGGTTACCCTTTCCTTACTAACACATCCTTTTCTGTAAATTTTTGATACACCACTATTTCCTGATGTCTCACTTTCTGACCACTCCTCCATCTTCTCTGCTAAATTCTCCTACAGATGTAAGTTTCTAAACTTCCTACAAGCTCCTATCCTGGGTCCTCTTCTTTCCTTTCTTTGTTATTTCTTTTGATGTTCTCATGAGCTTTCATGGATTTAATAACTGTCTCTCTGCTGACAATTCTAAAATCCTCCTGTTCTTCTCCAAATCTTTCATTCAGATGATTTCTAATATTGCATCTCCAACTGCCTTTCGGAAATCTCACACTAGATTCCATTAGCCATTATTTTCTGTCCCTCTAAGCTCTCTCCTTATATCTCTACTTTTTATTACTTTTAAGAGTATTTCCGACAACACAATTCCTCTAACTCATAAACTCACACCCATCAACTCAAATATCTCTCAACCCTTCCACCCACCCCTCATATCTAATATTCTGTCAAGTTCTGCCTATTTCATCTTTGCAATATCTCTCCAATATATTGCATTCCCTCATCTGACATTCCCACCATTTTAGGGCAGGCTCCCTTCAACTCATACATGCGTAATTGAAATAAGTTGCCTCACATTTTTCTCATTCCAATTCATCCTTCAGTCAGGCACAAAAGTGATTTTCCTAAAGGGCAGGTCTGATCATGTCAGCTCAATAAAATCCGGTGTCTTCTTATCACCATCAGAATTAAATTTAAATCCTCTGTTTGGCATTCAAAGTGCGTCATAACCTAGCACCCTCATGTTTATTTAGATCTCAACCTGCTTCAGGAAAAAGAATGCCATTGGCTGATTTTTGTATTCTTAGTGCTGAGCACAGTGCTGGGTACATAGCTGTTTTTTAATGAATGATTATTTGACTAAATAATTTTACATAATCATTTTTGAATAAATGGATGACTTATAGATAGTTCAAATAATAATACTTAGCATTAACATTATGCTTTAGAGTTTGTAAAGTACTTTACAAATATTATATCATTTAATCCTCACAACAATCTTACAATAGAGTTGCAAATATTATCCTCATTTTGCAGGAAATTGATATTGAGAGAAGTTAAATGATAGCTAGAAATTACCAGACATAATATTATGATTTCAGGTCTTCTTGTATTCCATCTAGCTTTCTACTAGAATTTGATGAGAAACTCTTCCCTGAGTTGCTTCTGTGACAAAACCACTACCACCCTTGTTGCTCACCTCTGTCCATTCTGTGATCTTAACTGTTTGAGCAGGGGTTTGTATCTGTGTTTATATCTCAGTAGTGGGGAAGTCAGATGAAAGTTTACTTCAGACGATTACTGGCTCACTTATTTCTCCTTTAAAAATCTTAAGACTTTTGACTTTCCTCAGTTACTTTCAGGGAACAATTCAATTAAAACTGAAATATGAGTAGGAAGTGTCGAATTGTTAATAATTCACTTACTCATCTTTCTTGACAACAGAATATGTAACAAAACTCTCTGAGTAAACAAACAAATGAGCAAATAGAATAACCACGTTTCATTTAATTAAAAAAAAAAACACCTTGTCTGATGTCTAAGGTCATTTGTGCGTAAAATAACCAATAAGTTATTTTATATTCTTCCACAATATCATCTGCAAATGTTATAACATTTTACTTGATAAAATATCTTGGGGATGAAAGCTGCACTATAAAACCTATTGAGAGTACTTAATGCAGTCAGATTTTTTGCCCATTTTCTAAGTTAGTGAAATCCTCTTTGTCATAACTGAAACATGTTAGCTGTATCTTACAGAGCAGTGCTACATGTTCTACTTATTTGTTTATTCCCAAACCCACTGAACAATAAGCTCTGGGATCTGTAATTTTATAGCCAGAAGCCAGCTTCACCAATGAATCAGGCATAAGATCCAGCAACCCCAGGATACATTTCCAGGTGGCAGCTTCATCAGAAGGAAAGAGAGATATATGATTTTCTTACAGTCAGTGGCAGGGGGAGGGGAGTTCAAAGAAAAAAAGAAAGGAAAAGAAAAACAAGCCTTGGTTTCCTGAGGAAACGTAACTATTCTAAAATAGTCTTTTAGGCAAGTATGTTATGGGAAAAGGTACAAATAAAGTGCAGCCCGTGAAGGAACCCGTGTAAAGTGACAGAAATTGAACTTCTATTACACTTAGGGGTCTTCCATTCCTTAGTGCACTTCAAGAGAGAAAGTAATGTAATGAGAATGCTTCTTTGTCAGTATTCTAATATGATGGCAAAAGAGACGCTAACAGAATTTGCCTCAGTTGGAGGGGGAAAACTGAATTTCAAAGAAAGAAAGATCTCATTAAAGCCTTGAAATTTTAAATAATTTTGCAGACTGGTTAAATGGGAAATTGAATGATAGATCGCAAAAGAAATGAAGTCTTATTCTTTTAAAGTCAATACACTCTAATATATTATTTAGTAATAGGTGGAGCTATGATAATAATATTTTGTATTATTATAGACAATGGTGCAATATTATACACATTTTTATAAATACTTCTTAGACTTGATAATAGTTAAAAGATAAATGAGAGTCATTATACTTTTGGGATGGAGAAAATTTGACAAAAAAACAAAATGATTTTTTGTCAGGAATAGTACATGTGTATGTTATATACTGGTGGCCCCAATCTCAAATTGAACTTAAGTAAATCCTACATGCGTATCCTTGGGGAACCACATATTGATTTGGAAAACCACATATTAACATCGTCTATATTCTATTATAACTTTATTTAATAAATATTTCCCCAATACACTTTATTCTCATTCTAGCTACACTCTGTAGTGTTGCAGTCTGCAATGCAGTTACATGATGCTGCCTCTGTTATACACAGAGAGAAAATAAGAATACAGTTGGACTAGAATCAAAACACACACACGCACACGCACACACACACACACGAAAGGCAAGGCTTAAATGTTTCATCCACTATCATGTAGCATATGAAGAATAATAAGGTAGTTCTTCCCACAAACTCCTTTTTAAGAATCTGCCTTAGGGTCCTCGTTGTATTAACTTTATTTTAAGTCAAACACAAAAAAGTAGTCTACATGTGCAAACAGAAAAGTAAAATCAACAAATTTCCTTTTACCATTCTCTTATGTAAATAGGACCAGCATTGTCATAACCATATGAGAATTCAAATGCATGCTTTAGTATGTGTTTTAAAATTTGAGACTTAATAAAGATTAGTGCCCATTAGTAGATGGTATCTTTTGAAAAAACGTTCACTGTCAAAATCAGTTTAGTTATGGCAGAAAACAAATATGTGACTTTATTCTATAGAACTGATCTCCTGTAATGATTTGTACGGGTAACTAAGTGATAGAACTGAGGTGAGCAGGGTAAATGACCTCCCTAAGTCACATAGATATTAAGTTTCAGAGGCTAGATTTGAACTCAGTATTCTATTCCAAATTAGGTTCACTCCTGGTCAGACCACTTCTGATCAATAGTGATTTCTGCTGTCTTAATTAGGTGTTATGCTTTTTCAGGAAGTTAAAAAAATGGATGAATGAAAGCACATTCATCTCTGCTTCTCTCTCCAAAATAATATATCCAAATGGGTGGATATACATTTTTATCAAATATAATAATTATAATACATGTAACAAATTATACATGGTGAACACAAATGAAGAGATATGACTAAAGCTTGTCGGGGATTTCTGGCAGTGACTGGGGAAAAGAGATACTGGCAATCAGTTAAGCAGTAACAAGCCTCTATGCTTCCATTTTTAGATGCCCGAAAGAGAAGAAGTCTTATGACAGAAATTCCATTACTGAGTATATACCCCAGGAGCTCCTCAAAATAGAACCAAAATTTTACAAAAGAGGTTCTTCCTACTAAAGCATCCCTAATACCTTGATGCCATAAAAGGTGACAGAGATAGACCCATAAATACAAAAAATAAAATATAAATTTCCTACATTTCTTAATGACCCAAGACACATAATGACCTTTAGATAATCTATGTACCCTTGAAATAACAGTACAAGTGAAAACTTGGTCATATAAAATCTGTACTTCATTGATGTTATAAAGGTCACCCTGTGGCTATAGTCAGTAATAGAGAAGACCTGACCCAATTAGCACACGTTATAATGATTGACCATTGCCAATATTGTTGAGATTGCCTCATCTATTAGACACAGAGAAAACTAGAATATTAAAAATATCTGCTTACTATGGCATATAGAAGGTTACAAGCAAATCCAGCTCTTCAAGAAAAATTCCAAAATATATCTGAATACATCTGCAAAAAAAAAATAAATAAAATGTTTAAAACAAAAATAAATAAAAATACTCTGCACCATTTAGTTGAGATACCTAAATATATATGCCCAATGGTAGAAATTTGTGGATAAGCAGAAATAGGGAAACCAGTCTAAATTCCTATAAACACGGACTCAGTAGTCAAATAACACACTGAAAGCAGATAAAGGCAAAGAAAGGAAGGCAACTAGGCCAAAGTCATGCAAAAATATTGAAACAAATCAGTTCTCTGGAAGGAGTGTCTCAAGTCATCATCATTGGCAATAGTAAGTTGTTTGAAACCAGATTTCATATTTTTAATATATAATTAATTTATTTTTCAGTTCTTAACATTCACTTTCACAAGAATTTGAATTCAGAATTTTGTCCTCATTTCTCCCCAACCCCATCCACCACTTTCTCCAGGCTGTCCTCCCTTCTATTATCCACCCTTCTTTCATCCCCCTTCTCCTCTATTTTCCTGTTGGATAAAATCAAATTCTGTAGTCCATTGCCTGTATAGCTTAATTTCCAGTTACATGCTAAAAATAATTTTTAATATTCATTCTTAAAGCTTTGAGTTCCATATTATCGCCTTCCCTCTCCACCCACCCTCATTGAGAAAACAAGCAATTCAAGATAAGTCATACATGTGTAACAATACAAAGCATTTGCATAATAGTTATGTTATAAAAGACGAATAATATTTCCCTCTGTCCTATCCTGCCTTTCATTTATTCCATTCTCTCTCTTGACTTGTCCTCCCACAACAGTGTTTCCTTCTGATTATCTCTTTCCCCAATTTTCTGTCCCTTTTATTATCTTCCCTCTTCTATTGCTTTACTCCTTGCCTTCCTGTAAGGCAAAATAAGCTTCCATATCCAATGTGTTATTTCCTCCTTGAGCTAAATCTCATGAGTATAAGGCTCAGTTGCTATCTTTCATCTCCCCCATCTTCCTCTCCGTTGTAAAAGCTTTACTTCCCTCTTTTATGTGAGTTGATTTGGTACATTCTACCTCTCCCTTTCTCTTACTCCTAGTACATTCCATTCAGTATTAATTTTATTTTTTTTAGATAATATTGTTCATATGCAGCTCACCCTGTGCCCTCTATCTGTATATGTGTATGTACATATGCATATTTATATATTCAGAATTTTTCCCATCTCTCCCAATATGTATATGTGTGCATATATATGTGTGTATATAATACACACATGTACATATATACCCACATACATACTCACATGTGTATATATACACACAATATACACATACATACATATCTATGCACACCTACATATGCATATTTCCTCTAACTACCTTAATAAAGAAAAAATTATCATCAGTTTCAAATAACATCTTTCCATATAAGAATGTAAACAATTCAACTTTAATGAATTGCTTGAGTTTTCATTTTTATGTTTACCTTTTCATGTTTCTCTTGATTCTTGGATTTGAAAGTCAAATTTTCTACTCAGGTTTGGCCTTTTCAACAAGAATACTTGGAAGTCTTCTATTTCACTGAAATTCTATTATCCCCCTGAAGTATTATATTCAGTTTTGCTTGGCAGGTGATTCGTGGTTTTAATCCTAGTTCCTTTGGCCTCTGGAATATCATATTCCAAACCTTTCAATGCCTTAGTGTAGAATCTGTTAAAACCTGTGTTACCCTGATTTTATTTCCACAATACTTGAAATATTTCTTTCTGGCTTCTTGTAATATTCTCTCCTTGACCTGGAAAATCTGGAATTTGGCTAAAATATTCCTAGTAGTTTTGCTTTTGGGATCTCTTTCAGGAGGTGAATGGTGAATTAATTCCATTTTTATTTTGTCCTTTGGTTCTAAAATATCTGGACAGTTTACTTAATAATTTATTGAAATATGAAGTCTGTGCACTTTTTTTAATCATGGTTTTCACCAATACCAATAGCTTTTAAATTATCTCTAGTGGATATATTTTCCCTGTGAATTGTTTTTCCAATGAGATATTTCACAGTCTTGTATTTTTCATCCTTTTGGTTTTGTTATATTGCTTTTTTTGGTTTCTCATAAAGTCTCTAGCTTAAATCTCTTTCACTTTAATTTTTAAAAAGTATTTGCTATAGTGAGCTTTTGACCCTATTTTTTCATTTGGCCAATTCTGCTTTATAAAGCATTCTTCTCCTCATTGGACTTTTGGACCTCTTTTGCCATTTGGGTAAGTCTACTTTTAAAGGTGTTATTGCCTTCAGCATTTTTTGGGTCCCCTTTAGGAAGCTATTGACTAGCTTTTCAAGATTTTTCTCATTTCTCTTCTCAATTTTTTCTCCACCTCTATTACTTGATTTTCAAAATCCATTTTGAGCTCTCTATGGCCTTTGATCATTAGGTATTTATTTTGGAGGTTTTGGATGTAGAATCCTTAACTTTAATGTCTCCCTCTGATGGTATGCTTTGTGGTTCCTCATCTGAAAGGTTGGAAGAAAATGCCTTTTCACCAAGAAAGTAACCTCTTATTTTCCACTCTTTTGGGCATTTTCTCATCCAGTTACTTGACTTTTGATTCTTTTGGCAAGTGGAGCATATAGTTTAGGAGCTTGTAAGTTCTCAGTTCCTCCAAGCTGGTACAATCCAGGCTCTTGTGTTTACTACTCTCCTGGCTTGCACTCTGGTCTGGGATTAACGGCAATTTTTTCTGCCCAGGAACTACAAGTAAGTTTCCCTCTCCACAACTGCCTTTGGCTCCACTATGCCAGAGTTCCTCCTCACCCCAGGACCTCTAATCATGTCAGAGATCCAGATCAGCAGCTTGATTCTGTCAGCATCCTTAGTCAGAGGGCTTCAAAAGTGGATATTGCTGCTGTGCTGGGCAGGGGCTAGGACAGACTACATACCTCTCCCACCTAGGTGAAAGAGCTTTCTTACTGACCTTTGAAGCTGTCTTTGATGTTTTTGGGTTGAGAAATCTGGGAAATGCAGCTTCTCCTTGTGATTTCGTGCCCTGAACCTGCTCTAGTTCTTTATATGACATGATGCATGGATGTCATGGATGTCATGGATGGGTTGCACTCTGCTTTGAGCCCAGTGCAATCTTGGGCTGGAATCTCTTTCACTCTGTCGTTTTGTGGCTTCTGCTTCTACTACAATTTTTTTAGAATCTTTTTTTACAAATATTTTATGGGCTATGAGGGAGAGGTAGAACCGGTCTGTCCTTCTACTCTGACAAGGCTCTGTCTCCTCCAGATTTCATATTTGGGCATTCAGAATAGAGGAAGAAGTAAATTAATTTAGGTAGTATTATCATGGGCAGCTAGGTCATGCAGTGAATAGAATGTTGGGCTTAGAGTAAAGAAGACCTGGGGTCAAATCTGACCTCACACACTTCATAGTTGTATGACCCTGGTCAAGTCACTTTACCCTATTTGCTTCTGTTTCCTCATCTGTAAAAACGTGCCAGACAGTGAAATGAGAAACCTTTCCAGTATCTTTGTCAAAAAAAAAACAAAACAAACAACAACCCAATAGAAGTCAAAGGGGTCATATGTTACTGAATGACACCAATAATTACAAACTATTGTCATATTTAGGAAACTTCTCCTTTCCAGTAATGAGGAATTAATATCCCTACAATTATTTCAACTTGTCTTTATTTCTGTTAAAAACATTTTTAAGTTGAATTCAGGGTCTGTCTCAAGAAAGATACAGAAACAGAAGGTAAGACTACAAAAATGAGCAAAAAACCAAAAAACTTTATGATACCGTCTTGTTAAGGAGCCAAGGATGCCCAAGGAGAAACTAGGAAGAAAATAAATTCGCAATACCTACAAACAAAGCCTCTAAGAAAAACTCAGCTTGGCAAGTAAATCAACTAGAATTCCTAGAAGAAATGAAATAAGTGTTTTATAATTGCCATTGCTGGCATAAGAAGAGTATTATAGGAATGGTTACAAAGAATTAATGGCTTAGTTTTGGAGGCACAAAACCTTACCTCAAAAAGTCTTTGAGAATTGTACAGTTAATTAAATGATCAGATAGCAAAACTATTGCAAATTATTCAAAATAATTTGTAAGAGACAGAAGAAACTATAACTCAAACCAAAAGTAAATAACTTCAAAAATAATTCAAAAAGAAAAAAAAAACGTATATATTAGAAAGATTACACTATTTTAAAGCCATCAGTAAAGAAAGAATATGTATAATATATCTAAAGAAATCATAAATAAACGTCAATTCTTAGGCCTCTCAGGACCAGGGGGCAAAGTGAAAATAGAAAGAAATCCACTGGTCACCCCCTGAAAGAAATCACATGATGAAAACTCAGAAATATCGAAGTTGAAATCCATCCTCCACATAGCTGCCATTCATGAAGATATTAAAACATCACTCACCTACTCAATAAACTCCAGCAATCCCCTGATTTCTGTAAAATTAAATACAATCTCCATCTAGCTTTGGTTTTTCCATTCACACCACACTCCTAACTCTCTGGGCTTTCTCTACTATTTCACAGAAATAATTCCACCCTGGAAATTCATTGCAGCTTGGACTTCTTACACTAGAAGCTGTTCATCCTTCATTTTCTAAAAGGACTAATAATATCACAAGTGATGCCTTGACTTGTATGTGAAGTGCATGTAGATTTAAGTGAAGCAGAATTACACAGTGTCATGAGGCTCACTATCTCTTCCAGAGTCATCGAAGTAGAGTGGCAGGACAAAAGTCAAGATGATTGGCAATGCTCAGGCTGTAGTGGATGCCGTTGGTGTCTTCAATATCTGATAAAGCTCCAAGTCTTCCTTAACACCTGCATTAACTGAACTCATGGCTACTGGGGGGGGGGTGTTCTCATATACTCACTGTGCTAGAGAGTGTCTTCATATGCTTGGGAAAATATTCCCTTAACTACCCAATAAATTTGAAATCTCTTAGTTATCCCCAACCCAGTTAAGCCTATTTACCAAGAAAGTTACTATATTGTGGCCCCTGCATATTCTCCAGCTTATATAAGGCACAGATGAGAGGTAGGTGAAGATGATAACCAAAGGTAGATGAGGAGCCATGAAAGGGGCCAATAAGCCCTAATACAGGAGATACTACTCATCCCTGAAAACCCTATATCCCCAGATTGAAAGTACCCTCCAGTTGGGTAGTATTTTCCCAAGCTAGTTGATCTCAGTATCTTAATTTTATGGAGGATATGCAGGCCATTCATTCTTCTTTAGGTTGCTCTACTAACTTTCTACAGGGCATTCCCTATTAATGTAAAATTCTTTGCATCCTTGAGATTCACTGCACCATGGGCTTTCCACAGTGGAAGTAACCTCCACCACTAAAACGTTTTTCTTGGATTAACTGGTTCCTGCAGACCCTCCATTGTAAATATGATTCTCATGTCTTCAATTCTCTCCATCATCCATTCCAGATGTCTTCTGTAATTCCTCCAAATAGATATCCTTCCCCAATTTCAACTTCCTTTTGTCTTCCACCATTAAAATTCAAGTTCCTTGAGGTCAGAGACTTTTTGGTTGTATTTATATTCTCACTATTTTCTACATGCTTGGCATAAATGCTTAATAAAGTTTTGTTGACCTGACTTGATTTAAAGACCTTCAAAACTAGGCTCCGGTACATCTTTCCAAGCTCTTAATATATTATGCCCTTTCCTGCACTCTATCACGCAGACAATTTGGACTTCTGATTTATCACAAAAAATATTCCATGAAATTCTTCCATTTCATATCTTGATGCTTTTTCAATGGCCATCATTAATGTTTAGCCTTCATTTTCTTTGCTTCCATCTAAAGAAATTCTTTTTCTTGAAGGTCCAACTTCCACTCAAGCACCAGTTACATGGAACTTTTTGTGACTTAACCAGAATATTGTCCCATAAGTTTCATGCCATCTTCCTTTTTGCTGCAGAGAAATTATTAAGTACATAATATTTTTTTAAAAAAAATATTTGTTTTCCTTCATTTTCAACTTTCATTTCCATAAGATTTTTAGTTCCAAATTTTCTCCCCATCTCTCCCCTCCACTCACGCTGGGACACCATGCATTATGATTATTCCTTCCCCCAATATTTCCTCCCTTCTTTCAGAGTTCTGACTTCCCTTATCCCCATCTTCTCTTCTTTCTTGTAGGACAAGGTAGATTTCTATACCCCATTACATGTATTTCTGATTTTCCAGTTGCATGTTAAAACTATTCTCAAAATTAGTTCCTTAAATATTGAGTTCCAACTTCTTTCCCTTCCTCCCTTCCCACTCATACCCACTAGGATATATACGTATATATACGTATATATATGTATATAGGTATATATATATATATATATATATATATATATATATATATATATATATATATATATATATATACATATATATATATATGTATATACACACACACACACACACACACACACACACACACATATATATGTATGTATGTATCTATTATATGTGTGTGTATGTGTAGTTTAGGAAAAGACTTCCATAACAGTCATGTTGTGAAAGAGTAACTATATTTCTCTCCATACTATTCTGCCTCCCATTTATTCTCTTTTCTCTTTTGATCTTGTACCTCCCCCAAAGTGTTTACTTGTAATTACTCCTTCCTCACATTTGCCCTCCTTTCTGTCATTCCCCCACACTCCATTTATCCTTTTCTCATGTACTTTCCTGTAGTGTAAGATACATTGTCATACCAAATTAAGTGTGCATTTTGTTCCCTCCTTAAGCTAAATGTGATGAGACTAAGTTTCACTTTTTCCCTCTCAGCTCCACACTTTTCCCTTGCATTGAAAAAGCTTTTTCTTGCCTCTTTTATGAGAGACAATTTGACTCATTCTAGTGCTTCCTTTTTAGTCCAAATATTTTCCCCTCTCATCCCTTAATTTTATTTTTTAGATATCATACCTTCCCATTTAATTCAGCCTGTTCCCTCTATCTACATGTATATAATCCCTGCAACTATCCAAATACTGAGAAAAGTGTTAACATTACAAATATTATCTTTCCATATAGGAATATAATCAGTTCAAATTTAGTAATTCCCTTATGATTTCTCTTTCTTGTTTACCTTTTCAAACTTCTCATGATTCTTGTGTTTGAAAGTAAAATTTTCTATTCCTCTCTGGTCTTTTCATCAAAAATGCTTGAAAATACTCTATTTCATTGAATGGCCATTTTCCTCTCAAGTATTACACTCAGTTTTGTTCGGTAGGTGATTCTTTGTTTTAATCCTAGTTCCTTTGACTTCTGGAATATGATATTCCAAAACCTCTGATAACTTAATGTAGAAGCTGCTAGGTCTTGTGTTATCCTGATTGTATATCCACAGTATTCAGATTGTGTCTTTCTGATTGCTTCCAAAATTTTCTCCTTGACCTGGGAATTCGGGAATTTGGCTACAACATTCCTAGGGTTTTTTTTTCTTTTCTATTTCTTTCAGGATGTGATTGGTGAATTCTTTCAATATGTATTTTCCCTCTGGCTCTAGAATATCAGGACAGTTTTCCTTTATAATTTCATAAAAGATGATGTCTAGACTCTTCTTTTGATCATGGCTTTCAGACAATCCCATAATTTTTAAAATGTCTCTCCAGGATTTATTTTCCAGTTCAATTATTTTTTCCAATGACATATTTCACATTGTTTTCTATATTTTCATTTTTTTGTTTTGTTTTGTAACTTCTTCGTTTCTCATAAAATCATTAAACTCCATCTGCTCCATTCTAATTTTTAAAGACCTATTTTCTTCAGTGAGTTTTGGAAGCTCCTTTTCCATTTGGCTTATTCTGATTTTTAAAGTGTTCTTCTCCTTGTGGTCTCTGTTGACCTCTTTTGCCATTTAGGTTAATGTATCATGCTGACCAAGAAGTTAATAAAAATGATCACAGCAGATGGCAAAGCCATTCTCAAGCCTTGCCTCCCTCAGCCCGGGACTTCTCACCATCAACTGTCACAATGTGTCAGTTGGCCTGTGTCTGTTGGCCTGTGTTCCTTCCCCTATGACGTGACCCCACTCACTCACTTCCTCCTGGTTTCTCTCTAGACTTCCTGTTCTGCCTTTTCAGCAAACTCCTTGCTCCACGTTTGCCCCAGCCTTCCAGGGGACTTAAGCAGATGATATAGGCCTGTTAATTAATGAGAAAGATCTTCCCATTTGAATTACTATTATAATTGCTCTCAAGATCTTTCATATTGATTATGTACTTCAGGGAGCAACTAGTATTAGAAGCAACCCATCATTCTCCCTCAACAAATAGGTCCCCAAATCGTAGGGTAAGGGATAAAGGTCTCTTCTTTCACACCTACTTCTTGCTGAGATTGGATGTAGAGCTCTCTCTGCACTAAGAAGTCGCATTTGAAAGATCAGTTTTTTTTTTTCTTTCTGACATCTGGAGCTTGGTGAACTTCAGATCTAGAGATGACATATCACTCTCGTTGATAGGAGGTGAAATCCTGCTCAAGTGATCAGGCATCTACAGCTTGAGGGTACTAATCTTATAGGAAACAAACCTAGCAAACAAGTTTAACAGATGAAAAGCCAAAAAACAAACAAAAAGACAAACAAAACAAGGAAACAATAACCAGAAGTAGGGTAGATATAGGGTCAGCTGTGGTTCTGGAGTCCATAAACCAACTATAACAGCCTCATTCATGGTAGAATATATGAGGTAAGGGTCTAATCTGGTAATCATCCTCTCCTGAATAAACAACATTTATGGTATTATCTGTCCATGTGCTATAATTCCCGCAGCCTTTGTAATGCCATCTCGCATGCACTTTACCAATGCTCTAGATCCTGATTTTATTCTGTCAGTAGAACCCAATCCTTCAGTTACTCAGTTATTTCACAAGCGGGTAAGTTTTCACAAATAGTCTTGTTTCACAAGGAATAATAATCACTTGAATTATTCTATCATTTTTACAGTAGTGTGTGGGTCCTGCGCCCTCATTTTGGCATGTTACAATTATTTCTCCTTGATAATTAGAATCTGTCACTCCAGACAATATACGTATTCCTAATCCTCATCAGAGATGGGGTTTGATTGATTTCCTACTGTCCCTGAAGGTGTGACAAACTTGAATACAAGGGTTCAGCAGGACCTGTAGAGACCGTTCTTACTTCTCTATTCTGTTTAGTTATCAAATCACTTTTCTCAGTACACTTTGTAAAGTTCATTAGTTGGAATGCCATCTGTGCTTCTAAAATCTATCCCTGGCCTAAGTAGAACAGTGAACAATTCTCTCCTTGTCAAGTTGTTTTCTGATTTTGAATATGCTGGCTATTTATTCTTCTCTCTCTAGCAATGTTGTCTTTTCCCCAGTCTTTTAAGTCACCTAACTGTGAAATCTTATTCAGCACATCTGAAAGAAGGTACACTATTTACCCAATTATTAGAGTCAAAATCAAGTGTTTGTAAGTAGGAGGAGCCGTCTTCAATACTATATTCCTATGGTAAACTGCAAAGGGTGTATCATATTATGCATCTGTGTTTCTGATCATTATGGCAGTCTTCATTACCTCTTCCTTTAACTTTCTTATACAGTCCCAAAGTGAATACTAGGGTCTTTTCTCCACTAGGCTACATAGAGTACAGCCTTCTGCAGCCAAAGCTAACAGATTAGTTGTGTTGTTACCTCCCTGCATATTGCAATCAATAAAAATTTTCTGTACAAAAGGATTCTGACTAATAGCTATATATTTCAGGCAGTCAACATGATCAATAACTATTCCTCCAGTTCTGTCATCACTGACTGTCACCATTCAAGGTATTAACTATTCTCTCATCCTTTTGGGTGAACTTACTCAAAATTTCTGTGACTCTCCACTGAGTAAAATACTCAGTTATTTTCCTAAACACTGAGTTACCTCCTTGGTTCTCTTGTTTCCACCTCACTCTTGGGCATGCTTCTGACTGAGAAATTTCTTTCCTCTAAAATCATTTCACTTCCTTTGTCACTGTGGCAACTAGACTGAGTATGTATAAAGCTCAGTTGTGAATTTCTTTTGTTAGTCTTAAGCTTCTTCCGAGCTAAATAAACAGCCTTTCCTTCCACCTGAGACTCCCCCCCCCCCAAGACTGCTCATGTATTCTTTTTCCATCTGAATTGTTTTCATTAAGCAGCTTATCTCTGTTTCTACACATAATATGGTAAGCCATTAGTAAAATCCAGCCTCTCCAACTTACCCTGCCAGCTCCCTTCCTGGTCTTATGGGTATTCCTTGCAAACACCTTTCCAAATCTCCAGATTCTCCCTCCTGTAACCTCTCTTCCCAGTTTTCATGAGGTTCAGTGATTTTAGCCCACTCTCTTGCAAGTGAGGAGAAAGGTTAATTCTCCCATCCTGTGATATTAATGTTTTCCTAATTTCTGCCTCCAAATAGAGACTTTTACCTTGCAATCCTGTTCGTGTAGCCAATTGTATCGCCAAGGCAACATTCACAGCACTGGTGGTGACTGTGAATATGCCAGTGTAATTCTCAATTGCAAAATACATAAGACTCTTCATCCAGAAGGCAGAAGAAAGCATTTATTTAAACACTAGAAAGACAAATCTCAGAATTAGAAAGCAAACTCCATCATGGTCATCAAGAATTTAATAAACATCATCAAAGTAGGGGGCAAAGTCATTCTCACACTTCCCCTCCCCCAGCCAGAGCCTTCTCACTATCAATTGTCACAGTGTCTCAGTTGGCCTATGTCGGTTGGCCTGTGTTCTTTCCCTTCTGACCTGACCCCACTTCCTCACTTCCTCCTGGTTCAGTTCCTGCACTCCTGTTCTGCCTCTACAGAAAGCTCCTCCTACCACATGTGATCCAGGTTTCCAGGCTATTTAAGCAGATTATATGGGTCTGTTAATTAATGAAAAAGGTATTTCCATTTAAATTACCAGTATAGTTAGTCTATTTTTAAAAGTGTTATTTTGTTCAGCCTTTTGGGGGGTTGCCTTGACTTGCTTTTCAAGATTTTCTTACATCACTCGTTTCTTTTCCCAGTTTTTACTCCACTTCTCTTCCTTGATTTCAAAAATCCATTTTGAGCTCTTCCATGATCTGAGAATACTGTATATTTATTTTGGAGGTTTTGAATGTAGAAGCTTTGACTTTTATGTCTTCCTCTGATGGTATGCTTTGTTCTTACACATCTGAAAGGATGGAAGAATATACCTATTCGTCAAGAAAGTAGCCTCCTACACTCTTATTTTTTCCCTTTTTTGCACATTTTCCAAGCCCGTTACTTGACTTTTGAGTCACTTGTCAAGTGGACGGTACACTCTAAGAACATATAAGTTCTCATTTCCTGCAAGATGGTACAATCAAAGAAGAAGAGTTTACTCCTGTCTTGGCATGCACTCTGGTCAGGGAGTAACCACAAGCTTTTCTGCCCTGGATCTGCGAGTAGGGTTCTCTTTCCACAATCCCCTCTGGCTCCACTACACCAAAGTTTCTCCTCACCCTAAGATTGCCCCTCAGGGCTGAGATCCAGATCGGCTGTTTATTCCCTCAGAGTCTTTAGGCAGAAGGCTCCAAAAGGAGATGTTACTGCATTGAATTCTGCTGCCCTGGGATCAGAGTTTGGTCCAGACCTTGCTCTGTTCTCATCCAGGTAAAGAGCTTTCTCACTAACATTTGAAGTTGTCTTTGACGTTTGTGGTTTGAGAAATCTGGAAACCACAGTTTATACCCGTGATTCTGCATCCTGAAACCTGCTTCAGTATTGTCCCTACAGTGCCACATGGCCAAAGCTGGGCTATGCTCTATCTATGAGTCCGGAGTTAATATACCTTTCCAACTGATCTCTCAGGCTTTATTGGGCTGGAAATCTCTTTCACTTTGTAATTCTGTGGCTTGTGCTGCTCTAAAATTTCTTTAGAGTCATTTTTACAGGTATTTTATGGGCTACGGGGGTAGAGTTATAACAGGTCCGTCGTTCTACTCTGCCATCTTGGCTCAGTCCCCTATAATATTTCTTGTATGTTTATTCCCTGAACACTGAAATGGATATATGGTGTCTTCCTTGATATACTCTCAGCTATGCAAAAAATAGGGATTTTTCATTTTCTTCTTTTTCTATTTGATTCTTTTCTTCTTCTTGCTCATCTTGTCCTTCTCTTCTTCTGTACCTCTCTTCCTCTTCCTTTTGTTGTTCTTCTTCTTACTCTTTTTCTTTTTCTTCTACTTCTTTTTCCTCTCTCTCTCTCTCTCTCTCTCTCTCTCTCTCTCTCTCTCTCTCTCTCTCTCTCTCTCTCTCTCTCTTTCTCTCTCTCTCCCTCCCACATATCGTCCTCTTCTCTACAGATCAGTTTACTGATTCATGGAATATGGAAAAAAGCATGTAAAAATGAGTGTGATATAAGAATTTTTTTTTAATAGAGATCATTAATACTTTTTAGATAGAATAGTTTCAGTTAAGAAAAGAAGCCAAATTGCAAGGAGATGAGAAGTAAGTGATGAAACAGGGAATATAGTGCTAAAGCATAGACATATTTTTATAGAAGTTGCACTTTAAAAAGAATGAGAAATGTAAAATAATTGCCTAAAGCATAGAATTATCAAGTGAAGTGTGTATTTCTTTAAAGGATGTGGAAGAATTAAGTATTTCTGTTTACTCATATTCAAAGTTCACTCCTTAATTAGGGAGTTTGTGTAAAAATAATACTCCACTCCTTCACACTTTTGTGTGAATAGGGAAACTCTTAATTAAGTACTGTCACTCTGCTATCTAGATGCTAATGTTGCACCTTTTCTAATGGAGTACCTTGTAGAAGGTTTTGCCCTCTCTCGCAGTCCTCAGTTGCTTTCTCACTGTCATGGTGATAGATTGAAGTTGTTAATCTCAGTCCATGTCTGTGTAGGAAACAGAACGCAGTTGATGTTCTGAAGATCATGGTTTTCTTCTCAGACTTTCTTTGAGAATATCAGAAATAGTATTCAGACTCTAAACTGCTCCTGTATCCTGCTTGATTCCCAGGACTTTGATGGGCACATAATCAGGTCCTGAACTTTAGAACGCCTATTGGATATTTGAGCTTTCTTGTCTTGTTTTCTTTCAGCCCTCTACATCTTGTTCTGGGAAAGGCAATCAAATTGATAGTATCAGATATCTACACTCAGTTTTTAATTATCGGAAAATAATTGGCAATATATGTGTATTCGTTAATATATTTATTCTTTTTTTTAAAGAAGCAGTTTGTCCAAGAGATTGAAGAATGTAAATTATGCATTTTTACATGGTTTTGTAAAATTTTAGTTAATCATAGATTTTATCTGCT